>NC_136418.1:74974073-75426573 GCF_052625555.1 Lactuca saligna
TCATTGATAAGAAAAAGAAAAAACGTGAACGGGGACTGGATTGATGATAAAATAGAATCCTGGGTTGCAAACAGCGATTCGATTGATGATGAAAAAAGAGAATTCTTGGTTCAGTTCTCCACCTTAACGACAGAAAAAAGGATTGATCAAATTTTATTGAGTCTGACTCATAGTGATCATTTCTCAAAGAATGACTCTGGTTATCAAATGATTGAACAACCGGGAGCAATTTACCATCACCACGGTAATTGCCGCGAGATGTACTGTAAGAACTGCGACAGGAAAGGGCACACAACCCGTTTCTGTAAGGCACCAGCGCGGCCATTCACTCAAGTTCCTGGTACTGGAGTAAGCCAAGCATGTTATGGATGTGGAGAAACCGGGCATTTCAAGAGGGACTGCCCCAAGACAAGGAATGTTGGTGGTATTGGGAGAGTGCTGGCGATAGGTCAAAATGAAGCAATAACTGATCCAACAGTAGTTACGGGTACGTTTCTCCTCGACAACATTTATGCATGCATACTCTTTGATTGCGGTGCGGAGAGAAGTTTTGTGAGCCATAAATTCAAACATCTACTTAACCAGAGACCCCAACCACTTAATAAAATATTCACTGTAGAAATGGCTAATGGAAAAACAGAAAGCACAAGTGATATGTACGTCGGGTGCACATTAAATTTAAACGAACACTTATTTCAAATCGACCTTATGCCCATTTCGATAAGAAGTTTTGATATAATCATCGGTATGGACTGGTTGAGTCTTCACCATGCCGACATTCTTTGCCATGAAAAGGCCGTTCGTCTCAATCTTCCCAACGGTGAAAATCTCATCATATATGGAGACAAACCTAGTGCAAAATTACAAATCATCTCCTGTGTTAAAGCATGAAAATATCTTCGCAAGGAATACCATGCCTTTCTAGCCCACGTAGTAGACCAGAAGAAAGAACCAAAGAACATTAAAGATATTCCAGAAGTCTGCAACTTCCCAGACATTTTCCCAGAAGATCTCCCAGGAATCCCACCGGAACGTCAAGTCGAATTCAGAATCGACTTGATTCCCGGAGCCACCCCAGTAGCAAAGTCACCTTACCGTTTAGCTCTAGCCGAGATGCAGGAACTGTCCAGTCAATTGAACGAGCTGTTGAGCAAGGGATTCATCAGGCCAAGCTTCTCACCATGGGGTGCACCAGTCCTATTCGTGAAAAAGAAGGACGGATCTTTTCGCATGTGCATCGATTATCGAGAACTGAACAAACTGACAATCAAGAACCGATATCCCCTTCCACGTATAGACGATCTTTTCGACCAACTACAAGGAGCGAGCTACTTCTCAAAAATCGACCTAAGATCCGGTTATCACCAACTACGAGTACTGGAAGGAGACATCCCCGAAACGGCTTTCCGAACACGATATGGTCACTACGAGTTTGTAGTGATGCCCTTCGGGTTGACAAACGCTCCAGCAGTGTTCATGGATCTGATGAACCGAGTATGTCGTCCCTTCCTGGACAAATTCGTGATCGTGTTCATAGATGATATACTCGTCTATTCTAGAAACCAGGAAGAACACAGCCAACATCTCCGCCAGGTTCTGGAAACATTAAGGGCAGAGAAACTTTACGCAAAATTTTCCAAGTGCGAATTTTGGATTCGAGAGGTGGATTTCCTAGGACACGTAGTAAGCAAGGAAGGAATACACGTGGATCCCTCGAAGATCAAGGCAATAGATAATTGGACGATTCCAAGAACCCCTACAGAGATCCGACAATTTTTAGGACTCGCCGGGTATTACCGAAGGTTCATACAGAATTTTTCCAAGATTGCCAAGCCACTCACCACACTAACTCAGAAAAATGTGACCTTCGACTGGGGAGAAAAACAAGATGCCGCATTTCAAACGCTAAAACGAGCATTATGTAGTGCACCCATCCTAACCCTGCCAGAAGGGACGGAGGACTTCGTGGTCTATTGTGATGCATCAAACCAAGGACTCAGGTGTGTCCTGATGCAACGAGGGAAGGTCATCGCCTATGCCTCAAGACAACTAAAGACGCATGAAGTGAACTACACAACGCACGATCTTGAGCTAGGAGCAGTCGTCTTCGCTCTAAAGATATGGAGACACTACCTCTACGGCACAAAATGCACGATCTTCACTGACCATAAAAGCCTTCAACATATCCTCAACCAGAAAGAACTCAACATGAGACAAAGACGGTGGGTAGAGCTACTAAGTGATTACGAATGCGAAATTCGATATCACCTCGGAAAGGCTAATGTAGTGGCTGATGCACTCAGTCGGAAGGAATACTCAGGTCGCCGAGTGAAGTCCCTAACTATGACGATCCATTCCCACCAGTCCACGCAAATCAAGGAAGCCCAAATAGAAGCCTTGAAATCTGAAAATGTGGCAGGAGAAACCCTAAGGGGAATGGATAAGAATCTTGAAACCAAGAACGACGGAGTTCGTTATTTCATGGATCGAATATGGACACCAAAGTTTGGTGGATTCAGAGAAATTGTCATGGACGAAGCCCATAAAACACGATACTCCATACATCCCGGCTCCGACAAGATGTATCTCGACCTCAAGAAGTTGTACTAGTGGCCGAACATGAAAGCCGAAATTGCTACCTACGTGAGTAAATGTCTGACGTGCGCTAAGGTCAAAATAGAATACCAAAAGCCTTCAGGTTTATTACAACAACCAGAAATACCCGAATGGAAGTGGGAGCAGATAACTATGGATTTAATAACCAAGTTACCCAAAATGACAAATGGCCTCGACACCATTTGGGTAATTGTCGACAGGTTAACTAAATCAGCGCATTTCCTACCGATCAAAGAGACGGATAAATTGGAGAAGTTAACAAGGACATACCTCAGGGAAATTGTACGACTGCACGGTGTGCCCGTATCCATTATCTCGGACCGAGATAGTAGATTCACCTCAAGATTCTGGCAGTTGCTACAAAAAGCTTTGGGGACCAGACTAGACATGAGTACCGCCTATCACCCTCAAACCGACGGCCAGAGCGAGAGAACCATACAAACCCTAGAAGACATGCTGAGAGCCTGCGTAATTGATTTTGGCAAAGCATGGGACACACATTTACCCTTGGTCGAGTTCTCGTATAACAATAGCTACCACACCAGTATCAAAGCTGCCCCGTTCGAAGCCCTCTATGGCCGCAAGTGCAGGTCACCTTTATGCTGGGCCGAAGTGGGGGACACACAACTAGCAAAAGGACAAGCAGCTGACAACACACTTACTAGGCCAGAAATCATACGAGAAACTACGGAGAAGATTGTTCAAATCCGAGAACGTCTAAAGGCATCAAGGGATAGACAAAAGAGTTATGCAGATAAGAGACGAAAACCCTTGGAATTCCAAGTTGGAGACCGTGTCCTACTAAAAGTCTCGCCTTCGAAAGGATTGATACGCTTCGGAAAACGTGGGAAACTGAACCCCAGATACACCGGACCATTCGAGATCCTTGCCAGGATCGGTCCAGTGGCTTACAAACTTAGACTACCTCAGGAACTCCACAACGTACACCCTACCTTTCACGTATCAAACCTAAAGAAATGCTTATCCGACGAGACCCTTGTCGTCCCTCTAGACGAAATTGCAATAAACGAAAACCTCCAATTTGTAGAGGAACCAGTAGAGATCATGGATCGGGAAGTCAAAAGGACTAAACAAAGCCGCATACCTATCGTAAAGGTCCGCTGGAACGCCAAGCGAGGACCTGAATACACCTGGGAACGAGAGGATCAAATGAAACAAAAGTACCCGCATCTTTTTCCTAATTTGTAATATCTATCTTAGATTAAATTTCGGGACGAAATTCCCTTAACAGGGGGATGATGTGACAACCCTATTTTTCCCAAAAGCATTGTAAACACTCGAAAGCTAAAAACAACGAAATTAACCTCGAAAATAAAGTGTTCAGGTATCTAAGTTGGGATGCATCGAATATTAGATATCATGCCCAGGTTTCCAAAAACATAAAGAACGCTCAAAACCGAGTTATATTGAAGAAATTATAACCACTCATATAATTACGACACAACGTTAAAACATTATCTGGCGTAAAAAGTGGAATCTCAATAAAATACATTTTAGCCTTAAAGTATCTAAACAAAAGTCGTAGATCTCGTTGAAAGATGAGCGTGCATAAAAAGATCGCCCAAATCGAACCTCGTATGAAGAAGTTACGAATTTTCAAAGTTTCGTAACAGTAGTAGAGGGCTAAAAACTCGGATTGAAGATCGAGTGTTATTTAGCTATCGCCACCTAAACGGAAGTTGAAGATCTCCTCGGTGGTAATAAAACAATCAAAAGACAAACGAAAACCGACGTCGAATAAAGAACCTATGAAATTTTAACGAACTTTAGGAGGCCCGGACTATTAAAATTATATCATTAAAAATAAAGTCAAAACTAGCCGACGGAGTCTAAATGAAAGTTGTAGAGCATAATCTCACCTACGCGTGGATATAAAGAACGCGAAAAACGGAGCTCGTACGCGAAAGTTACGGAATTTAGAAGTTGGAAGCAGGAATTACGCCCCGCGTACTCTGGGAGTACGCCCCGCGTACTAGACCCAGAGTCGAGTCCCATCGGCCCGCCCAAGCTACGCCTAGCTAGCCAGGAGTCGTAAGCCATGACGCATTATTACGCCCCGCGTAACCGAAGTACGCCCCGCGTACTCCGGAAGTACGCGCCGCGTACGAGGGTTTTCAGCCCTATAAATAGAGGGCATAAAACTCGATTTTTGGCACACCTTCACAATTTCTCAGCATTTCTCCCTGTTCCAAAGACCATTTCATTGCCTTGGTTTCCGCACTCGAGCCCCCGACGAAAGATTTACGTTGCAGAGATCCCCGAAGAGCCCGACGACGCAACTATCCGCGATCGAAACTCTGCTCAACTCTAGTCCCTCTCTTCAAACTTAACGAGTGAGTTCATACCCCTACTTTTCAATTCTTTTCATGTTTTAAGGTGGGAAATACAAGTACATTACACGTTAAAAGTATCGTTTTATAAACATAAATGAAATTTCTATATCGATACAAACATCTAATGTATACAAGAGCGATTATGTCACTAAGTTATTTCTACTAAATGGAACATACTATCTGAAAAACTATAATGGGTATAGTTAACAAGTCAGTCCTACATTTTTCATATACTTCTTGAAAAACGAAACACTTTCAAAAGAAGTAAGTTCATTTCATTGTAAATCTACTTATACTAGGCAATGTGAGATATTCAAACTTCAACGTGCATTTTTGTATGCATTTCAAGTCCTGTATTATATACCATAATCTCTTGGAGGGAGAGCGTGATACTTGTGTATAGATCTATACGGGATTGACAATCCCGCACCTAAACTACTAGCTATAGTTAGACCGGCAGGTCTGGGGTGACAAATGTCATAACACTGCAACACTTGAAGAATGTTGTTACAGGCCGTCAGTGTCATTAGTATGGTTATAAAACTCACATAAAAAGTATAAAACAAGATTGATTTACGAGATTCATATGTGCATCGCAGTTTTCCTACATTATATTTTCATACAAAATTATTGTTATCATTTGTTTATAAAAGTTACTAACACATTCCAACTTTGGAAACTTTTTCATTTTACAAGAAAATATTGGATTTTCTAAAAACCTCGTTTACCAATTTACTACCAAAAGGGATATGCTTTTCAACTCGAAACACTCATGAACTCACCAACTTAATTGTTAACACTTTTCGAAACCACTTGTATTTCTCAGGGAATCAGTGATACAGGTAAACTACCAGCTTTTGGAAGAAGGAACACAAAGGATGTTTTTATCATTAAACATTTATCATCATATTGTAATATTCTTTTGATAACATGTATAACGCAACAATATACGTTTTCATTTTATATATATGATCGTTGTGATACTACGTGAAGTCATCCACCCCCGAATGTTTCCGCCATTCTGGTTTGGGGGTGTGACACGTTGTTTCCCTGATTAGGGAAATAGGGGTCTCCAGGGTGATGAAAACCAGCCATGCCACCTGCGCGAGTATGTAAATATGCTAACATTATTCCTAGGATGCTATGTCTATTGTACGGACTAAGCAAGCGTTCTCTTTTTAGTGATAAAGGGTATTGTTTTAGGTTCCCTAGTTATCCTGATCTCATCAAGACGTGTGTTAGTTTTACTTTGGAGAGAATGTAGTTGATCAGGCTACATCCACTCCTAGGTATCACTAAGAACAGTCCTGAGTTAACCGAGATACCAGCATTATTGTGTTTGATTCGGCGTTATGTTCTTATTCCTAATGCAAGTAAGCGTGTTTTATTTACTTGTTTTGTTCAGAGTTATGTTAGTCCCTCTTTTTGGTTTATAGTTGCATATCAATGTGTGGCTCGACATGCTAGTTCACTATAAACAAAGCTCTGATACCAACCTGTCACACCCCCGAACCAGATGGC
The DNA here is from genome assembly GCF_052625555.1 of Lactuca saligna. Taxonomy (NCBI): domain Eukaryota; kingdom Viridiplantae; phylum Streptophyta; class Magnoliopsida; order Asterales; family Asteraceae; genus Lactuca; species Lactuca saligna. Next base: position 74,980,565 of record NC_136418.1, read on the forward strand.
GGAAACGTCCGAGGGTTGTTGTGACTTAATTGAATACCGTAACATTGAATATATATATGAAACATAACAACATTCGTCACCATGCATTAATATAGTACAACTGATAAAGTTTACATGCAGTACATTGTTCAAACATTACATTCCCAAAAATAAATTGTTCGGTTCGTTAATAAGTAAACTGCAAGTCATCACTGAGTACATTTTCCTTTGATTCACTGGTTACCTGAGAATACAAGTATTTTGAAAAAAACGTCAACATGTGAAATGTTGGTGAGTTCATAAGCATTATTTGAAAAACAATGTTTTGTATCGTTTTGAAAACCACCAGAAAATCCGATATTTTCTGAAAAGAGCTTTTGAAAACATTGTGAAGATCCATAATTATGCTTGTTTGTTTCTATAGTTGTAAGAAGAATGCTCGTCAAAATTGGGTACATTTTGAAAACCTTGTGTATCAAAAAACCCTAGGAAAACCCGATGTCTTCCTAATTCCTTGGATTCCATGAAGTTAAAAATAAAACCATTGCAGCGCGCGAAGTCATTAAGTCCAGGCGACGTCGGATTATTTTTTGCGCATGATTAATTGCTATAAACACGCGTTACACAAACGACCCGTTTATAACTATACTAACGATCCCGTAGGCGTCGTCCGTACTAATCACGTTATCCAACCGCCCTGACTTCGAGTAATCCCACATCCGAAGAGAAAGAGGACACGAAGACCCCGATGACTCCATTAACCGGTTGGGAAGAAAAAAGGTACGAGGGGCCCTTGACCCGCCTCGCATGAAATACCGACTTTACTAGCAATACCATAGGACCCTTGGGGACCAATAGTATATAAGCCATTGAAAGTCCTTTTACGCGGTGTTAGATCATGTAAGACCCAACAACTCGTAAGGTAGAAGTCTTCGGGCCTTAAGATCAGGTCATTGGGCTAGCTAGGCCCAACAAACAAGATTTTACACTTTGGGGCCCAAAGATGGTGCGTAGACGTCTGTGCACTCTCACGTGTATATTGAATTACCAAATGTTTTCGTGTATGAATCGAGTTATCGTCGTGTTAGTATTTTCAGATTGTTATTGATTCGAGACCGAATCAAGTCGTTTAACAACGCTTTTTGGTATTGTTGTGTATTGTATTACGTAGGTAGTCGCGGTGCCAATATTTGATCAAGTTGCGTGTATTGAATTAGCCTTGAAAGTTTTCTGTTTTCAGCCCCTCATTGTTTGTAAAATTTACTTTTTCAACCCTCTAATTAAATAACTTTCCGGTTTGGTCCTTAAATCATTTTTCTTGACATTTTACACCAAAAATTATTGAAATTAATATTTTTCAGCATATTTTTCATTGAAAACAGTTTAAGTCCTTGAAATTGCAGTTTTTTCGGTTATAGCCCCTCTTTTTCACAGTTTTTACAATTTTGGCCCAAATTGGAAAATTTTTGCAACTTTGGTCCTTTTTAAATTGGAAAAGCATTTTAAACCTATGAAAAGTACTTGGAACCTTAGTAGTCCACTGTTTTACAGAAAAACACAGTTTTGGCCCTCCAAAACAGAAAATTTCGCATAATGGGCCCTATTGGGCCAAAAATGCCATTTTTAGCCCATTAAGCTTGAAAGTTATGTTTTTAATCCTCAAAAAAGTATATTTTCAGAAAATACATTATGGAAACTGTTTTGACTCATCTCACCCATCAGATTTCGAAATATTTCAATTTGGGCCCTTTAACTTTATATTTTTAACATTTTATGTCCAAAAATTGAGTTTTTAGCCCAAATAAAATGTTATTAAGCCATTTAGCTATTTTTCTTGGAACACTTTGCATGTAGAAATATACTTGATGCTAGTATCATTAATCATAAAGTATATCTCGGTTTTTAGGGGTTTTAAGGCTAGATCCAACATTATAACACACAAAAACACACATATAAGCATAGAAATCATACAAGGCATACAAACATATATAGATCTACACTTTCACTTGTATTCCCCCCCCCCCCCCCCCCACAAAACTCATAAAAACAGAAAATAGGGGGTATGAAGCTCACCTTAGGGTGTGGTTTCAGTTTTGGAGGAGAAATGGAAGAAAGTTTGGTGATTTTTCGGCCCTAGCACCCTTTGATGAAGATCTCGAGTTTGATGTGCTTCTAGGATGTAAGATCACGATTTTTGCATGGATTAGGAAGAGATTTTGATAAAACAAAGACTCTAAGTAATAGATCTAAGAATATCCTTACCTTAGATGAAGAGTTTGTGGAAATATCCTCTTGAAAGCTTCCTAAATCTCAAGATTTTTGAGTGGAGAGGGAGGATATGTTCTTGAGTGTTCTTGAGAGAGTTTGAGAGATATTTGTGTATGTGTGTGTGTGTGTGTTTCGGCCGTGAGTGAGGGAGAGGGAAGAAGGAATGAACTTTGAGGTGATGTATGCATGGGTATATGAGATATAATGCATGGATAACCATGAGGTAATAGTGAGGTGTCACTTGAAAGTCAACTCTCTTCATCACCTCTTGGGTTTGGGCCTTGGGCCGAGAGTTTTGAATGGAAAAGGAAAAATTTGGGCTTTTTGCCCCTAAGCCCAATATTAGAGTTTGTTTGGGTGTGTTTCAACCTAAAAGAATGTGATGTGACTTTTACATTTTTGTTGGACTAGTTTAGGTTATTCATGGATCAAAGCTTTTAATTCATTTCATTCTAGGCCCAATATGGCCCAAAATGTTGAAATAAATTAATGTGAGTCCAATTAGAGCCCAATTAGGGTTTTAAGTCCATGATAGTCAAATTGGAAACTTATTGGTCCATTTGGGTCCAATCAGGAAGTCCTAGTCCAAAGTGGACCTAAACAAGAACTTCTAGGGTTTCCAATTGTTTGATGACTATTTGTAGTACTTGTATGATGTATTTGATTGAAGTTTTTGATGTCATAATAATAGGTGTCACACATGTTCTTAAGTTTTTGATTCACATTAACTTGAGTGTATAGATTACATGACACAAAATTTCCAGTTGTGACATAAATGATTTGTATTGAAAACATTTTTGTAATAATTTAATGAAATCAGGTTGTTTTTGAAAAATTTAAATTGGTTGGATTTTTCAGTCGTTACAGACGGGTAGAGTGAGCGGATGATTCAGACGCTCAAGGATATGCTCCGAGCGTGTGTTTTGGATTTTGGAGGGAGTTGGGACACCTATTTACCCTTGGCAGAGTTTTCGTACAACAACAGCCATCATTCGAGCATTGGTATGCCACCCTTTGAGTTGTTGTATGGGAGGAGGTGTCGGACCCCCATCTGCTAGGGAGAGGTGGGGCAACGGGTAATAGGTAATATGGAGATTGTGCTTCAAACGACAGAGCAGATACAGCAGGTCAGGCAGAGATTGTTGACCGCTCAGAGTCGCCAGAAGAGTTATGCGGACAGGCGTCGGTCCGAGCTCGAGTTTCAGGTTGGTGACCTTGTACTCTTAAAGGTCTCTCCTTGGAAGGGGTGATTCGATTCAGGAAGAGGGGCAAATTGGGGCCTCGGTATATTGGACCTTTCAGGGTAATCGCGAGGGTAGGCAGGGTAGCCTACCGTTTGGACCTACCTGCGGAGCTGGGTCAGATTCACGACACCTTTCACGTGTCGCAGTTGAGGAAGTGTATTCCCGACGAGTCGGCAATAGTACCATTAAAGGATATGCAGGTGGATGCAGGCCTGAACTATGTTGAAAGACCGGTGGCAATTAGGGATCGAAAGGTTAAGGTTTTGAGGAACAAGGAAGTGCCCTTGGTGCAAGTACAGTGGCAGCATCGGAAGGGGTCCGAGCTGACGTGGGAGTCCGAGTCAGAGATGCGGGAGCAGCATCTGGATTTGTTTTCGGAATAAGACTTCAAGGACGAAGTCTGGTTCTAGTGGGGGAGAATTGTAACAGCCCGAAATTCAAGTTCAACCTTTTAGCCCTTCATCTTTTATGGATTGTCATTTTTTGGCCTTCGTGTTGGGCGAGTACGTTGGGCGTACAAAGAGTACGTTGCGCGTACTCGCACGTCTTCTTGAACGCGTTGTCACCCGGGTACGCTGGGCGTACCTAAGGTTACACCAGGCGTAACCGGTCCAGACCCAAAACCCTAATTTGTCTTGATGGCTATAAAAGGAATGAGATGGCCTTGTCCCTCAGCCACCATCCTTCATAAAGATACCCTAAGAGAGTTGTTCCTTCGTTTATAGCTTGGGTGTGAGTGTTCTAAGCTTCAAGTTGTCATTTCAAGGTAGCAAAAGAGAAAAGGAGTCCATTGTGGATGCTAGAAGTTGGTGTACAAGTATAGATCCGTGGATAACAAAGGTTGGAGCTTCTTCCTGAGGTAAAAAGTTCAGATCTTGCCTTGTAGTTCTTATGGTATGCTTCTTGGATCAATTTCTAGGGTTTTTGGTCCCAAAGATGGAGACTTTATGAGCAAGTAGTCTCCATTGGCTTAGATCTATCATATTCCAGGTCTATTTGAGTTGTATGTTCATAAAAATGTAATCTTGGACGTGAATAATTAGCCATGCATGAGATCTAGATCTTTGGAGTTGAAAAGAAAGGTATTAGAGAGTGTAGGAGCCTTTACAGCCATGCCAAGGCTTAAAGGTTTCGACTTTATGGGTTAGGAGACTTAAAGAGAGTCGGATCTAGAAGTTGAAGAAGTATCTTAACCATTTAAGACCAAAAATATGGTATGGCTGAATCTGGGACTTATGTTGGGCGTAAGTCCCAGTACGCGCAGCGTAAGGGGTTGAGACCCCCGATTGCGGTTCATCGATGTACGCCCCGCATACAGAAGCTGGTACGCCCCGCGTACTGTGGTCTGTTGACTTTTGTTGACTTTTAGGGTTTTGGTCAACATGTGGACGTTGAGTCAAGGAGGGGTGAAATGGTCTTTTACCCCTCTGTGGAATAATGAAAAGGGTGAAGCCTAGTCTTAGAAGCCTATATTAATTAGAATGATATTTCGTTATGATTAGGCGGGGTTGGGTCTTCGTTTCGAGATTCGGAGATAGCGAGCACGTGAGATTCTAGACTTCCTACAAGGTGAGTCTTCTCACTATGCTGTACCCAGAAGGGTATCTATGTGTGACCGGAAGGTCGGATATGTTATGAGTTGTATGCATTATATGTAATTAAGTTAACCGTTTGTATGTGTTATGTATGTTATGCTTGATATGGGCCGGAAGGCATTATGTTATGGGCCGGAAGGCATTTATGTTATGGGCCGGAAGGCATTGTGATGTGGACCGGAAGGTCGACGCAGGTAGGACCGGAAGGTTTACCGGGTCGGGACGGAAGTCCCCTAAGACACATGGACCGGAAGGTTGTGGCCTGGAAAGGCGTATGTGCGTAAGTAGTATTTTGGGGAACTCACTAAGCATTTATGCTTACAGTTGTTGTGTTATGTGTTTCAGGTACTAGCGAGGACCGTGGGAAGGCGCCGGCGCGATCTGTACACACTGACGGAGGATTTATTTTATGATCTTGGGATTTGATATGTTTTGTATTATGATATGATACAATGGATTTCTATGGCTTGACTTGGTTGAAAACATGTTTTAAGAAATGAACAATTTGTTTTGAAAATTCACGTTGTTACATTGAGAAGTTCGCTTCTGATACTCCGCTTCTGACAAGTTCGGTTCCTAAGAGGGGTTCGGCTCCTTAAGAGGGTTTGGCTCCTTAAGAGGGGTTCCGGGTCCTTAAGCCTATTTTACTCGTTTTTACCCTGTTTTAAGCCGTTTTTGACCTGGTTAAGGGTCGGGATGGTCCGAAAGACTATAAAAAGTTTAAGGAACTTTTGAAAGAGATTTGGGAGAGATTTCACATTCTTGGAGAGATTTCTCATACAAAGAGAGATTTGGGAGAGATTTCACATACTTAGAGATTTTTAGGAGAGATTTCACATTCTTGGTGAGATTTCTCATGCAAAGAGAGATTTGGGAGAGATTTCACATACTTAGAGATTTTTGGGAGAGATTTCACATTCTTGGTGAGATTTCTCATGCAAAGAGAGATTTGGGAGAGATTTCACATACTTAGAGATTTTTGGGAGAGATTTCACATTCTTGGAGAGATTTCTCATACAAAGAGAGATTTGGGAGAGATTTCACATTCTTGGAGAGATTTCTCATACAAAGAGAGATTTGGGAGAGATTTCAAAATAGAGAGAGATAAAGTGAAAACGATTGAGAGAGGTTTCGTGTGTGACAATTGTGAGTGTCCGGCTTTGCAATGCAAGGTCCTTAAACCCCGTTAAGCCATGTTTAAGGATCTTACACACTCCCGATGAGTATGGAACATTGTTTTATCGGTGTGGTTCGTTACTTACCACAATTTTAGGTTAAGGAAATCTAGATGTACGTACTTTTCAATTTATGACTTCTTATTAGAATAGCGAGTTGTATAGTATTTACCTAACATAAGCCCTAGTACACAAGGGTTAGTTGAGTTGACCGGTTTGACTTGTCGACTTTATTTGACTTTGACTTGACCAAAAATTAACAGTTATCACAGCATATCAATTAAAGAAAAAGGAATGGGATATTCTGGAAGCCAAGGAAAGTGAAGTCAAAGAAGTCTAACTAAATCTTGAGGATCCTGACTGTCACACCCCGAACCGTTAGAACAGATGGCAGAAACGTCCGGGGGCGGGTGACGTCATGCGTAGTATCACAACAATCGTATCATAGCAATCAAAGTAAACACAACCATTACATTGAAATATGAATATTTACATCTGTTTGAAAACATAGTTTGTGTACATCAAAATGAAAGCAAAGTAAAAGACGAGTCTTCAAAATACTTCTTCTTCTCCCAAAAGCTGGCAAGGGTACTTGTCTATCGTTGTCCTAAGAATACAAGCAATTTTGAAAACGTATAAGCAAAAAGCTGGCGAGTTCATAAGCATGTTTTTGTATTGAAAACTAGTCAATGAATTTGTACAATTGATTTCTTTTCATTATAAGTAAAATATCGTTTGTATTGAAACCCTGGTCAATCACCAGTAAGGAAAATGTGTTACGTTTGAAAACCCTGGCTACCACTAGTAAGTGATGTATGTTCTGTTGAAAACCCTGGCTACCACTTGTAAGTGATGTATGTTATGTTGAAAACCCTGGATACCACCAGTAAGTGATGTATGTTATGTTGAAAACCCTGACTACCACCAGTAAGTGATGTATGTTATGTTGAAAACCCTAGATACCACCGGTAAGTGATGTATGTTATGTTGAAAACCCTGGCTACCACCAGTTTGTAAGGTAGTTTTATTACTTAAAATAAAACCATAGGTTGCATCCCTAGAATACCCTCCAGTAAGTAGATAGGTAGTTTTACTAATTAAAATAAAACTATTGAAGAAGGAAAATCTCGTAAACAAAGGTTAGTTAATAATATTGTGAGTTCGTATAACCATGCTAATATGACTGATGACCTCCATGATGTTTCTTCAGGCGTCAAATGTAATTTGTCACCCTAGACATGTCTGCCTAACTGTAGCTAACAAACAGTTCAAGTGTGGGATTTTCGGTCCCGAATAGATCTATTCACAAATTTCACGCTCTCCCTCCAGGAGACTCTGGTTATACTAAAAGTAGAGGATTTACCAGTACCTCACAGGGTACTATGAAGAAGGTCTCACAATCCTATATTAATTAGTTTACGTGTTGTTCTGTTGTTCTCGTGTTCGAAATCGTTGTAAACGGTGAAGAAGGTCTCATAATTATTTAGTATGATACTCTTGTTATCTGTATGTAGAAATGGATGAACTAAGTCCATCATAGTTTATATGTTCCACTGTGTATGTGGTTTAAATCTGTAAAACTGATAGTGAATTCCCCAAACTATACCTATTATAGTTTGACTGGTAAGTTATGTTCAATGTTTAGTTCCGCAAAAACTATGCAATTATGTTTAGAAAATGTCCCTTATGCTCCGCATATTACAAAAGGGATAAAGTATCTAGATGTTTGGTAAAACCGTTGTAACTGCATCAGTTTTTAAGTTGTGAAAACTTTTATGTTTAGCTTGTATTCCCCCCTGAAAACATTTTAAAAACTATAAAAGCGTAGGGGTATGAACTCACAGATTGTTAGGTGCAAAGGATTGAACTGGAAGATCCTCAAGTCAACGCGTGTGACACTTAACATAATCCTAATATCAATAAATAGGTATACGTATCTAAATTAGCGATTTCGTTAGATAAAGTGTTATATAGACACTTGTTTTCGGTTAAGGAATGTTATCGGGACTTTGTTGAATTGAGGAAATAGGCTTTTCCCCACGAAAGATTTGTTTACGAGCGTATATGGCGTTTACGGCCGTGAACAAGGTTTGCGGCCGTGAATGGAGTTTACGACCGTGAACAGGGTTTACGGAAGTGAATTGAGTTTGCGGCTTTTAAAGATCTAAAAGATTACGGCCGTAAACTCAAGAACAAGAGTGCTTGTTTTCGATGAAAAAGTGTTCCAGAGGCTCCCAAACGACCCCCAAATGACGATTTCCGGCGTTTTTCGGGTGAAAGGAGGGCTTTATGGTGTTTACGGTCAAGTGGTTTAGAGAGAGAAAGTTGGTGTTTCCGGCCAAGAAGATTCAAATGAGGGTGGGGGTCCTATATTTATAGGTTGGGGGTGTGGTTGGTGGTGGGATCCGCCTGGCACCGACCGTAAATGGGTTTACAGTTGTAAACTCGTCTTGGCCGTGAACTCGTTGTTTTCGAGTGAAGTTTCGAGTTTTCGCGTGATTTCCGGTTTATTCCGACTTTGTATAAAATACATATTATTTATTTAAAGCGTAAAGTCTTTCCCAAACCAAGAAATTTAACGGAATTTAATAAAAACTCAAAGTTTATTAACGAAAATTGGGTAAGGATAACGCAAAAAGTTGGGTTGTTACATCATCCCCGTTAAAGGGAATTTCGTCTGGTGGTAGCAATTTTGTGGATTGAAGAAAATATCATGAACACTACAAACGTAAACCCTAGAAAAAACGGAACAAAGCAAGCAACAAAGCATAGACGAGAGAAAATGGAGAAGATGTAAATTAGAGAAGTAAAGTAGAACGGTGGAATGAAGTCGAAAGTTGTTTCGTAACAATCGAGAAGATGGGAGGCGGTGGGGTAATAGAGGAATTAAACTAATCCTAGTTAAACTAACCCACTGAATAATACTCGACTATACGGGTCAGATACTATTTAGGTCGTGTACTATTCATAAGGGATCATCTAAACTAATCTATATATATAATCATATTAGACCCATCACATTGGAAATTATTTAATTTTAAAATAAACACTAATAAATTGTCTCGAGCAATTATATGCATGTACACTGTTTTGGTATGGTAACCATTATTATCATCTGAAAAAAAATAATAATAATAATAATAAAATTCACAAAGTTTTCCTTCATCACATGACCATCCCAAGGAAACCTTAATGATAGATTTTTTTTTAATTAACTAGCTCTATAAAATAAAAGAGAAAAAAATTGCATTGGAAAAGATCTTGTTTCAAAACTTAAAAAACTTTATCCATTAAAAAACTTTAAAAAAAAACTCCTAATATGTTCTAAAGTTCTTTTTCTAATATGTTCTTACAGTTTTTTTTATAGAAGAAAAAAGGCTTGTGAAAATGCTTTGTTGACAAAACCCTTTTTACAACTTTTTCATTATTTGAAAAAAGTTGTGTTAAAAAAAGTTGTGTTCAAATAAAAAAATTAGGATAATATAATAGACAAAATTACAAAAATGGTCCCTGTGGTATGTCAAATTTTGGGGTTTTAGTCTAAACCCCAAGTTTTTTGGATTCATGGTCCTTTTGGAGTGGTTTGTATGTGAAAATAGCCTCTCCAAAAACTGAAATGACTATAATATCCTTGGGGAATTTATTTTTCATTTTTCTTTATTTCTTTCTAAATTTAATATTTATTTTAGCAATTAAAAAATAATAAAGGACCCACCCCTCTCTCTCTCTCTCTCTCTCTCTCATCGCCGGCAAAAGAAACACGACCACCATTTGTGTTCACGACCTTCCCTGCCCGATTTTCGATTCAACACACGTTTACAGATTCATATGTTGTTTCTACTATTGAGGCTCATAAACTGCTTCATCTTAAGTCGCCCACTTCATCTTCTGCGTCCTTGGTTAAATATTCTTCCAGGAACCAACAAACCCCTTTAATTGCACCAAGAGGGGTAAGATCAGCAACCAAAAAACCCCTTTAATTGCAGGAATGGAGATCAAATCAGGGAAGCCACGAGTTTTAACTTAAACAATACACATAATCCACCCAATACACACTTCAATTTGATATCCCTTCTTCCTTCGTCATTTTCTCTGTTTTGTGTTAGGTTAAAAAGCTTAAATCAGCTTCAATTAGAAAAGCATAGAGTGATCTAGATCAAGACTAGATCAAGACCTAGAACGATCCCCAAATTAGGAATGATGATACACAACAACGGACCTTGAATTGGGACACTCACTTTGATTTGAAGACATTGGAGCAAGTATGGTAGGTTTTCCGAACAATTGAAATGGTATCAGATAATGTCCGACGAAATGGGTATCTTACCGGCGGCAAGGTGCTATATCGACTCTGCCCTCCTTCTTTTCACCTGTAGATCGAATTTGAACAACAGGTATGTATGTGGTTTTGTTCGACCGGGAAGCAGCGACACACACACACACACATTCAGTATGTGTTGATCATAAACACAAGGGATGAGCACGATTTGGTAACGATGATATGAAGATGTCTAAGGCTTTTTCATTTCCTGGTTATTACTCATGGATAAATTGAAACCAGTAAGGAGGAAAGGAGAAAAAAGTGGGATTTTTCATTTTCTGGTTGTCTCGGTATCTACAAGAAACATGTATATCAAGTTTCACCATCCATGTTGTTTATGTTTTATATTGAAACAATAATGAATGATAGATTTGTATTTGTGTTTGAATTAACAAAGTGAGACATTGGAGAAATTACAAGCTGATGAATACGTTTGAGCTCAAGTGGCTGAGGAGAAAGGAGCTCAAGGTCATGAAATTGATTTTTCCGGTGACCAGATCTCCAAATTGATTTGGTCGGTAGGGTATGTGGAGAGAGAGAGAGAGAGAGAGAGAGAGAGGGGGGGGAGAGGGAGGGAGGGAGGGAGGGGGGGTCCTCTATTTTTTTTTAATTGTCAAAATAAATATTAAATTTATAAAAAATGAAGGAAAAATGAAAAATAAATACCCCAATGGTATTATAGTCATTTCAATTTTCGAATGGACTATTTTCACATACAAACCACTCCAAAATGACCATGAATCTAAAAAACTTGAGGTTTGGATTAAAACCCCAAAATTCTGCATACCACATGGATCAATTTTGCAATTTTATCAATATAATATGATATAAAAAAAAAAGTTAAGAAGATTGATAGCAAACGTTTTTTAATATTAACTTGTATAAATAAACTTAATGAAAGTGTAATGTGCCATAAGAAAGAAAAAATATGGAATGATTTGATGGTTCCTAAAGGCTAAAAGAACATTTTAAGTATTTACAGATTTTCGATAATATTTTTTTTATTTGTTATTTTTTGTAAATATGATGTATATATTTTTTTGTTACCATAAGTTTACAATTTTTTTTTAATAGGAAAAAAAATTTATTAATTTAACTATCATCGTACAACGAGTAAATGATAACGCGCAACAAGCTGCACTATTAGACATTTTTGTATGGTAAAATTAATTTTTTTTAAAGACTACATCGATAGATAATTATAACCAAGATTAGATATTCACTCATTAACTATCAAAGTTTGCTTTATAATATGATAATTAATCTAAAACTAATTACATGTTAAATTCACATTACATGTAATTAGTTTCAGATTACCATATTTTATTTATCTTTAATACTTAATGTTTTATTCAAAGTAATTATTAGAATAAACTATCATCATCCATATATCTACTATAACTTTATAAGTATTGAAATATAGTGTCATTTGTGCCTCTTAATTAAATATCATTGTGTTTTAAAATCATTAGAAAGTTAATAAAATAACCTTAACAAAGTTCCAAAATATAAAAGCTAGATTTAATATATATTATTAATTATATAAACCTAAATCTATAATTTAATGTTACAAATAATAATGTCACTCTTAGTTAAAATACTAAATTGTGAGAAAAAGGTTCTAAACCAAATATAAGTAGTAAACCATCAAATTCCCCTAAACCAAAATGGTAGATAAAACACAAAATTTGATGTATGATATTAGGTTAGTGTACATTCACATCGTTATCATTCAAAAGCATTTGGATATTCCATATACACCTATAGAGACACACCATTATACTCCATTTGACATGTATAGCTCTTGATCTTTCTCTCACTTGTACAAAAGACTATTATACTTCATTTGAGATGTATTAAATTGATCTATCAACAAAAAATCTGTTGTATAGTTTTTTTCAAATAAAAAACCGAAACAAATTTCTTAGGAATACATACTCACTCTTGATCTTTCTCATTTGTACAAAAGATTTATCACTTAATAAACTAAATCTAGTGATTATGTCTCATGTACAAAATGCAACCTACAAGTAGGGTGATAGAGACACATGGTAAAAACGAACAACAATATCAACCATACACATTCATAAAAGTCGAATTCATAGAACTAATACAAAATAACAATAATTGTTAGAGATTACAAAGAAATTGATGGCATGCAAGCATTTAAAGCTAAAGAAATAGAAAACCTTTATGATATTTTATTTTGTCCTTATGTTAGAGGAATAGACTATCCAAAATTTTAATCACATGACAAAAAGATTAAGCAAAATTTTGATCTATAACAAAAAGAGGTTGCCTTTTCAAAGATAAAGTGAAGATTTCAAATCTTCTGTATGAAATTGAAATCAGTTGACTAATGGCGCATTGAGGGAAGCAAGCAATCGTACATATGTGCCATACGTGAAGTCACTCTGAGCTTCTCAATAGTCACAAGGTTGGGTTTTGCCAAATTGTTGATATCCTCTCTCAAACTATTCATCATACAACACCCATAATTAATCACATCTTCAATATACATTAAAAAAAATGATATAGTGGTTAAACTGAAAAAAATACAATTAGTTAAACTTGTAAACTTTCATATGAAATGACATCTCATTGATATGAAGCACTACCTAAATTCTTTTGTCATTCCTATAAAACTATAATTAGTTAAACAATAAACTGATATAAAAAAATAAATAAATAAAAACTAACCTCTGCCACTCGCCAGTTGCTTTTGCATGTCTCTCCACAGCTCTATAAAGACGATCCAAGGTATACAAAATCAATCCATACATACATTGCCCATCTTTCTCCTGCACAATAAGCTCATAAACTTGGACTTATTATTAGTAAAAAAAAAAAAAAAAAAGTTTTTACCAGCCCCTGATCAATGCAAGATTGGAACTGCACGATTTTCTTCTCAACTTCCACAATTAATAGTCTTCTTTGCACTCGAGCAATTTTCCCTTTGCCTTGTGCCCTTGTGTCCTGAGACGATCAAATTACAAGATAACTGGGGGTATTTTGGTCTTTCCATTAAAAAAAAAGGAAGAATGGAACTGAATTCCTTCCACGACTACCAAATAAAGCACAGAATGATCAAATGCAGAAATTTTAATGAAGAAACAGAATTAATGTTTCCTTCTTTAGCCTATGTTTTTTTAAAGTGCACTAAATCAACTTAAATAATTCTAATAAAACAAAAGTTGCCACCAAGCGATTAGAACTTGTATAAGCTAATACAACATGTTACATTTTTCACTTTAGAGAAAAAAAAAAAAAAAAAAAAAAAAAAACTCATTTCTGCTTTCCAATTATAGCCTCAAAGACAGGACAATTGAACAGTAGGCTAAAGGGGCGATTGGATTGTAAATGGAAGAATCTGGAATGTAGACCAATAAAAAGAATGTATCATGTATATGTATATGTATGAGAATATGAGATACCTACCTGTTTGACCCAAGCACGCAATAACATGAGAATAACTAGTGAGAGAAAGAATGCGGGTAAAGCAGCAAGTATGGCAAAGTTTATCTCATTCGCCCTCAATATCTGATTAAGCTCAAGCATTGCCCTGTTTGTAATAAATCATAAATATATATACTCATTACGAAAACCTTATTCTATTATCAATAAATAATATATCAAATTTATAACCTCAACTCACGTTTCAATGTCGAGTTTTAGCTTCTGAATCTGTCACCACAAAGAAAAAAAAAAATCTCAATTGTAGATTAACAACTACTGAATTATTGAGAGAGTGTTAGTGAGTTACTTGGATAAGCATTGCACGAGCAAGCTCTCCACCAAGGAGATTTTGGATTGGATGCATAAGCTCCTTCTCGTATCTACATTCATTGAAAAATAAATAGTGGATCATTGGATCATGATAAGTGCAATAAATAGCAACCTACTTTCATTTCTTTCTATTACAACATTGTACTTTCAATTTTTATTTTTTTGGTATTATGGCATTGTAGTTTGAAAATCTACCAATTATAACATTGTACTTTTGATTTTTTGTTCTTATTAGGATGATATTGCTATAATTGGGTGAAAGTCTCAAAGTAAAATGTTGTAATAGGAATAAATGAAAGTAAGGTGCTATAAGAAACAAATCAATGGAAGTACATTGTTATTTTTTGCATTACCTATATAGGTGGAGGGTAAAAAGTTCTATGACTTAAACTCAACTAACCCCTCCAATCCTCAAAAATGTTTTAGTGCACAAAAAATTTAATACAAGTGTATTATTAGTGTATGACTATTAAAAAAAGGCTATATCAACAAATAGCAACGTACTTCCATTTATTTGTTTATAATAGCATCCTACTTTCATTTCTTAGTATTACAACTTTATACTTCCAATCTTTTTTCTTTCGGTTTTTTTATTATAGAAGTAAAATAACGTTGTATTTGGACAACATTGCTATAATTGGGTAGATTTTCCAAACTACAATGCTCTAATGAGAAAAAAATGGATGAGGCTATAATAAATAAATAAAAGTACATTGCTATTGTATGGCATCTAATGTATAAAATACTCCTTAACAATGACAAAATAGGAAAATCAGAGACAAAATAGGGCGAGCAATTTTGTTAATAATATTTTGTAGTAGCTACTAATGTCTAATACTAATACCTGCCCATAACTATTTCAAGCATCTCCTGATCTGATGCATTTTCTGGAAACTTTTGGCCTTTAGTATTCTCACTGAATGCCAACAACATTCTGCAAAAAGAGTATATTAAGTTTCAAAAGCTACACGTTCTTTGATAGATTTGGAAAATACTAAAACATTATATGCAAAAATTTGAAGTCTGGGACTTTTACCTGTGTAGTGAATTAGAAGTTAATTGCACTTCTTCAAGTTCCATTACTCCTTTGTGCCTCTTCCTGAATGTCTCAAAAAGCTCATCTCTTATAGCAATAAGCTGACATGTCATCATCATAAAAAGGAATGAGAATAAGATGGGATGTACATACGAAATCAAAGAAGAAATTAGGAGATAACAATGAAGTAGAAGAGTAGGAATTGTAGAGTATCACAAGTCTTACAGGTTGCTCTACATGGTGATTCAAAAAGTCAGTGACAGAGGCTTTTGCATCACGAATCCAGTTGTCAATGTCAGGACTTCCTGCCAATCTACTATGACCTACAAGCCATACTGAAAATAATGAAATTCCTACAGCTCCAACAGTGTAGCGCATCCAATGACGTGTCATTGTCCTTGGCTTTTGATGTTTCGCAACCTAGGACAAGCCATACCATACCTTAGTTTTCGAAAAAATATATATATGTATATATCTATATCATCTAATAAAGGTAGGTACCTTACAAGCCTAATCATTAGATACAACATAAAGTGTAAAACTCTTTTCAATGTATCAGTTTATTGAACTACACCAAAAGATGACATTTTCAAATGCTTAAATGAGTGATGATTATCATCGATGTTTCATGAACCAAATGCTCAGGTTGTCCTTTTTGCAACTTATAGCATTTCTACATGTTGTACTAAAAATGTTTTGAAGGTTGTACTAAAAACTGTATAGGCTAAAGTGTTGGTAAATGTCAATCATTCAACCTCCAAATGAGCAGAATGTTTTCTAACGCAAAACTATCAATGGAAAATGTCATGGGTTTCAATCTTTTTTCCTAATAATTTCCCTTTGAAGAGCATGGCCAAAACACAGTGTATGCTTGGTTTGTTCTAAAGAATAAACTATGTCCACAGCCATACAATCGGGTTTGAATTATCAGGGGGGGTAAGGGTTTTAAAATTAAAAAAGGGTTGTATTTATAAGTGGGGAAAGGGGAAAGATGTTACCAAGAGTGATAAGTAGACATCCAGCTTGTTTAGATTCAAATAAATCAAGTTGATGGCATCTCTGATCTCACAATCAGTCCACTGAGAGCTTTCTTGGTTTACATCTGGCAGTGTCTCAAACATCAAAGGAGACGAGTAACTCCCATCTACAGAAGATCCAATCTGCAAAATCCAAATTTAATTGAAACTTAGCAATTTTTTGTCCCATCCAAAAAGGTAGAGCAAACATAGCCTAAACATCCAATCAACTTGTACTAAGATTGTGGTTGAAAAAGCTAGCTTTTGCCTCATAAAGTAATAGCATTCGGTAAAAAACTAACTCATAAGCTAGATGGAAAATGTAAAATGATATAAAAGGGTAGGTTTGGAAATTTTTGGAAAAAGACCCATGAACTTATCAGCAAACTATCTCAGCTAGCTTAGAAGCTACTTTAGTGGTTTCAACAAATAGTAACACTACATTGCAATTAGCTCAAAAAACGCACCAAACACAACCTAAGTTCTCCATTGTTTACTTTTTTAAGTAGCTTATGAAATGGAAATGGAGGGTACTTACCTGACGTGTTGCACTGAAATGGCCAATTGCTGCTTCTAAACGTAAAAATAAGCCATTTATAGTGCCTAGTAATGCAGCCATTGACTTCCCAGGCTCCTTAAGTATCTGCTCCCTCGATTTCTCAACCTCCACATAGACCTGATGAGTAATAAAAGATAAAAATATGATTCGACATCGAAATATCAAAAGAAAGGTTTCAACTCGAAGGGACCTGTGCTAAAAATGTAGCCAGTGAGTATCTTAAGCTAGTTAAGACACTTATCCTCTCTGAGATATGTACAGAAGCTGAGGATGAAACTTGCTGCATGCCAGTACCATGGAAAACATAGTCATGTAACAACTGGGCTGAACCATCAAGAAATGCTAAAGGCCCTCTCTCAAAAACCATGAAGTATACTTTATTACAAGTTGATCCCTGATATAATACCACAGTAAGAATTCACTATGCAGGTGCTATTATGAGCATAGATTGTAATATACCTCTGCTCTAGCTTCCCAAAAGTGTAAATTCTTCTGGACACTATGCAAATTGAAGAAAGTATGCTCCACTATGTCCCCTAGAACATCATATACTCTAGATGTCTCAGACGTCTGCCTGTATAGTTGAACTTGAAATTCTCATAAACACAACATAATAATAGAAACGGAGACAAGGTAAAGTGTAAGTTTGTAGGGGAGGAAGTAAAATTTGATCACAATCTAAAGACAATTTACATAAGCAGTTACAAGCACGCCCCTATTTAGAATGTACATTCATACGTGAAAGGTTCGAGAGATGTCGAAGGCAGTGGAAGAGGTAGACACGTCCCGCGGTTTCTTCGTGATGTGGACGGGATGATTCTCCTCTTGTAGAGAGTAGAAATCTTTTCGAGAAAAGTGATTTTTTCTGGGAGATTTAAATTGGATAGAGAAGGGATGCAGCCGATGAAACGTTGGCGTAAAATTCTCGAACAGTATTGATAAGAAGATGCGAATATGGACGACGGTTCTGGTGCTTTGGCGGCGGCCTCGGCGGAGGAGGATAGATGTTCCGGATTCCAATCATCCATCGGAAAAGTGTTGGGGACAGGGAAAATGAGCTGTTCTGGATCAGTCGTTGCCGCAGTTTCACCGGAAAATGGCACTTCAGTGGCGTCGGAATATTGTCTGCTTCACAACAAGGGTTTTGTTTTTACGTTGACTTTCCGGTGTTTAAATTTTGATTGCCGTGCAGCCTGAATTTTCCATTTTAGGTTTAGATGTTTTGTTCAGGTTAATATTTGGGCACATCACGACGATATTAGGTTTTTATGATTTTTTGTATTATAAAGCAAGACCGTATTTCCATCAAATTTTATTAATTACAAAAAATTAATTCATAGCAAGTTAGTATCGGTCATCCGAAAGGAAAGGGCCCATGGGACAACCCGGAAGAGCCAAAATAATCGAAAGATTACATGCAAACTATGGTTGGAAAAATTCTGATCTTGATCTTAATATTTTATGATTTCAAGATTCTACAAATGAAAAACAATCCCACTTAGATTAAGATTTTGATCTTATCTCCTTAGATTTGTTATATAGTTGAGTCTAAAAATTTCGTCTATTCAACTTGAAATAGAACATCATAAATTGCAAGAAGTCTTGTAGAACATCATCATTTCATCAATTCATTTCGAATAAAAAATAACACAACCATAATAATCTCTTTGTGATATTATGTTTTTAGTTATACATCTTTTTTTCTAATTAAGATGTTTCTTTCTTAAAATTTATGGTTTGTAGCAACAAAAATTATGGTTCATGCAAAAAATTAAAGTTGATTCAACTATCGACATCTTAATTAACATTAAGTTATAATACATATTTCACACCTATTATCTTACAAGCAAATTTGAATATGAATTCATTTTGTTAGGATCTTTTGATTCCCGATCCGATCTTACGATCATGATCTTGCAAAACGTAAAACGATCTTAAGTACGATCTCGATCTTGACAACATTGCATGAAACCACAAAAGAAATAAGACCCTAATACATTAACTTATGGATAGGGAAGTGAAACGTATCAAGCAAAGTCGCATTTCAATCGTGAAGGTTCGATGGAATGCCAAGCGTGGACGGAATTCACATGGGAACACGAAGACCAGATCAAGTAGAAGTATCATCACCTATTCCCTCATTCATGAACCTACCATTCGAAAGAATTTCGGGACGAAATTCCCTCTAACGGGGAGATGATGTCACAACTGGCATTTTGCATGGAAATTCTATTCACATGTAAACATCATCCATTGTAAAAGCCTTTACTCTAAGTGAATACTATACTCTATTCTCGTTCAAATACATCTAATATGTTCAAATAAGGGTTGGAAACCCTAGAAATCCCGACTCAAGTTCATTATGGACTAGGATTCTTTTGTTGGGTCTAATGGACCAATAAATCTCCAACTTCACCATCTTGGGCCTAGGAATCCTAATTGGGCTCTAAATGGACCACATTCACAAAACTTAACATTTTGGGTCATATGGGCCTAATATGGTTCATGATATTTCTAATGAGCCCAATAGGCCAAAAATTTTATGTTTAGGTTCCAAAACTCTTAACTAAATGTTAATGGGCTCAAACTATTCCATTCCTACTCTATGGCCCAAAGATCTCGGATGTAACATCCGGATTCCCATGTATATTATTTTATTCATTTATTTTGGAGTTTGTAGAGGGACTCGGCGAGTTGATGCTTAGACTCGCCGAGTAGGATCACAAATTCTCATCCAGGTTCATGACCGAACTCGGCGAGTCCATAAGTGGACTCCGCGAGTCCACGCTGTTTAATGAAACCCTAATTTCCCGGGTTTGGCACCTATTTAAAGGCCCTTAGGGTCGTCATTTGCGGTTACCAAACCCTAGATAGAGACCCTAAGAGATCTAGAGCGTCTGTGAGGGAGGATATGCCACTTTTGATCATTTTGTTGGTGTGATTGCAAAAAGGAGGTAACCAAGGCAAGAGGAGGCTAAAGGAGGAGCGGATCTGGTGATTTCAGAGTTCAGAGACTTCATCTTGAGGTATTTATTTAGACCTTCTTCAGTTTTGGTGTTGATTCTTATAGTTAGGGTTTTCTAACCCCTTTAGAGAACGGATATGCGGAGCAATTGGTCCCTTATCGAGTTTATGCTTTGTACCTGGACTCAAAGAGGTCTAGAGGCCTTAACCCTTGGAGCTTTATGGGTTATTTTGGGAGCCATGAGCTTAGGAGTTTATTTTTGGGGCTAAATCACCAAGTATGACCATCTAGATGTTATATGAGTGTCAAGGTCTGAACTTTACATGATTATCATGCTTGGGAAGGTTAGATCTATGGGTTTAAGGAACAGATCTGACCTCAGGAGGTCAATGGAGTTTTTGAATAACATGAACTCGCCGAGTCCAAAGATCAGACTCGACGAGTAGGGTTAGGGTTTCTCGTAAATCACTCAGCGAGTAGACTCACCGAGTTGGGGGAATAACTCAGTGAGTCAGAGAGGGATTAAAGGACTGGAGTTCAAGACAACTCGCCGAGTTGATCTTGAGACTCGGCGAGTTGAGTCGGGGTAGCCCCGCGATTCATGCCAAGTGTGACTCGTCGAGAAAGGGGGAGGGACTCGACATGCCAAGCGAGACTAGGGAGTTAGTGGACATGTGTGGACTCGCCGAGTTGCCCAAGTGCACTCGACGAGTCAGGTCAAAGTTTGACCGTTGACTTTGGTTGACTTTTAAGGTTTGGTCAACAATGAGGGCCTTTGAGCCAAAGGAGGGGTAAAATGGTCTTTTACCCTTATTAGGGTGCCTAGAGAGGGTTGAGTCTAGTCCTGAGAGTTATATTTATGAGAGTATTACTTTATGTGATTAGGTGGAGGCTAGATCGTATTTCTACCGAGTCAGAGATTTATCGAGACATCTGAGGTGAGTCTTCTCACTATACTTTACCTTGAGTGGTAATTAGAGTCACGTGACAGAGTTACTGTATGCTATTATGTGATGTGTTGCACTGCATTATGTCTATGTGATTTATGCCATGTGTATATTAGAGTATATCAGAGTTAGAACCGAAAGGTTCACAGAGCTAGGACTAGGGGGTCCATAGAGTTAGGGCCCACAGAGTTATAGCCTCGAGTGGCTAGTACGTGTTATGTATGGTATTTTGGGGAACTTACTAAGCTTTATGCTTACAGTGTTATGTGTTATGTGTTTCAATAACCGGTGATGATCGCGGGAAGGCGCCGGCATGATTCGTACACATGCATGGGTTTTTATGTATTTTGATCTTGGGGAATATTTTGTGAAACAAAGTTATGATACAATGGGATTTCGTTAATAAATGTGTTTGGAAAAAATGTGTTTAAAAATGAGAAAATTTGTTTTAAATTTTACGGTGTTACAATTTGGTATTAGAGCCTTGGTTTGAGGGATTCAGATGCATCTCCGGGCATATCTGAACTCAAACTGAGGATTTGAGGAAAAATTTGATAATAAGGTAAATTTTTTTAAAAAGAGTAAAAATAGTTTTGAGACAAATAGAGCGGAGTCGTGTGTACGATCAGCCAGCGCCCGAATGGTGATTTCCCAAAATACCCTTACAATAAGTTTTAAAAGAAACGTTATGCTATGCTATATGATGAATTATATTATGCATGCTAGAGTAAGACTAGGTATTCTTATTAGGACTAGAGTGGCCTGATATATGATGCCTTAGTCTAAGGGTTTTGCTACTAGGGATGCTTGAGAGTGTTTAGATAGCAGCAAGGAGCTTATGAGAGATCTGCTAGTGAGTAGCACATGATTAGAGAGAATAGCATACTTGGGATTTGGGACTCTGGGAGGAAGACTTGGTGTGAATGCTGAGTCGGTGTGGTCGGTAGTATTGGGCCCGTACTACCGAAGGCACCGGGTTAGTGCGCAACCCAAGTAAGAATCCTTAGGGTACCAGAGATCAAGTAGGGTTGGGATATCAAGTGTGTGTACATCAGAGCAAATTACTAATATCTTATGTTGTATTTCAGAGAGGCATCATGGTGGGGACACACCACATGTAACGACCGCATTTCTGGTATGTTATTTAATGTTTATTTTTCTAAGTATTCAAGAGGGACTCAACGAGTCTATTGCCCGACTCGTCGAGTAAAGACGGGATTTCCAGCGCGTGTAAGTGGGCGACTCGACGAGTCCATATCCTGGACTCGGCGAGTCTGCCAGTCTGGAAGAAACCCTAAATCTACGGGTTTTGCACCCTATATAATCCCCTTTATGCACCTAATCTGGCCTCCCTCACCCTCAGAACGTTTCATAGTAATACCCTAACCTATCTTGAGTGTTTTTGGGCATTTTTGTGTAAGAAGTGAAGATTGGAAGAGAGGAGGAAGGCTAGATCCAAAGGAGAAGAAGGGGAACAAGATCTTGCATCCATTTCAGAGTCATTAGAGGTATTAATCGGACTCTTTCTGTTCTTTGGTTGTTTTTCTTGAAGAATCTCATTTAGGTTACCTTTTTGCCTATTTATGAGCTTAATCTAGTATGGGAGCTTGTGTAAGTGTTATAGCTTTCAAATCTAATCATATTTATGTCCTAAAACCCAGATCTAATACCTTTATTGAACCTTGTTGCATATAAACCCTAGATCTAGCCTTATTCATGCATTTTAAGCCTATAAACCTCTTTAGGAGTATATGTGCACGTAAAAATGGAACCTTTACGTGCAAACCAGGCCTTAGGAGCCCAGATCTATCGGTTGGATGCGTTGGTTTTGAGCAGAATCATTTGAATAGTAATTGCATGCATGCGACTCGGCGAGTCATTCTTTGGACTCGGCGAGTCGAGTCGCGAGTCCAAGTCAGTCTTCATACCTCTAGATCAGACTCGACGAGTTGTTCATACAACTCGACGAGTTGTTCATACAACTCGGCGAGTCACAGCCAGAGTGTTCATACGTTGAAGGAGGACTCGACGAGTTGTTCATACAACTCGGCGAGTCGGATGCAGATCGACTAAGTGATAGCATAAAAGGGGAACTCGTCGAGTCTACGCCAAACTCCACGAGTAATAGCGATCAGAAGCAAAGAAGTGAGCGTGAGGACTCGACGAGTCAAGTCAAGTGTATGTTGACTTTGACCAATAGGGTTGACTTTGACCAAGGGTAAAATAGTCATTTTACCCTTAGTATAGTTATCAGTATTTGATTAAGGTGTTATGGAAATTGTAGTCGGGGAGATACCGGAGCAGCAACAGATAGTTTCCAGAGCGGTTCATTTACCAGCCAGTTTACAAGGTGAGTTTCCTTCCAGTATGAACGGGTCTAAGGCCACAATGCCGGCCCGTTTAGCTAGTAGTAGTTTCCGGACTTCGGTCCGATGTAGTTTTTAGTATGTTTGATGCCTTCGTGGCTCAGACAGGATTTATGTGTTATATGTTCCGGGCTACGGCCCAATGCATTATGCAGTTTATGTGTTCATGCTAGTTAATATGTTTATGCCATGCTGTGTTATGCTCAGACAGTTTCCGGACTTTAGTCCGATGCAGTTAGTTTCGGACATCGGTCCGATGCAGGGGAAAAGGTCCCAGTCAGTTCCGGACTTCGGTCCGATGCAGTTTCCGGACTTCTGTCCGATGCAAAGGGCAAGGCCCTGGTTAGTTCCGGACTTCGGTCCGATGCAGTTTCCGGACTTTGGTCCGATGCAGTGGGCAAGGCCCAGTATGTGTTTATATGTTGTTGTATGGCATGTGGTAGTTTGGGGGAGCTCACTAAGCTTCGTGCTTACAGTTTCAGTTTTGGTTTCAGGTACTTCCGCAAGTAAAGGGAAGGGCTCGGGTTGATGGCATCGCACACACCACGACTTCAGCTTTATTCTTTGGAGTTTTGTTCAGATACTTAGATATGATTTGATACAGTTCTTGATATGACATTTTTATTATGGCTTTTGAGATACCCGACGTATGGTTTTATTATATGACATCCAGTGTTATGACTTTTATTATTATTTAAAAACAAAAATTTTGAGACGTATTTTTGGGATGTTTCACCACAGACCAGGGACCAGTGGAGGGGGTGTGAGCGACGAGGAGCTCCGCCAAATGATTCATGATGAGGTGGTTGCTGCCATCTGCGATGAGATTCCAGAGATGTTCGGGTCCATCAAGACCTCCCAGATAGAGACATTCAACGAGAGATACGCTGCTTTTTCTGATGTTGTTGTTGCTGCGGCCACTGCAGCTGTAGCTGCGGCTAGACCGCAGGGTGGTGATGCGTTGCTGTTCTGAGAGTTCAGCAACACAACACCACCGGAGTTTGATGGGACCCAGGACCTGATTGCAACGATGAGGAGGATATCAAACATAAAGGGATGTTTCTTTACTTGCTCATCTCCTGAGCATTTGAGAGTCCGGTTCGCGCTGAACCAACTTCGCTTGGGAGCGAAGGATTGGTGGAAGTTTGTGACTGCACATTATTCGCCTGCTGAGCTTGCTGTAGTGACTTGGGAGAGGTTCACTGCTATGTTCCGAGATGAGTACGTTCCCCAGGTGGAGAGGGAGCGCTTGGCCCAGGAGTTTCTGACCCTCAAGCAGGGTACTGATTCTATCACAGTGATTACGAGGAAGTTCCATGAGCGGGCGATGTTTTGCCCAGAGCACGTATCCTCCGAGCAGGCACGTATGAGCTGCTATCTGAGTATTTTGAGGAGGGATATACGGGAGTTCGTGGCAAACTCGACGTATCGGATATTTGCTAAGCTTCAGGAAAATGCCCGAAAGAGGGAGATAGAGCTGGAGACCCAGGCTAGGGAGGAGGCTAAGTCTCAGGCGAGGGATCGGCGACCGACACAGTCTCAGTCGGCAACCAAGCGGGCCAAGCCCGTTGATTCGCGATCTGGGAGTCAGAAGGGCCGCAGTTGTGGAAAGTTCGGCAAGAGCCACGAGGGGGTGTGCAGAGCGGGGTCTTGCTACAAATGTGGCAAGGAGGGGCATATGGCCAAGTATTGCCCCAAAGGGTTTGCAGTATGCTTTCACTGCAACCAGATCGGACACCGCAAGGCGAAGTGTCCACAGTTACGAGGGACAGCTCAAGGAGCACCTCAGGGATCTGCCCCTACTGCTATCAGAGCTACTGAGAGCCGGCCAGTGAAGGCCGAGGTACCGAAGGCGCGAGGGAGAGCCTTCCAGTTGACTGCGGAGGAGGTCAGCGCAGCACCCGATGCCGTGGCTGGTATGTATTCTTTCATATATTTACTTTTATGTTGAGATATTGTGCTTATATTATGATATGCGTAGGTACTTTTATTGTGAATTTTGTACCTGCCTTGGTGTTATTTGACTCGGGTGCGAGTCGGTCTTTTGTATCTTTGGCTTTTAGTCAGCACATCAGTATTAGCCGAGAGGCGTTGAGTCGACCTCTGAGAGTTTCCATAGCTGACGAGAGAGCGGTGTATGCCACCGAGGTGATCCGAGGGTGTGTACTCGAGATTTTCGGCGTTGAGTTTCCGATTGATCTAGTTCCTATTGCGATGGGAGATGTCTGTGTCATCGTGGGCATGGACTGGTTGAGCAAGTTTGGAGCATTTATCGACTGCAAGAGACAGCTGGTGACCATACGAGACCCTAGTGGGGGAGTTTTTACCATGTAAGGCGAGGGTACACGTTCTGGTTCGGCATTTTGTTCAGCCGCTAGAGCGAGGCAAAGTCTACAGCAAGGCTGTAAGGGATTTGTAGCATATGTGATGGATACGAGGGTTGATTCAGAGAGACCGAGGTCAGTAGATGAGGTTCCGATAGTGTGTGAGTTCTCGGATGTATTTCCGAAAGAGTTACCCGGTGTGCCTCCCGAGAGGCAGGTTGAGTTCAACATCGATTTGGTTCCGGGGGTTGCGCCTATCGCCAAGGCACCTTATCGTCTTGCACCTCCAAAGATGCAGGAGTTATCCTCGCAGCTTCAGGAGCTTCTAGGAAGGGGTTTATTCGGCCGAGCAGTTCGCCATGGGGAGCGCCTATCCTTTTTGTTAAGAAAAAGGATGTCTCACACCGGATGTGCATTGATTACAGGGAATTGAACAAGCTGACGGTCAAGAACTGTTACCCGTTGTCGAGGATCGACGATTTGTTCGATCAGTTACAGGGAGCATCTTGGTTCTCCAAGATCTATTTGAGGTCGGGATATCATCAGGTGAGGGTGCGAGATGAGGACATCTAGAAGACAACGTTCAGGACTCGTTACGGGCATTACGAGTTCGTGGTGATGCCTTTCGGGCTCACCAATGCGCCGACGGTGTTCATGGATCTCATGAATAGAGTATGTAGGCCGATGTTGGATCGCTCAGTGATCGTGTTCATTGACGACATATTGGTGTATTCGAGATCCAGAGAACAACACGAGGAACATTTGAGATAGATCCTCGGAGTTTTGAGATCGGAGAGGCTTTACGCCAAATTCTCCAAGTGTAATTTTTGGTTACGAGAGGTCCAGTTCCTAGGGTATCTCGTTAACCAGAAAGGGATATTGGTCGATCCGCCCAAGATTGAGGCGGTGATGAGTTGGGAGGTCACCTACAGAGATCAGGGGTTTCCTAGGATTGGCAGGCTATTATCGGAGATTTATCAGGGATTTCTCCAAGATCGTCGTGCCACTCACCAAGTTGACCCGGAAGGGTGTTTCTTTCTCATGGGGCCCAGAGCAACAGGCCTCCTTCGAGACACTTCGCCAAAGGTTATGCGAAGCCCCGGTGTTAGCCCTTCCGAAGGGAATGGAGGACTTCGTGGTATATTGTGACGCGTCGATATCAGGGTTGGGAGTGGTGCTTATGCAGAGGGGGCACGTGATAGCATACACATCGAGGCAGCTGAAGCCTCATGAGATAGGTATCCCACCCACGATCTAGAGTTGGGAGCAGTAGTGTTCACCCTCAAGATCTAGCGTCACTATCTGTATGGGGTCCGGTGTACCATATACACAGATCACAAGAGCCTGAAGTACTTGATGGATCAGCCCAACTTGAATATGCGGCAGAGGAGATGGTTGGACGTGGTAAATGATTATGATTGCGAGATCCTGTACCACCCAGGTAAGGCTAATGTGGTAGCCGATGCCCTGAGCCGTAGGGCGGAAAGCGCCCCGATGCGGGATGTTTGCATGAAATTGACAGTAATGACTCCGGTGTTGGACACCATTCGAGGGGCCCAGGCTGAGGCTGTGAGACCAGAAAACCAGAAGAGGGAGCGGGTTATCGGGCAGGTATCGGAGTTCGTTACCGATAGTCGGGGGCTTATGACATTTCAGGTTCAGATTTGGGTACCGTTTATGGGTGGGACGCGTACCATTTTGATGGAAGAGGCACATCGATCGAAGTTCTCGATCCATCCCGGGGCCACTAAGATGTATTTGGACCTGAAGAAGGAGTATTGGTGGCCCTGTATGAAGAGGGACGTCGTGTGGTTCGTTGAGAGGTGCCTAACCTGTCGTAGGGTTAAGGCCGAGCACCAGAGACCGCATGGTAAGTTGCAGCCGTTAGAGGTTCCAGAGTGGAAGTGGGAGCAGATTACTATGAATTTTATCACCAAATTGCCAGGGACTGCGAGGGGGGTCGATGCAATTTGGGTGATTGTAGATAGGTTGACGAAGAGCGCTCACTTCCTTGCTATTAGCGAGAGCTCATCTGCGGAGAGGCTAGCAGAGTTGTATGTGAGAGAGGTGGTATCGCGGCATGGAGTACCGATCTCGATTGTCTCAGATCCAAATGTGCATTTCACTTCCAGATTCTGGAAGAAATTTCATGAGGAGTTGGGTACGAGGCTGCATTTTAGTACCGCATATCACCCACGGAATGACAGGCAGAGCGAGCAAACAATTCAGATGCTCGAGGACATGCTCCGAGCATGTGTGTTGGATTTTGGCGGGAGTTGGGACATATATTTGCCCTTGGCAGAGTTTTCCTACAACAACAACCATCATTCGAGCATTGGTATGCCACCCTTTGAGCTGTCGTATAGGAGGAGGTGTCGGACCTCCATTTGCTGGGGAGAGGTAGGGCAACGTGTGATGGGTAGTACAAAGATTGTGCTTCAGACGACTGAGCAGATACAGCAGGTCAGATAGAGATTGTTGACCGCTCAGAGTCGTCAGAAGAGTTATGCGGACAGGTGCCGGTCCGAGCTCGAGTTTCAGGTCGGCGACTTCGTGCTCCTGAAGGTCTCTCCTTGGAAAGGAGTGATCTGATTCAGGAAGAAGGGCAAGTTTGGTCCTCGATATATTGGACCTTTTACGGTGATCGCGAGGGTAGGCAGGGTAGCCTACCGTTTGGAGCTACTTGCGGAGTTGGGTCAGATTCACGACACTTTCCACGTGTCACAGTTGAGAAAGTGTATAGCCGGCGAGTCGACAGTGGTACCATTAGAGGATATTCAGGTGGATGTGGGCCTGAACTATGTTGAGAGACCGGTGCCAATTAGAGATCGGAAGATCAAGGTTCTAAGGAACAAGGAAATGCCTCTGGTGCAGGTACAATGGCAGCATAGGAAAAGGGTCAGAGCTGACTTGGGAGCCAGAGCGCAAGATGCGTGAGCAGCATCCAGAGTTGCTTGCAGAGTGAGACTTCGAAGGCGAAGTCTGATTCTAGTGGGGGAGAATTGTAACATCCGGATTCCCAGGTATATTATTTTATTCATTTATTTTGGAGTTTGTAGAGGGACTCGACGAGTTGATGCTTAGACTCGCTGAGTAGGGTCGCGGATTCTCATCCGGGTTCATGACCGGACTCGGCGAGTCCACGAGTGGACTCGAAGAGTCCATGCTGTTTAATGAAACCCTAATTTCCCAGGTTTGGCACCTATTTAAAGGCCCTTAGGGCCGTCATTTGCGGCTACCAAACCCCAGAGAGAGACCCTAAGAGATCTAGAGCGTTTGTGAGGGAGGAGAGGCCACTTTTGATCATTTTGTTGGTGTGATTCCAAAAAGGAGGTGACCAAGGCAAGAGGAGGCTAAAGGAGGAGCGAATCTAGTGATTTCAGAGTTCAAAGACTTCATCTTGAGGTATTTATTCAGACCTTCTTCAGTTTTGGTGTTGATTCTTAGAGTTAGGGTTTTCTAACCCCTTTAGAGAATGGATATGTGGAGCAATTGGTTCCTTCTAGAGTTTATGCTTTGGATCTGGACTCAAAGAGTTCCAGAGACCTTAACCCTTGGATCTTTATGGGTTATTTTGGGAGCCATGAACTTAGGAGTTTATTTTTGGGGCTAAATCACCAAGTAGGACCATCTAGATGTTATATGAGTGTCAAGGTCTGAACTTTACGTGATTATCATGCCTGGGAAGGTCAGATATATGGGTTTAAGGAACAGATCTGACCTCAGGAGGTCAATGGAGTTTTTGCATGGCATGAACTCACCAAGTCCAAAGATCAGACTCGGCGAGTAGGGTTAGGGTTTCCCGTAAATCACTCAGCGAGTAGACTCACCGAGTTGGGGGAATAACTTAGTGAGTCAGAGAGGGATTAGAGTACTAGAGTTCAAGACGGAACTCGCCGAGTTGATCTTGAGACTCAGCGAGTTGAGTCGGGGTAGCCCCGCGATTCATGTCAGGTGTGACTCGTCGAGCAAGGGGAGGGACTTGACATGCCAAGCGAGACTAGGGAGTTAGTGTACACGTGTGGACTCGCCGAGTTGCCCAGGTGCACTCAACGAGTCGGGTCAAAGTTTGACCGTTGACTTTGGTTGACTTTTAAGGTTTGGTCAACAATGAGGGCCTTTGAGCCAAAGGATGGGTAAAATGGTCTTTTACCCTTATTAGGGTGCCTATAGAGGGTTGAGTCTAGTCCTGAGAGTTATATTTATGAGAGTATTACTTTATGTGATTAGGTGGAGGCTAGATCGTATTTCTACCGAGTCAGAGATTTACCGAGACATCTGAGGTGAGTCTTCTCACTATACTTTACCTTGAGTGGTAATTAGAGTCATGTGACAGAGTTACTGTATGCTATTATGTGATGTGTTGCATTGCATTATGTCTATGTGATTTATGCCATGTGTATATTAGAGTATATCAGAGTTAGAACCGAAAGGTTCACAGAGCTAGGACCAGAGGGTCCATAGAGTTAGGACCCACAGAGTTATAGCCTCGAGTGGCTAGTACGTGTTATGTATGGTATTTTGGGGAACTTACTAAGCTTTATGCTTACAGTGTTATGTGTTATGTGTTTCAATAACCGGTGATGATCGCGGGAAGGCACCGACATGATTCATACACATGCATGGGTTTTTATGTATTTTGATCTTGGGAAATATTTTGTGAAACAAAGTTATGATACAATGGGATTTCGTTAATAAATGTGTTTGGAAAAAATGTGTTTAAAAATGCGAAAATTTGTTTTAAATTTTACGGTGTTACATCGGCCCAACATCAATTAAACAAAAAAAGGAAATGTAATAAGAGTTGACCTAGGAGGTGCCACCTCCATAATGTTCAACATATATCCATGCAAGGACCCCCATACTTCCATACAAGTCACCTCACCAACTCTTTCCCCTCTCCTCTTGATATCTCGGCGAAGAACCAAAAACATGTTGGATTAGTGTCTAAGTCCGTAACTATATTTGGTATGTACTTAACCCAGTCATGCATGGTCCTTTTGGGTTGCCTTCACCAGAGCAACTTGACAAGGTAATTTAAGAAGAGAGAGGATATAATGATTTATTAATATATTATAAGATTAATATATTAAAATAGAAATCATATTATTTAATTAATATTGGTCATAAATTAATTAGGAATTAATTTGGTGACTAAAAGAGATTAATTAAATAAAGGGGTATAAACTGTCAAATGTATGATAGTTAAGTTTTGGGCTAAGGAAATTATGATGATGTATCATCATATTTTCGTCCAAGGGCCTTATTCCAGAAGGTTCCTTGGGCTGCTTGATAGCTAAGTTATCCATTAGGGTTTTGACTGAAACCCTAGCATCCAGTAGTATAAACAGGGACCCCTAGCTCCCAAATTCGACCACTTGCTTCCAAGGAAACGCTAGGGACAAATTTAGCATCCTCCCCCTCTCTAATATAGTTGTCTTCTTGCTTGTGGTGTTTGCAAGCCATTAGAGGAGTTTCAATTGTGACTCTAAACTCCAAGAAAGAAGAATCAAGCTTCCATTGAAGAGATAAACATCTAGATCTGATTCTATATGTTAGTTTTGATATATGTATGCTAGATTAGGGTTTATAAGTCTTGGATTCATTAGATGTACAATAGAGAAACCTAGATCCAAGCATTAGGGTTTGTATGAGCACATAGGATTGTTCTTATACTTAAAACCCATCAAAATACACACACACACACAAACACTCTTCTAAACACTCCATCAATCACTCTCAAACATCATTCTCCTCCTTCCTCCAAGATCTCGAAAATTTTCTAGAGTTTTAAGGATCTTCATCAAGTCATTCTAATCTTTGGTAAGTTATTGTTAAACACAAGTATCTTCTTTCATCTTAACATGAAAAACACATTCTTACATGGTTTTATTCCATGATCACACCTTAGAAACTTCATAAACTTGAGATCCACAACAAAGGTGTGCTAAGACCAAAAATCACATCATCTTCTTCCATTTCTTCTTCAAAACCAAAAACATCAAAGAAAAAGTGAGTTCATACCCGCTATTTTTTATTTTTACTTTGTTTTGGGGGAGAATACAAGTTGTGTTGTGTAGATCTATGTGTGTATGCATGAATATGTGTGTTTAACATGATTTATTTGGTGGTTATGTGTTATTTACTTCATAAATCTAAAAATATGTTAAGAATATTAAGTTTATCACTTGGATCTACATGAAAACCTTGATAAAAGTATGTGTTATGACATATAATACATGTAAACTAGTAGATATGGGATTTATACACTTAAAATAGTAAAAATGAG
Source organism: Lactuca saligna (assembly GCF_052625555.1). Taxonomy (NCBI): domain Eukaryota; kingdom Viridiplantae; phylum Streptophyta; class Magnoliopsida; order Asterales; family Asteraceae; genus Lactuca; species Lactuca saligna. The sequence goes on from NC_136418.1 coordinate 75,012,435, forward strand.
TGTTGTGTTCCAAGATCTATAAATTAAACTAAAAAATCAGCTCTTCAAAGAAAAGTTTTGGTCCAATCTTGAACTATTTTGACCACCTAAATGATAATATTTTCAAAATTGTTTTACATGAAAAAAGTTCAGGTTTCTACCTTTAAAATTACTACTCTCACGTTTTCATACGATTTTTCTACAATTTTTGGCGAATTTTACAAAACTGCCTATCAGATTTGAAATAATTTCGGACCAGCCTGCAAAGGTGAGCAATTTTACACTTGTTATAAGCGATTAAAAATTATGAGAAAAATTGTGAACAAAGTAGACAAAATTTCCAAACTTCCATAATTTACGGATCCAAATTTTGACTTACGATGATTTTTTTACAAAATTTCCAACAACTAGGTCGGAAAAGCCCAAAACCAGAAAATAATGCATTTTCACAAAAATCAAGCCAAAAATGATATTTTTGACAAAAATGGGTTTAAAATAATATTTTTACCACAAACTAGTCATCAACAAAAGTTTTGAACAAAATGGATACTAAAGTGTTATTTTTACAAAAATTGGGCCTTAATTGTAAATTTTGGCTTATTGGGCCAAGAACATCATTGTTACAAAAAGTGGGCTTTTATGTTATTTTAGTGAATACTTGAACCAAAACCAATGACAAATTAACAAACATATTAATTTGATCATTTTCTAGGTTATTGGGCCTTAGTGGCCCATTTTTATGTGTGATAGGTCTTGTATACTATTTATATGTTTATTTGGCCTCATTTACCCATTAACATGTGCGACGGACCTTGAATACTATTTGTGTGCTATTTGGGCCTGTAAATACCTTTCATGTGAAATGGGCCTTAGTTGTCCTTTCATATATATTCCGGGCCCATGCTATATAATCTTATTCCAATTGGGCCTTGAAATGATTTACATGTTTAGTGATGCCTTAGTGGTTCACTTACATGGTTCATTGGGCCTAGAATGAGTTTATACTTTTCTTCGCGTAAATTCGATCAAGGATCTAGTGAGTTTTGTCGGTTGGCACCTATTAAGTGAACGATCGTAGTCTGTAGTTATAACCGGAGTCTCTTGGAGGGAGAGCGGGGATTTGTGTATAGATCTATACGGGGATGACACCCCACACCTGAGCTGTTCGCTACAGTTAGACTAACTCGGTCTAGGGTGATGAAAACCTTATAATCAAAACCGGTGTCCAACAACGTCAAGACAGGTGAAATTGTCATTATTTAGTATGGTTATGACGGCTCACTTAGAGGAATTAACGTTATGAAGTTTACGGAAGACCATTCTCTTTTCTATTGGATTACTCGGAAACATACTCGTACTGGTACTCAACCTCGGGCGTTGGTATGACAACTTTCTCTTTTACAGACAACATCGGGTTGTTTGGGAACATTCTCTTTACATTCTCTCTACATTCTCTTTACCATTTTTAGTCAAATAAACAATAACATACATGCATCAATACAAGATCTGTCACAAACGTACTAAACAGATTTCAGAAAATATAGGATTTTCTGGTGGTTTCAAAGTTATACAAATCATTTTCACAAACATGCTTATGAACTCACCAACATTTTTATGTTGACCTTTTGTATTCTCAGGAAACCGTTGAAACAGGATGAACGAAACAAACTAATGGATATTGTGTTATATTTTGTTTCATCATACTTTGACTATTTTGGCATATAATATCCAAATACAATACGTGATGTAAACAATGAATGTTGTTATATTACATGTGTGATGATGATGATGTTATGTTTCAATTATACAATATGTAATGATACTACAATGTTGAAAGTCACACCAAGCCCCCGAACGTTTCCACCGTCTGGTTCGGGGGTGTGACATTTGTTAACCTTTTCATCATGGGAGGAAAAGTAAATTCAATCAACAAGATGAAGGAATGAAAATCTCATTCAAGAGGGGTTGTTGAAGATTACCATATTACCATCTAACACCACCACCTCCTCCTCCATCACCACCACCGCCATCACCATCACTATCGTTACTGCCATCTTCACAACCACCCGACACTACCTACCACTGCCACCGCCACCACCACCACCATTTACTACTTTATAATTTATTTAATATATCTTTACATATAAATTACAAAACAAAGTAAAAGTAAGCAAAAAAAAGGAGGCAATTATGTCATTTTACATTATTGAAATCAAATTTATATTATATGTCTGCGAGCAAACAAAATATGATTCCAATTCAATTTTTTGCTAATCAAACAGAATATGGAATTGGATTCCAATTTCTAATGTATACCAATTCGTTGACAAATTATAATTCCTTTATAAATATTTTGTGAACCAAATGTCGAGCTTCATTTAGGAATCTCGGACAGACATCATTAGTAATAATCCTGATCATCATTTCATAAGGACTTATCTTATTCTTGAACACCATCAGTAATAGTATTGACCATCGTTTTGTATGGTATTATCTTAATCTTGTAGATAAAGAATGTTCCAATTTTCAAATAAAAATTACATTATCTCCTTTATTCTCTTATAAAATAATTGATTTAGATCCACAATTGTTCGAGCTAAATGTCACACCCCTGGCCAACAGTGGAAACGTCGGGTTGTGCGACATTTTGATGTGGTACACAGTTATTGAATATATTGAACAATACATCAAAGATATAATATAAACATTTCTTTTATTCATTAGATAGTAGGTTACATCATTGTATGTAGTACAAACACACAACACTTCCTAACAAATACTTGGTTAATCAGAGAACAAATAGTACTTTCAACCAATCCTTGGTAACCCATCCCTTCTTGTTGCCACTTCCATTGCTCATTTTCCTGAGAATACATGTGGTTTTTAAAACGTTAACATAGTGTTGGTGAGTTCAGAGGTTTTAATTCTTTGAAAATACTCTTTACATAGTCTTTAGTATAGGATCTTTGTTATGAATATTGTGAAATCCCCATTTTCACGGCCAGAAAGGACCGATTTTGTTTATGTTTTATAAAAATCAGAAAACCTCTTTTAATAAAAATGTTACAAAATTTGTTCCCAGTAAAACATGATAAATACGTTATCAAAGAATTTCCAAAAAAAAGTATTTTTAATTCGTTTTAAAACATTTGGGATGTCATTGTCAATACAAAAACATAAGCATAAACAGAACTTACATTCATTATCACTAGTGATATATATCTCCTTAATCTCTCAGTGTAAGGTAACTTCACATTGTCACCTGTGATATAAATAAACTGAGTGGGTTAGGTTGGGAAACCTGGTGAGTACATAGGGTTTTCAACCCACAATAATATAATTATTATGTTTAAACATCAAACAATCAACCCAATCACCCATCCTCGTTACCGTCCTTACTCTTAAGGATCTACCCTAAGAATAAACTATTCCTCGTTCATTTATTTCTAAGGATCATCCTAAGGAATCGTCACGAAGTCCATCGTTGCCACGGTTTACACAAGAGGAACTAAGTCTGCATAGTTGCTAGGGGTTAGGCATTAAGCCTGCATGATCGCCAAGGCTTACACAACGGGCACTAAGTCTACATAGTCGCCAGGGTTTAGGCATCAAGTCTGCATGATCGCCAAGGTTTACACAACGGGCAGTAAGTCTACATAGTCGCCAGGGTTTAGGCATCAAGTCTGCATGATCACCAAGGTTTAGGCATCAAGTCTGCATGATCACCAAGGTTTAGGCACCAAGTCTGCATGGACGCCAGGGTTTAGAGTACACCGGGTGAACACATCGTTCACAACACCTACAGGTTGCGATCCTGCTAGTGTTCCACTGAACTGTCTAGAATAGTCTGTGGTTGTCATCCATACTCTGCTGAATGATGGGCCATCATTTGGGAAAAAGACTTCTCACATCATCCACCTCTCATCCTCACCTCACAGTCTATTTCACCTCTCAACTCATCATCCAACTCATACTCCATCTATTACATCTACCAATGTTTTACCCCAATATTAATGTAGATATAAAGAACATATACAGTTTAAATCATTTAAAACATGTATAAAATCGTTTATCCAGCATAAACAACAAGTATTCAAATGATATGCTGTCACACCCCCAAACCGGAATGGCGGAAACGTTCGGGGGCGGATGACTTCATGTGGTAACGTAACAAATGAATACATAGTAAAGAAAGCAATACAACCATCATATGTATAATTTAAAGTTTACATTGTTTAAAAGAGTACATGTTCAAAATCAATTACAATATGATGTCAAAATATGAAATTAAACTGGCACCGCAGCGTCCCTTCTCCAAGACCTGTTTGTTACCTATAATTACTGAATCCCTGAGACATACAAGTAGTTTTGAAAGAGTAGATCAGCATTTAAGCTAGTGAGTTTCATAAGTATTTAATGACAATGTTTGTATGAAAATGAAATGTTTTTGTTCTTGTTTGTTTGTTCCTAGAAAATCCTATACTTTCTACTAGTATAAATGTAGCCTTCTTTCAAGACCTATGTTTGTTTCTAGTAAATGTATGTACGTATAAAATTTCCAATAAGTCTGAAAAACCCTGTAAATCATTGTGTTTTTAATACTCTATGTGAGTTTTATAACCATACTATTGACAATGAATGCTTATACACAACGTTCTTCAGGCGTTGGAATGTTCTGACGTTTGCACCCCAAATGGTGGACTGTAGCTAACAGTCAGGGCATGGGTTGTCAAGCCCGTATAGATCTATACACAAACACCATGCTCCCCCTATAAGGGATTATGGTATATAATACAGGAGTTGAAATGTGTACTCGAACATACGTGAAGTTAATGTCTCACAAAACTTAGTATAAAACAGATTTACGTGTGAAAACGTTCGTTCGTTATTGTATATGAAAGTAGCTTCTTGAAATAGTATTTCCATGTATATAAAAGTTCGTAGTATTCTCGTAAAACTATACCTATTATAGTTTCCTAAAAGTGTGTTTCGTTTGTATAATAAACCCTTAGTGAAAATGTTCACTTGTTATGAAAAGTGTAGTTTTTGTAGTGCCAAAACCGACACACAGAAATGTAGTATAAGCAAAGTATCTGATTTATATAAATACATAAATCGTTTCTCATTTCAAAAGATAAAATGTTGTCATGGTATAATTTGCATATGAAAGTTTCCGTATAATAGTTTTAAATCACATATGATTCCTTTGATAAAACGCGTATAGTGAAAGTTTATATAACACACGATAATAATCGAGTGTTTTACTTGTATTCCCACCTTAAAAGCATGTAAAAGTACTCATAAAACATTTAAAAGTGTGAATTATAAGGGTATAAACTCACTTGTAAGATCGGAGATTGCGGGATGAAAACCGGATAGAATTTCGGCTCGAGAAACTGGATTTCCTCGGGATTCTCCAGAATCTCGGGAGCACAAACGACCTTCGGGACTCAAGCAAAGTGATCGGGGCTTCAGGATAGCACGGGCACGGAAAACGAGGCAAGAACGTAAGAGAAATGAGAGAAATGGTGTGATTTTCCCGGAACCCTCGCAACCCTTTTATAGGGGCTGGGAACCGACCTCGTACGCTGGGCGTACGTGTGTACGCGGGGCGTATGCGTGCGTCATGCGTGACCGAGTCCTCGACTGCCTCGGAGCTCGGATGGGACGGGGCATAGCCTCGCACAGGCATGACGTGGACGATCCGAGGCCAAGGCCTCGCGTACGCTGGGCGTATGGGGGTTACGCTAGGCGTAACTCGGCCCTATCTGGTGACTCCCCTTCGGATAATACCAAGGGTTTATATTTAAATTTATATATAAATTATTTAATAAATTTCAAAAATTCATATCTTCTTCATACGAACTCCGTTTTCGACGTTCTTTATATCCACACGAATGTGAGACCATATTCTACAACTTTCGTTTAGATCCTGTCGGCAAATTCCAAAATTATTTTTATTATTTATTTTTAAAAGGTCGCGGTAAGAATTTTTTTTTAGAAATTCATAACTTCTTTATCTGACGTCGGTTTTTGCCAGACTTTTTACCGCTGAAATACCATTGTTGAGACCTTCGATTCTCGTTTAGGTCATTCCGGTTGAAAGTCGCTCGATCTCTGATTCGAGTTTTTAGCCGTCTGCCGTTAAGCCGAACTTGAAAAATTCATAACTTTCTTATACGAAGTCGGATTTGGGCGTTCTTTTTACGTACGATCACGGTTTAATGACATCTAACATAATAGGTAATTTAATTAGTGATTTTTGGATATTTTATTTTCGAAGTTAATTTTATTACAACTAACGTGGTTACAATACTTGACTTTTTAGGTCGTTTACATGTAGTTGAAATATCGGGTTGTCACATATGCACACATATCACGTAATTTATATAAAATACTTAATATTTATGTGTATGATGAAAGTAATTATGCACTCACCTGAGAAGATGGTGATTCGGTACTCGGACAACGCTTCGTTTACTTTAAAATAATTTCCTCAGATGAAACCTAGTATTATTACCACTAGATTTTAGTCTAATATTAACGTGACTAATTATTAGTCTTATTATTATTATTATCATTATTATCATTATTATTATATAAGCATTTAAACAATACTTTCCAACCACTATGTACAGACAGGGGCCAGACATAAAACACTGGAGGGCAGGACCATTTTGGCGTATAGCACTTATGAAATCCAACAACCCTACGCGGCCCTTTAAACCAGGTTCCCCGTACCGCGAGTAGTTAAAAAGATATTATAACGACACTTATATAAGTCATAATAATAGCTCGAATATTTATTATAAGTTCAAAATAACAATATTAATTTTAAATATAAGCTATATTAAAATAGGGTAAGCATAACTTACTTACAAATGGATTTTAGCTGGGAGTCGGGCTCTGCAGGGGCAGAACTTCGTCGATGAATCTTTCTAAGAAAGATTCGTGCAACGCTTCAGCACTCACCTTACTATACTAAAAACTACAGAAAGAGAAATCCAATCATGAGGGACCGAAATGCTAGCGGGATAAGGAGAGAAAGACTCTTGAATCAAGAGAATGGTGCAAAAAATATGAGATCCCAATGCTCTTATTTATACTAATTGAATTTTCAAAAACTATCCTCCATAATTACTTAATGACCTTTTAGTTATATAAACAACTAAACACCCCTCTATAATACTATTTTAAATGGATTTAATGATATTTTTACTAAAGTAATGTCGAAAAAACTCAACATTAGTCTTATAATGACCGCATCGTCGATACCTTTCTAATGATATATACATATGTATATATATGTGTATGTATATATGATTTATACTTTATTTTAATACGTAGATATGCTATTATAATTTGTAACTCGTTCATACGCACTCCATTTTTAACGTTTTTTATATCCACGCGTACGTGGAGACGTACTCTACAACTTTTGTTTAGACTCTATTGGCTAATTTTGACTTTATTTTTAAAGTTATATTTTTAACAGGCCGGGACAGAATTGGTCCGTTAAAATCTCATAACTTCTTCATCCGATGTCTATTTTTGTTTGGCTTTTTATCGTTACGGTACTAATAACGAGATCGTCGATTCTCGTTTAGATTGTGTCGGCTAAAAATTGCTCGATCTAATACTCAAACTTCGGGCTGTACACCGCTAACCCTAAACTTCGAAAAATCATAACTTCCTCATAAGAAGTCAGATTTGGGCATTCTTTTTATGGACACTCTCAGGTTAACAGATTCTATGACTTTCATTTAGATTACTAAGGCTAAAAGAAGCATCATAAATTCACTATTTACGTCTTTGCGCTGCCGTGCCGGTTCCATCGCTAAACTTCGACGGGTCATAACTTCTTCGTTAAAACTTGGATTTTGGCGCTCTTTATATGCACGTAACTCTTGAGACATATTCTACTACTTGGTTAAGATTATTTATTCTAAATAATCTTTTGTCGAAAAGTCATTTTCAACCCCTATTATCTCTAAATTGACTAGCCCGGATCTACAAGCATTACAAATATGAATTTGTTTAGTTATACTAGAATAGTATTATCTTTAATATTCTTATTATTTTAATATTATAATTTCTCTTTTGTATTCACCCTTTTCGCATACTTCTCTTATAAGATATTCACCCCTTTTCGCATAGTGGTGTATACTATTCCTACTTCAAGGTGTTCCCCTCTATGTAAGTTATTTAATTAAAGTTTCTTGAACATAGCTACAATGAGTTCCGATAATCAAGCTTTCGACTTGATATTGTTCCCTGCATTACGCTTCATAGAACGTCATAAAATAGATTAGAAAATTATGTTTGCTATGATTCAACCATCAAGGTTGTCGCTAGCAACCCCAGGTGGGGGTGTCAACCCCATATAAATCTATACATATCTTTCCCGCACACATAAGATTTAACGAATATAGGTTGGGGTTAGTTGAAAACTAATCGGCTAAAGGATGAATAATGTCGTTGTCATTGGGCAACCATTTGTTTAGCCTCAGCATATACTTATCGATCTTGTTATTCGTGATTTTAATATTCTTTGATTTGTTATTCATGATTTAATATGCTTTGATTTGTTTAACCTTAGCGCACACACACACACACACACATATATATATATATATATATATATATATATGTGTGTGTGTGTGTGTGTGTGTGTGTGTTTATGTGTGTGTGTGTGTATAGTTTAGATATTTTGATAGGATATTTGGGCAGAGTAACGACTAGACACAATGTTATCCTTTAGATATGACCAACATAACGACTACGTACTATGCTACCCTAGAGTTTCGTTAGAATATGTCACACCCCCAAACCGGAACGGCGGAAACGTTCGGGGGTGGCTGACGTCATGCGTAGTATCACAATAGTTGTATCATAGTAAGCGAAGTAAACACAACCATTACATTATAATATGAATATTTACATTTGTTCAAAAACATGATTTATACATAACAGTATATAGCAAAAGCAAAAGACGTGACTTCAGAATGTTCCGTCTTCTCCAAAAGTTGGCATGAGTACCTGTCTATTGATACCCTGAGAATACAAGCAGTTTTTAAAATATCAGCATAAAGTTGGTGAGTTCATAAGCGTTTAATTCTGGTGAAAGAAATGTTTCTTTGATTCGTTGAAAAGTTGTTTCCCAAGAAAGTCCTATATTTTCTTATGAAAGAGATTTGATTATCCATTAGTTATATGTTAAACAGTCTGTTTATGAAAGGTTAAGTTATCCCGGAAAATCTTATATTTTCTTATGAAAGTTGATGATTGATTATCCATACGCGAGTATCTACCATACTCGGACAACAATTTTATTTTCGAAACTCTGGTTACACCCAGAGGAGTATATTTGTCGTGTTATCGAAACAAAAATAATAAAAATAGGTAGTGAACTAGATCCTAAGGGAGTTACTGATGCACTCTAATAATCAAATCGGTTATTACTTTGAGGTTAGTTCACTCGTTTCATTATTACAAACGTAAATTCTCGTTACCTAAGTTATGAGTGCCATAACCGTAGTTAGACTAGATAAGGCACGAACGGGGGCCAATTTTATGACTTTGTCACCCCTGAACCTAACAGTTCCGCTATAGCTAGCAGCGAGGATGAGGGATAGTCAGTCCCATATAGATCTATACACAATAGTCACGCTCTCCCTCCAAGAGATTCTAGTTATAAGTCGTAGTCCTCCACTCACGACTTCGGGGGAGTGTTACCAAGGACATGTCTCAAACTTAGCCTAACAAATTTACAAGTAATAGTACGAAAACCATGTTTATGATTTATATGAATCCTTGATAAGATGATACATATTATAACATGATTCACAAGTTTCTTGCTTTAGATTTGAAAATTGTTTCTACGAGTTGATTCCTTTATCAATTGGTAATACGGTTTTCTGAGTTAAAAGCATATTGAACATTAAATCAATTTACCCAAAATGAGATAATTTGAGCACAAGTTTCCTTGTACTTTTGCTTTTATCCCCCCTAAAAACATGAAAAACTCGGAAAAAGTGTAGGGGTATGAACTCACTGTTTGATGTAGGATCTGGGTGTATGATTGGTTACGAATGTTGAGTATCAACCGATGTTTCGTACGCACGTGGATCCTATTAACATGTGATGACACATGTGTGTGTTAGAATTAGGGTGTTTCATGACTAAACATGACGGGAAACCACCCTAAAGACATGGAAATGCTAGTTGGGACCCTACATGATCAAATAAGGGAGGTGTACGGCCATTAGAGTGAGTGTGCGGCCAGACTGTGTGTGCGGCTGCACACTGGAGTGTGCGGCCGTACAGAGGGTGTGTGCGTCTGTACACAGGAGTGTGCGATCGTACACTCCTCATTTGTGCCCGAAATGTTGATTTTGAGGTGTTTTAGTGCTAATACCTAGTCCAACTAGTAAATGGAGGCCAAACTCTTTACTTTGGAGAGTTTTAGTGTGTGTGAAACCACTTTATGAAGGTGTGCGGCCGTACACTTTCAAAGGATGAAGAACACGAAGAACACCATCAGGTTTAAGCTTAGATTCAGGTGTGTTACCAATATAACAAGCTAAGTGATGGGGTGGTTCACGTTCTTAAGGCTGTTAGACTGTTCTTGGATGATGTTTCTAGAGAGAGAAAGTAGAGAGAGTAGGGTGCAGCCAAAAGAAGAAAAGAGTGAAGGAAGGGGGGGGTCTCCTCCAATATATAGGGACGGGTGTGAGGCTGGAGGATGTGTGCGGCTGGCTGCGTGTGCGGCCGCAGACACCTTCTTTGGTGTGTTTGGCCTGATTTTGTGATGCTACACACTTTCTAACCCTTCTTAAGACTCATATCTTCGTTATACTAAGCCTAGATCACTCATATGGACCCACAATTTCGTTAAAAGATGATAAATTCGAGTTTAATATTGATATACGGATCAATTGCACAAGATAAAAGTTTCGGGTTGTCACATCATTCCCCCATTAGAGGGAATTTCGTCCTGAAATTCGAATACAATTCATGAATTAGGAAACAGATGAGGATATTTTTGGTTCATCTGATCTTCGCGCTCCCAAGTGAATTCAGGTCCCCGCTTGGCATTCCAGTGAACCTTCACTATCAGGATGCGACTTTGTTTCATTCGTTTGATCTCTTTATCCATGATTACGACTGGTTCTTCCATGAAATTCAGGTTCTCGTTGATTTCAATCTCATCGGGAGGAATTGTAAGGGTTTCATCGGACACGCATTTCTTAAGATTCGAGACGTTGAAGACGGGATGAATGTTACTAAGCTCTTGAGGTAATCGGAGTTTGTAGGCTGCAGGACCGATTCGGGAGAGGATCTCGAACGGTCCTATGTATCTCGAGTTTAGCTTTCCACGCTTTCTGAAGTGTATCATGCCTTTCCAGGGTGAGACTTTTAGCAGGACACGGTCTCCAACCTGGAATTCCAACGGATTCTGTCGTTTATCGGCGTAGCTCTTTTTTCTATCTCGAGATGCCTTAAGTCGTTCCCGGATTTGTACGATCTTTTCGGTGGTTTCGCTGATGATTTCTAGACCAGTGAGCATGTTGTCAGGGACTTGTCCCTTGGCTAGCTGCGTGTCGCCCACCTCAGCCCAGCACAGAGGGGATTTGCACTTACGGCCGTAGAGAGCTTCGAAAGGCGCAACCTTGATGCTGGTATGATAACTGTTGTTGTAGGAAAATTCAACCAAAGGAAGATAAGTGTCCCATGACGCGCCGAAATCGATGACGCAAGTCTCAACATATCTTCCAATGTTTGGATGGTTCTCTCACTCTGTCCATCTGTTTGTGGATGATACTCTTCACATGAATACTTTCGGGTTATGAAGAGAAAGGAATTCTCCGAAGTTAGCATCTAGTTTGTCGTCATGAGCGATGAGAGTTTTGCATTCGAACGTTTTAAGACAAAAGGGTTTGGTATAACATAGACTCAGTTTAGCTAGATAGGATGATGTCGTAGAATCGGGCATTAAGTTAGTCCGGGAGGATCGTTTTGTTAGAACATTGATGTTCCTAGATGAACGTCTCTGGTGTTTTCTGTGTTTCATTTGAGCTTGGTAGGTACTATTAATGCGAGGGTCCTAATGTTTTGAAACTATGAATCTCGATGGAATGGTTCTCACTAGATTTTCGTATGATTGCTTGGCGTATACAAGTCATGAATAAACACAACTGCCTCTAATGTAGCACTAGGATACCATAATTTACCCATTAAGGCATCAACTTTTAAAAGTACATTGTGATTAAATTTGGACGGGAAAGAAATCATGATTATGAATATTTAGTTAGGTTTTCGGAATGTACCAATACGCAGTAGGTTTCTTTGATGCTTCCTCATTCCCTGACGTTAGACTCCTCCTGTTTCCTCATTGTTCTTCTTTGTTGGACAATCTCTTTTGAGATGTCCCATTTCGCCACATACGCAACACACTTGGACTATGCTAGCATCAATAATGGAAGTGATGTATTGAGTCAGGGTCTTCGTGAAGCGAGCCTCCTTGCCATCCTTAGCCCTTGGACAATTTCTTTTAAAATGCCCTACACTACCACAGAGGTAACAGGTTGGACTATCCCCAACACTGCTATATAGAGTGACGAACTTGACTAGGGTCCTACATCTGTTGGAGGTGTGCCCCTTCCTGTTGCATCTGGTGCAATGCAACACTCGACAGACTCCATGATGATGGTAGTTGCATTTTCTGCAGTACGGGCGGTTTCCGAAGTAGGGTGTGGTTGGTGTTGGAACAATAGGGCTGACTGGGGTATTAACTGCCCAAATTCGTTGCCTTTCAGTAGGTCATTGGGTTGAACAATTTCCTTTAAACTTTCGTTTCAGGAGGTTAGGTTGGGGATCAAGGGTGTCCTTTCCAGTAGGCACTTGTTGTTGAGGTTGGTTAACACCAAGGTTTGGCCTTCTACTCACATTTGTGTTGTTAGCGTTAAGAATAGCTAGGGCGACTGCTACGACTGCTGTGATAGTAGCTTGGAACGTAGCTGAGTCCATCTAGAGGATTGGCGTCTTACTTGTGGGTTGGTTACGTTTCTTCGGAGGCATGATTTTGCTACATGTTAAGAAAAGAAGCTTGTGAGCAACAATGGTTGCCTCTGGATGCATCCTAAACATTTATATATGCACTAAGATTTCTCATTTTTGATTCAACCCACATCCCCATGAAGTGGTCCTATCAAGAATAGAAAATGATTTGAACGCAATAAAGTTCACATATAATAACTCACAAACTCCTTGTTGTTCTGTTCATTGCTCTGGTTGAATAACTCTCACATTTTCGTCGGCTCTAGATGATATGGAGATTTAGCTATAAGGATAGTTCCGAAGATCAAGTCAATATGGAATTCAACTTGGCACTCGGAAGAAATCCATGGAATGTATTTGGGGAAGACATCGGGAAAGTTGCAGAATTTGAAGATGCTCTCGAGGTCCTTTACTTATTGTGTCTCATTGTCAACATGAGCCAGGAATGCATAGCATTCCTTCCGCAGATGCTCCTAGGCTTGACGCAGGAAATGATACGAAGGTTCGAAAAATCTTATCACTGAGACCAGGGAGGATTTCGATGAAGGGAAGATTGAGACGAATCGCTTCCTTGAAGCAAAGGATATCAGCACGATTTGAGGCTTAACAATTTCGTGCCAATTAGGATATCGAAGCTGATACGAAATGAATGGGGGAAAAGGAATAATCATCTAACTACATCTTATGATTCACGTTTTGAGGACAAAACAGTGATGGGACCTTGATAAAGTTGCTTACTTTTCATTCTATCAATCTAAGGTACACTTTTGACAATGAAAATCTTTAACTGAAATATGATAGTTGCCACCATTGTCGATATCAAGATTACACAAAGTTTGAAAATTTTAACCTAGGAGTAGGTCTACCACATACCAATAGAGGAACAATTTGACAACATAAGGAACTAGCAAATCGGTACTTGCAAGGAAAGAATGTCTACAGAGAAAGGAGCTACTTGGAACATAAATAGGAAAGCTATTATTTAGACTAAAAGGAAGGACAAGTAGAATATTTCCTACTGGTGATGGGCACTTCTAGGGCGAAACCTTAGGTTAGTCAACTGGCGCTCCATTTCAAGCAGGCGACTCTCGTATACTGATTGGCATGCTCGGAGCTCTACCACTTCAGTTCGAGTTGCAACTAGCTCTCGCTGCTGGGATTTGTTTTCTTTCAAAATACTCCCATAAGAAACCTCAATACTGTGAATACGGTTTGTGTTGGCATCCAATTCTGCCTCGAGTTCCACAGTTCGTTGAATGGCCGCCACGTTCATTTCGATATTGCGGGCCACTCGGCGGACTATGATTGGAAGGGCTCTATCTGCGGAGCCTCCTCCGTCTACATTGTAGAAGCGGTGAACCTCATTATACAGGCGGGTTTGGCTTTGTTCGTGACTCCACCTATCCAGGATTCTGAACCACATAGGCATTGGGCCTTCGAGTACGAGGTGAGGTTTGGGATTTGGTATTGGGGCTACTGGGGGTAAGTTCTCGACTTCTGGTTCCGAGTCAGTCTCTTCATGAATTGGTTCGGCAATGCCATCGTCAAAAGGGATTTCAAGGTTTCCTTATGGCTCTGGTTCGATCCATCCATCATCTCCTTGGTTAGGAAAGTAAGGGTCGACAGGAAGATGGAATCTATCCATGCTATCTACGCGAGGTGAGGGTAAAGGGATAGTTAATAGGCATCAGATCTATAAATACTCCCAATGTACTATAGCTACATAATTGACTCTTGAAAGATGGATCCTTAGGTAAGTTTTCGGCTTAGTCGTTATAGCATCCTAAAATACTCCTATAGTATTTTAACCCTTATGTTTGACTCTAGAACCTTTCTGGTACCTAGGTAAGTTTTAGACTTGCTGCGACACCACAGTCACTCCCAAGCACATGTTGGTCATGTCTCGAATGAATATAGTTGATCAGGCTATATTGACCCTAGACATGATTACATAACTTCCCAGGTTTAACCGCGACATCCAACATCCAAATACTTTTGTTTTGTTCTATTTATGATACTGGTTCGGGTACTTAGATATACTTGTATACTTTTTATAAAAATACTTATACTTTTGAAAGTATAATTTTAGTTTAGAGCACTTAGGCCCCTTAATGTTTATAGTTGTATACCATGTATGGTTCGGTATACTTAGTTCACTATAAACAAGAGCTCTGATACCAATCTGTCACACCCCCAAACCAGAACAGCGGAAACGTTCGAGGGTGGCTGACGTCAAGCGTAGTATCACAACAGTTGTATTATAGTAAGCAAAGTAAACACAACCATCACATTATAATATGAATATTTACATTTGTTCAAAAACATGATCTACACATAACAATATATAGCAAAAGCAAAAGACGTGACTTCAGAATGTTCCGTCTTCTCCAAAAGTTGGCATAAGTACCTGTCTATTGATACCTTGAGAATACAAGCAGTTTTTAAAATATCAGCATAAAGCTAGTGAGTTCATAAGCGTTTAATTCTGGTGAGAGAAATGTTTCTTTGATTCTTTGAAAAGTTATTTCCGAAGAAAGTCCTATATTTTCTTATGAAAGAGATTTGATTATCCATTAGTTATACGTTAAACTGCCTGTTTATGAAAGCTTAAGTTATCCTGGAAAATCTTATATTTTCTTATGAAAGTTGATGATTGATTATCCATACACGAGTACCTACCATACTCGGACAACAGTTTTCTTTTCGAAACTCTGGTTACACCCAGAGGAGTATATTAGCCGTGTTATCAAAACTCTGGTTACAACCAGAGGAGTATATTAGCCGTGTTATCGAAACAAAACTAATAAAAATAGGTAGTGAACTAAAACCTAAGGGCATTACTCATGCCCTCTAGTAATCAAATCGGTTATTACTTTGAGGTTAGTTCACTCGTTTCATTATTATAAATGTAAATTCTCGTTACCTAAGGTATGAGTGCCATAACCGTACTTAGACTGGATAAGGCACGAACTGGGGCCAATATCTTTTATGACTTTGTCACCCCTGAATCTAATGGTTCCACTGTAGCTAGCAGCGAGGATGCGGGATAGTCAGTCCTATATAGATCTATACATAATAGTCATGCTCTCCCTCCAAGCGATTCTAGTTATAAGTCGTACTCCTCCACTCACGAATCCGGGGGAGTGTTACCAAGGACATGTCTCAAACTTAGCCTAACAAATTTACAAGTAATAGTACGAAAACCCTTTTTATGATTTATATGAATCCTTGATAAGACGATACATATTATAACATGAATCACAAGTTTCTTGCTTTAGATTTGAAAATTGTTTCTATGAGTTGATTCCTTTATCAATTGGTAATACGGTTTTCTAAGTTAAAAGCATATTGAACATTAAATCGATTTACGCAAAATGAGATAATTTGAGCACAAGTTTCCTTGTACTTTTGCTTTTATTCCCCCCTGAAAACATGAAAAACTCGGAAAAAGTGTAGGGGTATGAACTCACTGTTTGACGTAGGATCTGGGTGTATGATTGGTTACGAATGTTGAGTGTCAACCGTTGTTTCATACGCAAGTGGATCCTATTAACATGTGATGATACATATGTGTGTTAGAATTAGGGTGTTTCATGACTAAACATGACGGGAAAGCACCCTAAAGACATGGAAATGCTTGTCGGGACCCTATATGATCAAATAAGGGAGGTGTACGACCATTAGAGTGAGTGTGCAGCTAGGGTGTGCAGCCAGACTGTGTGTGCGGCTGCACACAGGAGTGTGCGGCCATACAGAGGGTGTGTGCGGCCGTACACTCCTCGTTTGTGTCCAAAATGTCAGTTTTGAGGTATTCTAGTGCTAATACCAAGTTCAACTAGTAAATGGAGGCCAAACTCTTCACTTTGGAGAGTTTTAGTGTGTGTGCGGCCACCTTATGAAGGTGTACGGTCGTACACCTCTAAAGGATGAAGATCACTAAGAACACTATGAGTTTTAAGCTTAGATTCATGTGTTTTTACCAATATTACAAGCTGAGTGATGGGGTGGTTCTTAAGGCCCTTAGAGTGTTCTTGGATGATGTTTCTAGAGAGAGAAAGTAGAGAGAGAGTAGGGTGCAACCAAAAAAAAAGAGTGAATGAAGGGGGGGTCTCCTATAATATATAGGGTCGGGTGTGAGGCTAGAGGGTGTGTGCGGATGGGTGTGTGGTTGGCTGGCCGCACGCGCGGGTGTGCAGCTGCACACACCTTCTTTGGTGTGTTTGGCCGATTTTTGTGATGCTACACACTTTCTAACCCTTCTTAAGACTCATATCTAGGTTATACTAAGTCTAGATCACTCATATGGACCTACGATTTCCTTAAAAGATGATAAATTTGAGTTTAATATTGATATACAGATCAATTGCACAGGATAAAAGTTTCGGGTTGTCACAGAATAACTACTAGTTATAATATTATCATAAGGTTTGGGCGGAGTATCTACCAGAAAAAATATAATCCTAAGGTTTTGTGCAGCATAACGGATAGGCATAATATTATTTCTAAAACATGGGCATGGTAATTACCGGCCATAATATTATCCTAAGGTTGCATGCATTTTATAAATTACTAATATAGTGTAAATAGTAACATTTTACAAAATCAACAATATATGATTATATCATGTATCCCCCTCCCCCCCCCCCTAAAAACTTTTGAAAATCATAAAAGTGGGGTCGTAAACCCACCATTGAAGCGTAAATCGCAAAACAGGTGCAACGTTGGGACTCAGAAGCTCGGGGGACACTCGGGAGAGGGAACCACTCGATCAGAGAGAGAGAGAGAGAAAAAGAGAGAAAGAGAGAGAGAGAGAGAGGATTTGTGATGGTGTGAGAAATGCTCTTGCTGAACACTTCTATTTATACTAGGTTTTTGAAGTAGGTGTCACGCAGTTTAAGGTGTGCGTCACGCAATGAGCACATTGGCCCCATTCGGGTGCTGCCACGTGTCACTCTTTCATTAGGCCACATCATTTGTATCTTCTTGAATCGGACATCAGAATGTGCGTCGTGCGTGGCATGCGAGTTTCACACCCAATTTAAATGGTTTTCTAAATTATGTATCTCCTTCGTACGAGCTTCGTTTCCGATGTTTTCTATACCCATACGTAGGTCTTAATGAGTACTACAACTTTCCTTTAGAATAATTTTTGTGATCCATCCCAAGAATTATTGATTCTTTCTTAAAGAACTTAATGGGACACTTAAATAGGGTCTTCAAAAAAATCATGACTTGCAAAGGTCTTCAAAGCTCAATCTTGTTACATATAAATAAAACAACTAGTCTAAACTAATCTATTACTTATAAAAATGAACAAAATAAAATAATACCCATTTATATATTACTTCATCATATAAATAAATAAATATAAGCCATAAGTGTCATAATGACTTGTTTACACACAACATCATCATATTAAAGAAACAACACTTTGTTTTTTTCTAATGCAACTTTTATACAAACAAAACACATGGAGAAATGGTTGCATAAATAAACAATCTTAAAACTACGAGTTGCCAAAGAAAACATGTATCAATATTTCTTATCCAAAAGAAAGACATGCATGTTTTCAAAAAACCAAAGATCATCAAGCACAATAAATCTTTATAACATGAAAAAAAAATGAAACTTTTTCTTAAGAACGGCAATGGAGCATTATTAAAATAACTATTATTTTAAGACCATTTTAACACAAACCCATAAAGGATCCAATTAAATGGGTTAGACAGATATTAAAGCAACCATAGAGTGTTTTAGGATGAAAAACTTTATAGTCTTTGATCACAATTGGATTTGAGGAGTTGATGAAGATGGAGAAGACAAGAATCTTAATTTTCTCTACAAGTATCCACCAATAAGTATATGTCCCCAAGAATGCTAGTTCTTTTCTTGTATCTTGAACTTCTTAAGACTTTAAGTACTTATTATCAATAAGTATTAAAGGATAAGCACTTTCAAAGTACCCAACTCTTAACTAGCTTTAAAAGAGAGAAAGAGAGGGATAGGGAATGTAGTTTCGATCAAGGTAAAAGAAGAGAGAAAAACTTACACAAATGCAAGCCTTACACTCTCTTATATAGTCATACATGAGATCCAAGACCCATATTTTCATTTAATGCAAATTGAAGCCATCATACATGTAAGGTGTGTGTAAAAGGGGGGTTGACAAGTAATGGAGTGCCCAACACATCATACTATTAAACTAATATACATGGTTAAGTCTAGTGGAATCCAATGTTTCCAAAAACTTATACACGACCTATTAAATCATATTGTTAAACACATCGTAAACCTCTAAACAAATAAAATATCACTGCTCAAATACACTAAAGAATAGCATAGGGAAGCAGAGTCGAATCCACATGGATATAGCCTAAAGTCAATGCAGTGTCGAATCATCTTGTTAAACACATCGTAAACATCTAAAGTCAATGCATCTTTGCACAAGACACATACTAGTCGAAAAAAGAAAATAATAAAAGGGGGAATTTTTTTTTAAAATATTAATAACTAACCATTCTAGTGAAATAAACTGAAGAAAATTTGGTAATAAAAAACGTTTCGGTTCTGCTACGACTTTCCTAATTATGCAATCAATCAAAATCTGGTTATTTAAGTTGCATTCTTTCTAAGTGGATACTAAAACTACTAACAAGTTTTGTTAAGTTTTCTTTTACCAAATTAATTAACCAAAACAAGCTCTTCAATTAATCCTAAACGTATACTAACTTAATTAAACAAACTCTAAATAAAATCAGAAAAGTAGTGTTATAAACAGTGTAAAATTCCCAACGAT
The DNA here is from genome assembly GCF_052625555.1 of Lactuca saligna. Classification (NCBI taxonomy): domain Eukaryota; kingdom Viridiplantae; phylum Streptophyta; class Magnoliopsida; order Asterales; family Asteraceae; genus Lactuca; species Lactuca saligna. The sequence continues at coordinate 75,032,269 of NC_136418.1, forward strand.
ATTCAATACTATAAGCTTAGAAGGGTAAAAAACATGCAATTTTCAGTTTATAACAGAATCAAATATCAACACATAAACGATCTATCAGTTTTCACTTATTACTAGTTGATTAAAACAATTATAGAGTTTAACAAACGGTTAACTAGAATGTTTCAATCCTAAATTAGGTGATCATGCTAAAAAGAATAAAAAATCAAACATTCATTAAGCATAAAACTAAAACCACTAGATGGAATCACAAAGTAAAAACCAAAACCTAATGATTAATCACTAAAAAAGTACTAATCTTTTGCAAAACTGAAATCTAGGGTTTTAGGCACACACGACTAAAATCAGTCTAAAACTAATGAAAAGAAAGATTAAAAAACTAAATCTTACTAAACTAATTGATACATACGCTCCACAATTTGTAGATCTTCAGAATTTCATGAAAAGGTGTAGAAATCTCCCCAAAAATCGTCTACAGTTGTCTAGGGTTTTAACTGCGAAGATAAGGGACTATTTATATGCAATCCAACATCATCATGCGACAAATCTCAAAAAACACGATAGCGACGCGTCACGTTAGGTCGAAAAGCACGCCACACTTTCAGTAAAATTTGACGTTTTTTGTGTTTAATGAAGTATGTTGCTATTTCGGACATATTTACCGAAAACACGATCGTGCTTTTTGAGATATATGATCGTGTAAGTCCTTTAAGTTTTCAAAAATCGATTTTCATCTCGGAAAAGTTGCGAACATGAAACACAATCAAAAACACGATCGCTGAATGAAAAACACTATCGTGTAAATTTGTAAACGCATGTTTCGGACACGAACTCATTAGTTTCAATAGTTTTAGCCTAGGTTCTAGCTTCCTCAGCTGTTTTAGCTCCATTAAGCTCCAAAAATGCATCCAAGCTGCTTCAAAATTACCGCTCCATTCGAAATATCTGAAAACCACATAAAAATATGACTCGTATGACAATTCTAGCGAAAACATGAGTTGAACATTATTTAAACTAATGCGAACACAAATGTATAAAATATGATACACAATACTATTAAAAACTAATATAAAAATTTCATAAAATGGCATCTAAAAAATCTCCTCAGGCTTCAACATTACTTGCCCTCAAGTAATAAAAAGATTAAACATTGTAATCATAATGGAAAAATGCAGATGACATGGAAAGGAACTTAGAATAAAAATTAAATATCTTGAAACTAAAAACACGTCATATTTTTTTCCAGAAAAATAGATTTTACACCGAGGAAGCTCCAATAGAATCACATAGTTCCTATGCTTTCACTTTTTCGAGAGCATCATATACCATATCACATAGTTCTTCTTATTTTGTAGATTTGAGTTTGAGGTAGAGTACAACTTGATTGAATCTTTATATATATATATATATATATATATATATATATATATATATATATATATATATATATATATATATATAAAGAGAGAGAGAGAGAGAGAGAGAGAGAGAGAGAACCATGATCAAATAAGAAGGAAAAGTTTGGTAGGAAGGTAAGAAATTTTTTATATATTTTTTTAGCAAACAAACAAAATGAATCATTAGATGATTCAAATGTAAGATGATTCAAAAGAAAAAATCTCAAAAAAACACTTTTATGATTCATTTTTAAGTAAATCAAGAAAAAAAATCACTTTTATGATAATTTTAGCGAATATCAACAAATTTATCGTAAAAATGAATCATCGAGATGTTTTTTTACGATTTTCATTTGTGATTCATGTTATTTTTGTTTCATCTAGTGATTCATTTGTTTTTTTCGTCAAAAAAAATATGTTGAAAAAAAACTTGTTTCCTTTCTACCCAAAAAAATCACACCAGATCTCTCTCTCTCTCTCTCTCTATGTGTGTGTGTGTGTGTGTGTATATATATATATATATATATATATATATACACACACTAGACGAATAGCCACGCGTTGCGCAACGTAAAATTACATACTTAAAATTTTGACAAATAAATACTAAAATTAATATATGTTATTGATATTTATATCATAACACCTTTCATATTTTACCATACATGTTATTCAAAATACAACGTTTTCATTTTTAGAAATATATTAATGTTGTTGTTGTTGTTGTTGTTGTTGTTGTTGTTGTTTTTGTTTTTGTTTTTGTTTTTGTTTTGTTTTTTTGTGTATTTGATGGGTTCTTTCTATCAAAGGCAAAACATCCAACAAATACTAAGAAACCTATGTTTGTTTATCACCACACGCCTCTACTGCTCTGCTTTAATCCAGATTATGCAACTGCAAATGCACAAAGTGATATTTATATCCATTAATATCGACTAAGTAAATAATGTGATGTACTTATTATTTGTTAAATGCATATGTATGCATCATATAAATTTTCATATTTCAACATCCGCAAACGAAAACCACATAGATACCAACATCTAATTTCTATTAGAGACTAATACAAACACACCCCTGCCATAAAAATGCTTGGTTGAGACTATATATATATATATATATATATATATATATATATATATATATATATATATATATATATAAATGAAAGCTAAAAGGATTACCTTCTCATTACTTGAAAAGGAGCATGACAACTCATTGATATCAGTTTTACCAGTAAAAACATTAAAATATGCATGACCTGCCTTTAGTTCACATGTGATATTTTATAGGATTAAATAGAAAATCATGACTTTAAGTGAAACTATGACCAGTTGACATGTAAAAAAATTTATATGTAGCAATACATCTGCTAATATGACTTCAAAATTTTCAATATCTTCTAAGGTTCAATAAATCCACCTTGTGATGCCAACGATGAATATTTCAATGTTTTCCATCTTTTTATATATTCTTAAATATTAAAATGGTTTTAACAAAAAATCTTAAGAAAAATAAAAATTATTGCACGCATGGATACATATGAAAGCGTCAAATAGTGAAGGTAGAGATAGTTTCCATATTTGAAGAAATGATGATGAAAATCGAATCTATTCAAAGAATTTAAAATGATCAACAATATTTGTTTGTGTATATATGAGTCAAATATTAATTTAGTACCTGTAGTGAATGGAATTAGGTGCATCTTTATACAAAAAGTTTCTACCCCGAATATAACATGTGACATACCGGAAGCAACCATACATTGAATAGTTGGTAAAAACAAAAAAAATTATTGAAATTTATATGAAAAGCTGGACACATATAAAAGTTTTTTTTTCCTTCTTTAAAGGTTCCTAATCCTTTCAAAATATGACAAAGATGTTCCTATTATTCATTATATTTATACTTGGTCTTGTTATGTTTGATGTTGTTCATGTTATTTTTACATTAAAGAACCAATTAATAATCATTATTAAAAAGTCTTTTGAGTGGTATTAGTTAAATTAGGGGGTTTCAAATGCATAAGAATCAATGAAAAATGCTAGCTTTATAAGATATATATATATATATATATATATATACACACACACACATATATATATATATATATATATATATATATATATATATATATATATATTGTTGATTCTTCAACCGTCTCCGAGTATTTCTTGACATTTCTTCGATTAAGTACTTGAGACTTGCTTGGGTACCAGATTTGACTTGTTGGTACCAAATGAGCCTATATGACAGTTTGCTCATTTCTTCATTTTTTTGTTGGCTCATTTTTTTTGTTGGATGTGTGAATATGATGTAAGACTCTCTGTTATCCCGAAGGGTAACACGTGTCAACAAATATGTCCGAGTTCTGTGGAACCAAGACTTATCAAGTCAGGTTCTTACTTAAAAGTTTTAGGAAATTAGTTCTAAAATGGTTTTATTTTTGTTATCGTAGTGTTTTGATATACAATTATTTTTATTTTTACAATTGACCTCACAGCCTACGGTGTTTTACAATCCCTTAGTTATAGAAACTGTTACTGCACTTATCATTATAACACTTGTCGTTTTTGAAATTTCATTTTTAATCTTCACAGAGCAATCACATGCAAAGAATCCATCGTATCATGTAACTTTTCTATTTTTTTCATTTTTTATTATTTTTTTATTATTATGCAGGAAAAAAAGTAAATATAAAATCATTTTGTTTTTATAATGTACAAAATAGAAACATAACACACACACACATATATATATATATATATATATATATATATATATATATATATATATATATATATATATATATATATATATATATATATTACTTTTTCTCAAATTTTTTATGCAATGCAGAAAAATTAATTGAAACAAAAAAATTAACTTAAAAACTAACCATTTTAATTTTTTAACAAAAAATTCACAATTTTGACTAACCCCCTCGTTTCTGCTAGGAAAGAATATATCTTATATAATGCAGAAAAATTTGAATTTTTTATGAAGGTTCTAGCGAGAAATCTAAATTTAAGAAATTTAGTAGATCCTTTGATTTTCCCAAGTTTGTTTGGAGCTGCAACCGAATTTTATTGAAAACAGAAAAAGTAAAACCTACATGGGTTGCCTCCCAGAAAGCCAACCTTTTTTTAAAGTCGTAGGCTCGATTTTGCCAAACCAGAATTTTAAATGGTGATGTGGGGCTCTTCATCAGCTCATTTTTTTTTTTTTTTTTAATTTTTTAATTTTTTTATTTTTAACTCTAGATCCCTTTAGATAAGCATATTTTTTTTGGATATGTTGGTTGTATAGTTGAATGGAATATCTTCTGATTTTTATTAAATAAATCAATTTTTAGCTTTTTGATTGTTTTTCTTTTTCTGGTACCCTCAGTAGAAATCATTTTCTCTTTCCTAAGCTTGCCTTTTCTGTCAGTTCCTTTGATGCTCTAAAACCGAAATTCTCTCTAAAATACTTCTTGCACAAAACGATTAGAAAACTCACAAAAATCCTCAAGTAAAGGACTGCCAATATCAAAAAAGTTAATAGAAAAATTATTAATTTGAATCATAACATCATTGATATTAAACATAACCACAACACCATCAAATTCCATAGAAAGGGTACCATTAAAAACATCGATTTTTGTTTTAACAATTTTCATAAATGGTCTTCCTAAAATGATTTATATCTTATAAAAAAAAAATCAACATCGCCCATGTCCAAAATAGTGGGGAAAATTAGTTCATTCACTTGGAAAAGAACATCATCCAATACACTTTTTGGGTGTATAGTTGAGTAATCAGCCAACTAAATGATAGTCTCGGTCTTGTTTGAAGTTCCCAAATTTAATTTTTCAAACACAGAAAATAGTAGGACATTAACTGGAGCACCTAAATCTAACATGGCTCTCGAAAAATTAAGGTTTCCCAATTTACAAGGAATCGAGAAAAATCTCAGATCCTTGCACTTTGGAGGTAAACTTTCTTGCAAAATAGAAGAGATATTTTCGCCAGCTTTTTTGGTTTCATTACCTTTTAACTTTTCTTTGAAAAACACAATTTTTTTAAAAGTCTTACGTAACAAGGAATTTGTTTTATAGTATCGAGTAACGAAATATTTACCTCCACCTTTCGAAATGTGTCCATAATCTCCTCTTCCTCTCGTTCGCGCTTCGTTCTTTTCAGTCTTGACAGGATTGACAGAAGTGGTTTGACCTCTTGAATGATCAGCATCGCTTGTTTGGGAGTTTCTTTTTCTTCAACTTTTTCAAATTGTTTTGCACCCACTTCGGGTTCTTTTTCAATTATGACTTGTTTTTTTTCCCTTCATCCAATTTACTTGGGTCTTCATAAAATTTCCCTTTCTCAAGGAAATTGCACTCAAAATATGCTTCAAATTATGTTCTATCTGAGCATGTAGTCTCCCTTGAGATTGCAATCAACTCACAAAAGTGGCGAGCTGAGACATCTGATGTTCCATATTTTTGATGCTATCTCTAGTTTCATTTTGGAATGCATGGGTACTAGTGGCCAAACATTTTACTATATCTTCCAAGGCTATGTTGGTGTTGTCAGATTACTGCTGCTGATTTTGAAACTACTGTTGATTCCAAAAACTATGCTGCTGAAAACTAGGTGGTTGTTGATATTTTTTTCTTTGCTGAAAACTATTGTTTTGATAATAATTTGGAGGTTGATTAAAATTTATTTGTTGTTGATATCCTCCGACAACTTTTACTGCAAAAGTGTCCTCTTGCAGTAACGAACACATATCAATTAGGTGTTCGGTCTTCAGGCAGATTCCACATGATTTTCTTGCAGGTGCAATTCCCTTTTCTTTTGTGAGAAGAATAACATATTTTGTCAGTTCAGAAATTTAGGCTTCGAGGTGCGGTGAAATATCTTCTTTTACTCCCCATGGTTGATCAGTGTACCCCTCATCTTTGTTTCTAGAAGTTTTCGACTTGATGGCTAATTTCTTGATCGGCTCTCGGATTTTGGTTGGTGTCATGACGCCTAACGATCTGCCACTTGAAGCATTTATCATTCTTCTATCCATGGAGTGAGGCATTCACATAATCATTAGTACAATTAGTAGTCATTGATTCCATGTTGAGAGAACGAATAGCTTTTTAAAACATTCCCAGTATGTGTGTAGATCTTCTCTTTTTTCTTGTTTAATTTTGAGGATTTCTCTGTGTAAGTTTGAAACGCAAGCTTCTGGAAAATACTTTTCAAGAAATAGCTTTGAAAGCACGTTCCATGTGGTTATGGAGCCCAATGGAATATCGTATAGCCACTCTTTTGTTGAGTCTTGAACTGAAAACCAAAATGCCCTTAACTTTATCTGGTCCGACGTGATGACATGCAACTTCATTCCAAAACAGACGACATGAAATTCCTTGAGGAATTTGTGCGGTTCTTCATTTTCGAGGCCTCAGAACGTGGGAAACAGGTGTATTGTAATGTCCCAAAAAATAAGACCATAAAATTTCATTTTTGATTCAATAAAACAATCTTCCAAAAACAACATCCATAAGATTTTAACGAAATAAGTGATGGGTTTTGAGCATTCTAACACTCCTATGGTGTACATGCAACCATATAAACCTTGAATTTATGTTTTCTCTAATATACATGCAAATTTGTTTTTCAAGGTTTACTTCCTAACTAGCGTGGCATAGGGAATATATAATATAAAAACTAGTAGAAGTACATACCTTTCTTGTTGCTTGGATTCCTTGAAGACATTGTGAGCCAACACCCCAAATGTTGTGCCTCAAATGCTTCACACAACACTACAAGACTTGGAATAACTTGAGAAAATACACTTGCACTCAAAAATCGGTTATGCCCTCTTAGAACTCACTAGTAGTCCAATTTCGCTAGCTATAGGGCTCCTTTTATAGTGTTGTCACAATTAGGGTTTACACATGAATGCCCTTAATTGTCATGACTCTTCATTTCTAATGATCCATGGGTTTGTAACTCTCATGAACTATCCATGGAGCTCCAAATGGTTATAACACAACTCCATAAACCATGGATCATAAATCCACCATAAAAGATTAGATGATTGTCATAATCAACCCTATATATTTAATTAGTCTCATTTTGATCACCCAATTAATTATAAATTAATACTTTATCAACACTAATTAAATTACTATTATTAATATATTAGAACTTATAATATATTAATAATCACAAGTGTCCTTTCTCTCATTTAGTCTATCCAAGTATTGCAATGTCATGCAACCCAAATGGACCATGTCAGGTCGGGTCAAGTACATACCAAATAAAGTTATGGACTTAGAAACTATATCCAACAGTCTCCCACTTGGATAAGTCTAATAACTATATTTGCAGATATGACTTCAGGATCTGACTAGCAATCATAGCTCTTTCAAAGTCTGTCAGAACTGAGATGATAATGATAAGCCATTTAAGATAAGTGATCATATAATCCTCTGCTCTCAAGATATCAGCAGGAAAAACACATGGAACATGGTCTTACTTATTGTCCAACAGTTGTTTCTCAATCTCTGATTTGTTTCGACATAGAACTAAATTGAACACATCAATTAGGTTTTGACCGGGACTGGTACATAAGTCAAAACCAAATCATCGAGGGGACCAGATATTGCTTCTATTTCTAGAAGGAACAAATAAACTTCGACTCATATGCTTGTACTGACTACTTGTTGAATTATGCACAAAAGCACGTTTTATAATATCGAGTTACCAATGCGTTTTTGTACAATCAATGGATAACCAACTCATAGTCAACAAATCATATCTCTAGGTTTAAAGATTTATACGATATTACCGTCTCACGATCACTTGAGATAAATTCCATGAAGTGATGCAAGTGAGTGTCGGTTGAATCCAATACTTAGGACTCCTGAGCACTCATGAATGTTGCAGAAACTATTGCTATGTCTAATACCCTTTAGACATATCATACAGACCAAATTCATGACAGTCTTGATTCATATCTACCCTCCACCAGTCAAGGAAGCGGTGGGTGAGAGTGGATACCCATTAAACTGTCATTTTATAGGCAGTAACCTTATACCCCCATTATAGACCGGCTTCATGAATGAGGCCTACTAATGGTAAGATGACTTTACTTATATATATATATATATATATATATATATATATATATATATATATATATATATATTATTAACCTATAATATTATAAAGTATAAGGGTTGAATTTTAACTTTTAAAATTCTAAGGGCTTAACTTGTAATTAAAGTATTCACGAGGAAAACTTTATAAATTCCAAAACTTGAGGGCAAGTTTTGAACTATTCAAAACTAATTAATTCCATAACTTATGTGTTTAAAGTAGTTTTAACTAAAAAACTCTTCAAGTTCCATAACTTGAGGACAAGTTATGGAAGACTTTAAACCCTTAAAGAATGTGAACCTTCCTTATTCATAACTTATGGATTTAATTAAGGTTACACATTTTTATTATTATTTAATGAAGAGACTCTTGAACCTCCATAAGTTGAGGACAAGTTATGGAGTCATAAAACCATTTAATGAGGACAAGACTCTTCATTTTGTAACCTATGACAACTTTTATGAGTTTAAGAAACATAAATGTGACTTTTCATGTAAATTGAGGACAAGTTACAAAAACACATTTTAGAATCAACTCTTAGATTAAAATGGATTAAAAACATATTATCACATAATTTTCTATTAATCTAAATCAACTCATAAGATCAAGATAATTCAAAAAAAAACTTTTGGATTCAATAACTTATGGAGTTTAATGTTTGTTTAATGATGAAAGTTTTCATGTTCCATAACTTAAGAACAAGTTATGGAATTATTTAAAAGATTAATACCAATTTTTGTAACTCCAAAAAAAAACTTTGAATCAATTTTTTTAAACCTTTTCATATCCATTAACTTATGGAGGTTTCAAAAAACTCTTTAGATTAAACTTTTAAAACTAATAAAATAATCATGTCATTTTATCTTTTACTAAATTTGACCTAATTTAACTAATATAGCAAATGATTCAAATTTTACAAATAATTAGTTTTTCACAAAACAAGTAATTATCTAAAAATTTGACAAACGTCATGTTTTTTTTATCCAACTTTGAAAATAACACATTTGCATCAATATAACAGAAAACAACCCATGACTCTGATACCACTGTTGGGTTTTGAGCATACTAACACTCCTAAGTGTACATGAAACCCTAAATACATTGGATCTATGTTTTATCTATTATACATGCAAATATGAATATTCCAAGGTAGTACCCTATCTAGCATACAATCTTATGTACTAAGATAACAAAAACCAGATAGAATACATACCTTGTTGTTATAACTTGTCTTCATGAAGCTTGAGTGCCTAGTGCCCCAAGTGTGACACCTCAAATGGTTCACATAACACCATGAACACTTGGAATAACCATAAGAAGAAGACACTCCAAGCTCAAATTGACTAGCCCTCATATATGTATCACCTGTGCCAATTTCTAGAGCTAAAGGGGTCCTTATATAGTGTGCACATTAGGGTTACACCATGTAACCCATGACTTTACCCATTCCTTATGATCCATGGGTTTTAACCTCCATGGAGTATCCATGGGCTACCACATGGGTTAAACCCAACATAAGGAATCTTGGATCATAAGCCCACATATATAAGAATGAATGATTTACACAATCAATCCCCATATATTTAATTAGTCTCTTTTGATCACTAAATTAAGTCCAAATTAGTTCTTGATCAATACTAATTAAATAACATGATTTCATATTAATATATTAAAACTTATAATATATTAATATGTCACAAATGTCTTCTTCTAACAAAACGGTCTATCCAAATGTCCTGATGTCATGCAACCCAAATGGACCATGCCGAGTCGGGTTAAGTCTTACCAATTATAGTTATGGACTTAGACATTAATCCAACAATACATACCTTTCTTGTTGCTTGGATTCCTTGAAGACTTTGTGAGCCTAGCACCCCAAATGTTGTGCCTCAAATGCTTCACACAACACTACAAGACTTAGAATAACTTGAGAGAATACACTTGCACTCAAAAATCGGTTATGCCCTCTTAGAACTCACTAGTAGTCCGATTTTGCTAGCTATAGGGATCCTTTTATAGTGTTGTCACAATTAGGGTTTACACATGAATGCACTTAATAGTCATGACTCTTCATTTCTAATGATCCATGGGTTTGTAACTCCCATGAACTATCCATGGAGCTCCAAATGGTTATAACCCAACTCTATAAACCATGGATCATAAATCCACCATAAAATATTAGATGATTGTCATAATCAACCCTATATATTTAATTAGTCTCATTTTGATCACCAAATTAATTCTAAATTAATACTTGATCAACACTAATTAAATAATACTATTATTAATATATTAGAACTTATAATATATTAATAATCACAAGTGTCCTTTCTCTCATTTAGTCTATCCAAGTATTGCAATGCCATGCAACCCAAATGGACCATGTTGGGTCGGGTCAAATACATACCAAATAAAGTTATGGACATAGACACTATATCCAACAATAAGTGTATTAGCATCATTTCAAATCAGAGTAATTTATAAAATGCAGAAACATGTGGTGTGTGCTCTGCAATCATCCGGAGCTCCCTTGTTTGAAAACCGAAGTACCTGAAACACAAACTGAAAAACGTAAGCACAAATCTTAGTGAGTTCCCACAACATACCACATACATAACAAACATACTGTCGAGCATATATGGGTGCTCGACCTACCCTACTGAGCATATCTCAGTGCTCGACCTACCCTGCCGAGCATATATGGGTGCTCGACCTATCATGCCAAGCATATTTGGGTGCTGGCCACCCATTCGGTCTATTTCAACCGGATATCGGGTCTATTTTGACCCTTACCACTACCATATAATATCATAAGCAAATAATCACAGACACCTCAATAACTAGTGGCATACTAGATAATTATCACAAAGCCAATAATATTTACTATAAACATCAACTAGTGAGCCGACATTGGTGCCTTTGACCCACAGATATAGGGAAAGTAACTTACCTCAAAAGAAAGACGATCCCTACAGCTGCTTCTACTGCGAACTGACTCTAAACAATGAACCAAAACCCCAAAACTAAACTCCATTAATACACATGTCTAAACCCTAGCACTAGGCCCACTAATGGCCCAACTAACCAAGTCCACAATTGGCCCAAGCCCATTGGGCCCAATCAAGGCCCAACTTTAATTAAGCCCACTAAGGCCCAATTCACAATCCAAGGTCCACTAGTGCAAACCCAAACAAAAGTCCATTACTATAAAATCCTTAGTCCATTATGAGCCCAACCAAAGGATAAGTCCAAGACCAAGTTAGCCAACAATCAAAGAGCCCAAACTTGTAAATGAGGTTCTCACGTCATGAGGTCGTGTCTTTTGCTCAGAAACTTCCTCAAACATACTCTCACGTCGTGAGGTCTTATTCTTCACGTCGTGCATCCAGATCCGACCAAAAATGAGCGTTAAGCTCCTAATCCATTAACCCTTATGTGACAACCGTCAATTTCCATTCAAGTCAAAGTCAAATAAAGTCAACAAGTCAAATCGATCAACTCCGTTAACCCTTGTTTATTAGGGTTTACAATATGTTAGTTACGATACAAATCGCTATTTTGATAAGAAATTATCACTTGGAAAGTTTGTATGATCGAAATTTCCTAAACCCTAAACGGGGTAAGTGGGGTAACCAAACGATAAAACACCAGGGCATACCCTTTGGGGTGTGTAAGACTCTTAAACATGGCTTAACAGGGTTTACAAACCTTGCCTTACGAAGTTAAACACTCACAAAGGTCGCAAACAAAGTCTCTCTCGATCTCTCTTTAGAAACCTCTCTCTATCTGAAATCTCACCCAAATCTCTCCAAGTATGTGAAATCTCTCCCAAATCTCTCTAATCATGTGAAATCTCTCCCAAATCTCTTCAAATATGTGAAATCTCTCCCAAATCTCTCTAAGCATGTGAAATCTCTCCAAGTATGTGAAATCTCCCCTAAATCTCTCTCAATCTTTTTATAATCACTCGGGGCATCCCGAACCTTAACTTGGTCAAAAATCACTCAAAATGGGATGAAATCACGAAAAACAGCCTCTTAGGAGCCGAACCTGTCAGAAGCGAACCTCGCACATTGCAGTCGAGACCGAGCCTTGCTTTCGGTTCCCGCTCTCGCACCTTTGGTTCCCTCTTCGCACCTTCGGTTCTCAACACTTCCAAGAACCGAACCTCGTGGTTCGGTCTATATTGTCCGGTTTTCGACTACTTTCGCCTCCTAAGCCCGTTTTTGACGTTTTTGGCGTGGAATTTTCACCAAAAATCATATTTTTACATATATGACCCTAAATATTCTTAATTTAAACACATTTTTAGGGATATCTTTATCTAGGAATAAAATCTAGTGGGTGAGATATTTGAGGTGGAGTGTTGACTTTACCTTAGTGTGTAACACAAGTAACCTCCTACACCCACTCCATGGCCATACCCAACTACTATTCATCACTATTCAGTCAATCATTGCCCTTTTTACACTCATTTGTCCAACCATACTCTTGATCAAAAGTTGGAAGTCCTTATCTCTCCTCTCATTTCACTCATTCTCCACCAAAAAGCAAGACCCATTTCTCTCTCTAAAATTCGAGATTCAAAGGTTGATCTTGGGTTTTTCCTACACATTTGGTAAGTATCCTTCTCCTACACATGAATGTTATACTATCCTTCATCCAAATTATGGATTTCTTACACAAACATTATCATATTTGTTCATAGAACCTTCAAATATTCAAGTATCTCCCAAGTGTTATTGACTTGGAAACTTCTTTTCTTCATCATCCGTCTCTTGAAATCAGTCAAGGTGAGTTCATACCCCCACATTTTTATGTTTTCTTCAAGTTTTAGGGGGAGAATACAAGTTAAAACACCAACAATATAACCAAACTCAAACAACAGCTTTTGACTGAAAACTTAATGTTCATTTACGGACTGTTTTGGACATCTTAAAATTTTTAGTTTTCAAAACTGTATTAGTTGTAATTATTTCAGGTTTATACCTTTAAAATGACTACTTGCACATACTCACATGATTTTTGCACAATTTATGGTGATTTTTACAAAACTGCCTATCACTATAGCTACGAATTCAGACCAGTTTGTGAATATGAACGTTTTCAAACCACTTAGAGACCTCTAGAAATCATAATAAAATTTATGAACAAACTATACACATTTTATAAACTCTTAGAGTTTACGGATTTAGTTTTCAACTCCGTATGATTTTTCTATAATTATTCCAAGAACAGGAATGGAAGTGATAAAACTAGCAAATTATTAATAACTCATTTACACTTTGTAACTTGCTGAGCAAGGTGTGTATATTCATATATATATATATATATATATATATATATATATATATATATATATATATATATATATATGTTGGTTATATTACATGTCTTTTACCCCATTATAAAGGTTTACATCATATACAAAGAGGATTTCCATCATTACAAAACGTTTTGATAAGCTATAATAAATATAGTTTATGTTTCCACTAACACAACAAACACATTTCAGATGGTTTAATTCCCACAGAAAAAGGTTTTACACTCACGCACACTACACATATGTCACACCCCAAAACCGATAACGGCGGAATACGTTTCGGGGTGGAGGACGTCATGTACAGTATCATCACAATTGCATAATAGTAAAAACAAGAAACATACAACCATTTCATTACATAGTGAATTTAATTACAAGTGTGTTCTGTAAGTTTCAATAGACACCAAAAGTAATACAAAAATAAGAGATGGATCTTGTATGCTCCATCTTCTCCAAAATGCTGCACCTGTACCTATCTATCTTTGACCTGAGGATACAAGTTATTTTGAAAACGAGTATCAGCATAAAGCTGGTGAGTTCATAAGAATTTAGTGTGAATTTTTGTATAAAATGAATTAGAACATATAGTATGTAAGCTGCGATTTACAATTTGAAAGTAGTAGAAAAGCCCTAGAAAATCCTATATTTTCCAGAAAATACATCGTGAGTGAAAATCTTCAAGTTGCAAGTAAGTTTCATTGATGAAAACCGTTTATTCTATGAGTGTTTTAGTAATTTACTTCGGGATATTAACTCATACTTTAGATTAGTATTTTAGTATGGATATAGTGTGTTTCCTTGTATGCGACCGATAGTGAGAGTAATAGAGAACCCCATGATCGTCCCGGTCATGCACAATATAGTGAAGTAGTGTCATCCCTGGGCTTGCACGGCTCGGACTGAAGTTAACAGTCGGGATGTAATAGTGTCTACCCCGTATAGATCTATACACGTAGCGTTGTCTTCCTGTCGGAAAACTCTGGGCATAATATGTAGCGAATAGTGTATCTTGTAGTGAGTTAGTGTGTATCTTCCGAATTAGTGATTTATCTTGTATTATAGTGTAGTCGTCTTTCATCTAGTTCGTAGTGTGTTCTCTTATTCGTATATTGACTCGTAATGGTGTGTATTATAGTGTGTAAAGTAGTAGCAGTAGCGAGTAGTTGTGGCCTTAACTATACCTATTATAATTAACTTAATGTGTATGATTCTTGTCAATTTAGTGGTTTAGGCATCAAATGGAATGAAAATACTCGTATCCAACACTAATATACATGATATATAACTAAGAAATCAACAACAGTCGGATGGATAACAACTACCCTAAGCCCACAATCAAACAAGAACAGGAAATAAGGCTAGCCATCGGTCCTAAGTCCTTCAAGTCTTACTTATATAAATATATTAGTGTGGTTACATTTTATAAGAAAATCTAATTAATAAAAATCTTGTCCAAATGGAACATTTAGAAAATTGTTTATTTATCCAAAATAGTTTTGAAAACGCAAAATTTCCTTTATAAGGCATAGTGGTAAATCACATGTGATTTGAACTACGGATAGTGAATCACATGTGATTAATTTTCATAAACATGTATATTTGACTTGTATCCCCCCCCCCCTAAAACATATACACACATTTGAAAGGTTCATTAAAGGGGTATGTATGAACTCACCTGAAATCGAGTAAATCAGGTGAAAGTGTGGGTTGAGCGTTTGGTGCCAAATAAGGAGCTGTACACCTTTTAAGACCCTATTAACATATGGAATATGTGTTTTACAAGAAATTAGCCATTTTATGCTTTTTATTAAAACATTTAGATATTCTTAGCATTGATTCGAGGTCTTAGGGCTTAGAAGTGGTTCTCGGGGATTATACAAGGCCAAAAAGGGGTTACTGATGGGTTTTGGTCATAAGACATCCTATGTGCTCATACAAACCCTAATGCTTGGATCTAGGTTTCTCTATTGTAAATGTTTTGAATCCAAGACTATAAACCCTAATTCTAGTATATGAAATCGATATTAACATATGAATGGGTTTAAGAACATACCTTGATTGTTATATAGCAATAACAATCCTAATTCCACCTTGAATTGACTTTGGAATGCTTAGAGTCACAAGTGTCACTCCTCTAATGGCTTACAAACACCAAGAGCAAATGGAGAAGGTATAAAGAGAAAGGAGAGAGGTTAGAATTCATCCTTAGGACTTCTTGGGAAGGCATACCCGAATTCATGAGCCTTAGGGGGTTTATATAGGTGTAAAGATTAGGGTTTTAGCCCTTATCCTTATCTAGTTGCTTGCCCACCAAGCAACCATAAGATAAGTCTTAGAAACCCTTATCCTAGTCGAAGTCTAAGGCATTATCTCCTTAAATTCGTTCACCCTATATTTAAGATAATCCTTACCTTATTTTGTAACTATCACATAATTACAATTCAGCCCCTCTAGTTTAATTAATTACATTTTATCACAAAATTAATTCTTAATTAATTATTGACCAATATTAATTAAAAAATATGATTTCTCCTTTAATATATTATTCTTTTAACATATTAATAAATCATAATAACCTCTCTCTCTTTATTTATTTCTCAAATCAAGTTGCCTTGGTGAAGGCCCAAAAGGACCATGCACCATCGGGTCAAGTACATACCAAAATAGTTATGGACTTAGACACTAATCCAACAGTCTCCCACTTGGATAAGTCTAATAACTATTCTGCGTATGACTTCAGATCCTGATCTGCAATCGTAGCTTTCCAAAGCCGTTGTCAACTCTGATCCTATCAGATACACGTGTCCTTAGATAAAGGATCATATATTCCTCCATTCTAGATATCGTATGAGATATGATTTCTAATCATTCTCTTTGTACTATTTCTCGATTTCCGATTTATGACGACTGACTAATTGAACAAATCAAATTAGCCCTAGCCCGGCCGAGCATTTACGTTTGTCATCACTAAACCATCGAGGGGCCCAAAGATATCGCTTTTATCCTACTTTGAATAAAAGGAACGGATAAAATTTGATACAATGCTCGCTTGCAGTTACTCACCAAATTACACACAACAATATGTTTTATAACACCAAGTTACTAGTGCGTTTACATATTATCAATGTGCAACCGATTAGCAAGATACAACTCACACATCTCGGTTTCAAGAATATAAGATGTTATCGTCTCACTAATCACTCGTGATACAATTCATGGAGTGATCCAAGTGAGTGTGGGTTTAATCCAATGCTCAAATCATATTCGTAAGTACTCATGAACGTTGCAGCAAACATTTGCTTATGTCTAATACTTTTCTAGACAATCCACACACCAATTCATGACAGTCTTCATTCATATCTACTTCCAACATATGAGCGACTATGGCCCGTTCGAATAATTTGATTATTCTTAATAAACTCAATTATTCTGGAAGTCAAAACATGCAAGGTGAAACACAAGAATAATACTAATCCCATATGGCCTCAAACCTTTGAGTATAAATGAAACTCCTTTTATTTATCACCATACCGATTACTCATTATTTGTCGTTTCGGGTAATCAACTTCTTACTTGAATTATTACACTTGTCCCATGCTCCTAGCATGCACACAATGTTTACCTATGGTTCTTACTTTGTAAAATAAATCACATTGGACACATTTCCAATCATTCTCATTTCACAACTCGAAATCCGTTTTTCATAAGTTTAAGAATATCAAATTCTTGCCACTTATAGAATATGCTAGATTCTAACATTTTATGCAATGATTCTTTCGTAATGTCACTGCACCAAAGTCACAAAGATTATTGCCAATGACATTACAAAGTCCTCTAACGGAGATTGTTACAAGACAATTCCTTAGATATGATGTCTCTCACTCAAAGTACATTCTTTGAGCATCCTTTTGCATAAAAGTTTCTAATCTAGTCATCGATTATCAATATTCAATTCCCAATGTGGATACATTTCCATATTTTCCATATGACAACTTATTCTTAATAGAATCTTATCTATTCCTAATAATGTTGATATGGTCCATCCAATGTTGGATTAGTGTCTAAGTCCATAACTATTTTGGTATGTACTTGACCCGATGGTGCATGGTCCTTTTGGGTTGCCTTCACCAAAGCAACTTGATTGGAGAAATGAATAAAGAGAGAGAGGATAATATGATTTATTAATATGTTATAAGAATAATATATTAAAGGAGAAATCATATTTGTTTAATTAATATTGGTCAATAATTAATTAAGATTTAGTTTTGTGATCAAATGTAATTAATTAAACTAGAGGGGCTGATTTGTAATTATGTGATAGTTACAAAATAAGGTAAGAATTATCTTATATATATGGTGAACGAATTTGAGGTGTAAATCCCTTTGAATTAGAGTATGATAAGGATTCAAGGATTATCTTATTGGTTGCTTAATGGATAATCAACTAGATAAGGATAATGACTGAAACCCTATCTCTACACCTATATAAACACCCCTAGGGCCATGAATTCGAAAATCCCTTCCCAAGAGGTCCTAGATACGAATTCTAACCTCTTACCTCTTTCTTTATACCTTCTCCATTTGCTTATGGTGTTTGTCAGCCATTAGAGGAGTGACACTTGTGACTCTAAGCATTCCAAAGTCAATCCAAGGTGGAATTGGGATTGTTATTGCTACATAACAATCAAGGTATGATCTTAAACCTAATTACATATTAATATGATTACTTGTATGCTAGAATTAGGGTTTATAGTCTTGGATTCAAAGCATGTACAATAGAGAAACCTAGATCCAAACATTAGGGTTTGTATGAGCACATAGGATGTCTTATGACCAAAACCCATCAGTGGTATCAGAGCCTAGCTTGGTTTCAATTGTATTGATGCATTGTATAACTGAAAAAAAAATTCGATTTTTTGGATTGTGGAGGCTGGACTCGCCGAGTCCATGGCTGAACTCGCCGAGTCCATGCAGACTCGACGAGTCCATGCCTGACTCGACGAGTCAACTCGTCAGATAATGCTTATCTCGGGATTTCTTGCTGTTTTTGTATTAGGATAGTTACCTTATCATATTAGATCAATATAAATCCGATTTTATGATATATATGACTATATTCTTGATCTAATTAAAGATAATTATCAATTAATAAGATAATTGTTTCCTTATAAGATAATTGATTAATTATCTTGAGTAAATTGATAAATTGTTTTGCAAGAAATCATTAAATAAATCAAATATGGATAATTATGTGATTAAATGTTAATTTAAAATTATTTGTTATTTGATCCTTGTTGTTATGAAAGGTTTCATATTTTCCCCTTTAGGTTTTATAGTTTAAATTTGAACCCAAAAGTTTTGGAGTTTTGAAATTTAAATAGTTAAAACCCTAATGTTTTGAAAAAGGTTTCAAAACTTGCCCTCAAGTTTTGGAATTTAAAAGTTGATTAAAGATTTAATTAGAAATGTTAAATTCTAAAACCCTAGTAATGTTTTGAAAAGTTCAAATCACACCCTTATGGTTTTATTAATTAATTAAGGTGTATAATTAAAAGAGATTTAATAAATCCATAAAGGTTTAGGTTAACTTTTTTAATTGAATTAAAAGTGTAATTGTTAAAGTTAACCATATTATATTTTAAAAGTATAAAATACACCCTATACTATATATATGTATGAGTAAAAGTCAGTCTTACCGTTAGTAGGCCTCATTCACGAAGCTGGTCTATAAGCGGTGTTTAAGGAAATTGCCTATAAAATGGCGATTGAATGGGTATCCACTCTTACCCACCGCACTCTTGACTAGTGGAGGGTCGTTAGCCGAACGGGTAGGATAGGACGAAACCTTCCATTATAAGTATAATGAAATACCAAGTAACTAAATGTTTTTCAATTCCCAATCTTAGTTACTTAGGCAAAAGTGAATTGATGCAATTCCATGAAATTACACTTTGTGCCCTTGCGAAGACGTTAGTGGAGCGTGTGTGGTTTACCGGCACACTAAATGGTTCTAAGCAAAGGTTGCAAAGGGTGACTCAATGTTTGTCATAGTTCGGTGGAGCGTGTGTGGTTTACCGGCACATCGAATAGGTGATTGTAACATGTGAGGGCACCATGTAGTTTGCATGGTTATTCACACCCGCTTTGTGATCCTCGGCATCCCAGTCACAAACAAGAGGGGCATATCGAGATTTAAACATGCCATTGAAATGTTCAATGAATCTCAAAGGATCTAGGAGTTTTTCATAGATTTAAAACTTAAATTTCTTTTTCGTTTTTCATGGTGGAAATTAGTGAATCGTCATTCACTTACCTTCAAATGTTCTGCAATTTGGGTTACGGCATCCCTCTCCCGAGTTGTAGGATATTGTGTTGGGTCCTAGCCTTGGAATTTCATTTGGGTGATTTACCAAGGACTCAATCAACCAACTAACTTGAATTCGTTTTCTCCCGATGTCAAAGTTCGACAACTATGGTCTTCTCAAATCCCGTGGAACAAGCATTCCACATGAAGATGATATTCCACGATTCGATCGAGGAACAAGAAATCATGCTTCACTTCCTCCTCCTCCTCCTCCAATTATTCTCCCTAACCCACAAGAGGGCAAGTCGGTGTGTGCACACGTCTTAGGGATGAAGTCACACATTGATAGATTAAGAATGATGGGATCCGTTGTCGGTGAAGCGATGGCTGTTGATTGGATTCTTTAGTCACTTCCTAACTCGTATAGTGAGTTCGTAAGAGAGTACTATATGATGAGCTACGACGTGACCCTTATAGATCTCACCTATATGCTTATTGCTGCTAAATCAGCAATGGTTTGGCGCAATAGAAAAGCAAAGTTGATTGGTGAATCTGCCTTCAAGACCTCTATGGATATAGACAATGGCAATGAAAGACATGCAATGATCGAAAAGTTTGATCATAAGAAAAAGGCGATGTCTGAAGTAGTTCCATGTGTTGTTCCAAAAGAGTCAATTTGCTTTTATTGCCAAGAGAAGGGGCATTGGAGTCGAAGTTGCCCTATTTACCTAAGAGATCTAAGAGATGGTAGAGTCAAAAGTATGACTACGCTTTAGGTAAGAATCCACTATCTAACTCCATTAAGTTCCTATTCATTGATTCTTAATACATGATGTGATAAGATTGCTTTTGAATGTTTTGAAGGATCGGTGAAAAGAAAGGAAGCTTGATAAGAGAGCAAGATGAATCTAATCACAAGAGATGGATCTCGATCTCATGGACTTGAAGATTGGATTTTGAGCTTAGATAGTTATGATAGAGTTGTTAGAAATTTTCTTTTACATAGTTTTCAATAGATTTTGCATTGTAAGGACAAATGTTTTTCCGCTGCTTTTATAAATAAAATAAATTTTGTTTGACTTATTTATTTATTTGTTTACTTCCTTGCAATGAAATTGTTATGAAAATTGATGTTTGCATATTTCTACAACGAATGGATATGATTCTTAGTTATGTTATTTATGGAAGTGTCTAGAATTTACCAAATAGGGAGAGTTTCTCATCGCCCAAGTTTCAATTGGACAGAAACTTGGAATCATGCAACTTGGTTGCAGGATGAATGAGAAATTTCATATTTGATAATTAGACTAATTCGTTGACAAAGTGTCAAGTGAAGGACTAGGAGATCGAGTACACAAAGTTGTGTGTTGATCAAGTTCACCATAAAAGTAACAAAGATATTCGTCATGATTTACTAAAGGCTTAGTAAATATGATTACACTTACAAGATTAAGTGTAATTTTGAATTGATTAAAGGGTTTAGATCAATAGCAAAATGAATAAGAAGAATCAAGTAGGCAGAAAGATAAGAGTTTCTCCATTCTAAGAAGAAGGGAGAGTAGCTTTTATGCTTTATGATAGGTCTTAATGATTAAGAACCATATCTCAATTGATCCTCTAAGTGAGTCTTGGTACAATTGTATGTCCAAGAAGAGGAATCAAAGATTGATGAAATGGTCAAATCAAGAAGACAATCATACTTCGTTCCAATAACAAGTCTTAAAGTTAAGATTGTGACAATGAGTGAAAAGTATCAAAGGTTTATAACATTCATCAAATGTGGAAAGTTGTGATATCTTGGATAAGACAAAGACCAACTATGACCAATTTATGAAGTGTTTTGATACAAGCTACACTAAATCTTGAAAATTTGTTTGTCAAGAAATGTTTATTGACAAAAGAATCTTATATGTCAAGGAGTCAGTGGGAGTCTTAATGGTCTCGAAAAGTTTCAAGAACAAATCAAATAAACCTTATCGATCATCACTAGCACACGAGTTGAGGTTTACAACCTATCGTGAAGACATTATTTTGTTTCTGTGCCAATCCAATCGAGTTAATTATGCATGTGAGTCCTATGAGTTCTCATTTGAATGCATAAAAGGCAAGGACCTTGATCAATGGAAAGTACATTGATAGGAAAAGGTGAGCTGCTTAACTACTTGGAAAACGTGGTGGGCAGCTGTGCTACCATAAGGCAAGAAATCAAGATTAAGAAAGTTCGATCCATATGAGTTTGAATTTGTCGTAAACTTTGGTTTTAACAAATTCACATGGATAGGAACACATACACCGTTTAAATCTAAGTGTCATAAGATTTCCTCCTTCATGAAAATGATTGTGAGAAAATGCTTTCACTAAGAAAGATTTTAAAAGATAGTGATTGTAAAATTGCATTCTCGAATTTGATCATGGTTACGGCATCCCTTTCCATAATTTGAATTGTGAGGTTTGGCAATTAGTCTTAATTGTTAAGACACACATATGAACTATCTAAGGCAAAGGTGTATAAGTTCAAGAAGCCTTGATAAAAGATTATCAAAGCACTAAGTATTAGAAACATGGACTTAAGAAATTCAATAGGTATTGTTCTTTCTGAAAGTTAAGATGTTTTTGAATACATGTCGAAGCTAGTGGGAGCATAAGTGTTATGTTTTATAATAATCATCATGATAGTGGGAGCATAAATGTTATGATTGTATGATTATTAAGGCAAGTATTGCAATGTTGGCAATATTAATTATAGAAAACAAGAGTCATACTTTGCAAAGTTGTAAGAGTTGAAAGGTTGTTTTGCTATAATTAAGGGAGAGAATATTATGCTTCATTTCAAATCTAAAGGATTAGGTTGCGAAATGTTGATAAATTTAGTCAAAGGTACATAGTGTGTTCTTAAAATTTCGATTGTGATTACGTCATTCCTCTTCGCAATTCGAAATTTGAGAACATAGCAAATAAAACATTATGCGTCGTGTCCCATACGCTTCGGGTATAGGATCGATTGCGAATGCTTTAATGTTTGACCATTCTAAAATTTTCCAGATGTCTAAAGCATTTAGAGGGAAAAGGGACTAGAATTGGTTTTGACTAAAATAATTAAACAACTATCAAAGGACAATCCAAAGTTCGACGACAATTGGTCGCTTGTGAGTAGTTGGAAGTATAGTATTGGAAATTATGGAAATGTTTCCATATTGGATGGAGAATATCGACATAATTACGAATAGATAAGATTCTATTAAGAAATTATTTGTCATATGGAAAATATGGAAGCGTGTCCATATTGGGAAGTAAATATTGAAAATCTATGTCTAGATTAGAAACTTTTATGCAAAAGGATGTTCAAAGGAATGTACTTTGAGTGAGAGACATCATATCTAAGGAATTGTCTTGTAACAATCTCCGATAGAGGAATTTGTAATATCATTGGCAATAGTCTTTGAGACTTTGGTGCAGTGACATTACAAAAGGATCGTTGCATAAAGTGTTAGAATCTAGTATATTCTATAAGTAACAAGAATTTGATATTCTTACACTTAAGAAAATGGATTTGGAGTTGAGAAATGAGAATGATTGGAAATGTGTTCAATTTGTCTATTTCACAAAAGTAAGAACCATAGGTAAACATTGTGTGCATGCTAGGAGCATGGGACAAGTGTAATGATTCAAGTAAAAAGTTGATTACCCGAAACGACAAATAATGAGTAATCGATATGGTGATAAATAAAACGTGTTTTGTTTATACTCAAAGGTTTGAGGCCATATGGGATTAGTATTATTCTTGTGTTTCACCTTGCATGTTTTGACTTCTAGAATAATTGAGTTTATTAAGAATAATCGAATTATTCGAAAGGGCCACAGTCGTTCATATGTTGGAAGTAGATATGAATGAAGACTGTCGTGAATTGGTGTGTGGATTGTCTAGAAGAGTATTAGACATAAGCAAATGTTTGCTGCAACGTTCATGAGTGCTTATGAATATGATTTGAGCATTGGATTAAACCCACGCTCACTTGGATCACTCCATGAATTGTATTACGAGTGATTGGTGAGACGATAACATCTTATATTCTTGAAACCGAGATGTGTGAGTTGTATCTTGCGAATCGGTTGCACATTGATAATATGTAAACGCACTAGTAACTTGGTGTTATAAAACATATTGTTGTGTGTGATTTGGTTAGTGAGTGCAAGCAAGCATTGTATCAAAGTTTATCCGTTCCTTTTATCCAAGGTAGGATAAAAGCGATATCTTTGGGCCCTTCGATGGTTTAGTGATGACATACGTAAATGCTCGGCCGGGCTAGGGCTAATTTGATTTGTTCAATTAGTCTGTCGTCATAAATCGGAAATCGAGATATAGTACAAAGAGAATGATTTGAAATCATATCTCATACGATATCTAGAATGGAGGAATATATGATCCATTATCTAAGGACACGCGTATCTGATATGATCAGAGTTGACAGCGGCTTTGGAAAGCTACGATTGCAGATCAGGATCTGAAGTCATACGCAGAATAGTTGTTAGACTTATCCAAGTGGGAGACTGTTGGATTAGTGTCTAAGTCCATAACTATTTTGGTATGTACTTGACCCGATGGTGCATGGTCCTTTTGGGTTGCCTTCACCAAAGCAACTTGATTGGAGAAATGAATAAAGAGAGAGAGGATAATATGATTTATTAATATGTTATAAGAATAATATATTAAAAGAGAAATCATATTTGTTTAATTAATATTGGTCAATAATTAATTAAGATTTAGTTTTGTGATCAAATGTAATTAATTAAACTAGAGGGGCTGATTTGTAATTATGTGATAGTTACAAAATAAGGTAAGAATTATCTTATATATATGGTGAACGAATTTGAGGTGTAAATCCCTTAGAATTAGAGTATGATAAGGATTCAAGGATTATCTTATTGGTTGCTTAATGGATAATCAACTAGATAAGGATAATGACTGAAACCCTATCTCTACACCTATATAAACACCCCTAGGGCCATGAATTCGAAAATCCCTTCCCAAGAGGTCCTAGATACGAATTCTAACCTCTTACCTCTTTCTTTATACCTTCTCCATTTGCTTATGGTGTTTGTCAGCCATTAGAGGAGTGACACTTGTGACTCTAAGCATTCCAAAGTCAATCCAAGGTGGAACTGGGATTGTTATTGCTACATAACAATCAAGGTATGATCTTAAACCTAATTACATATTAATATGATTACTTGTATGCTAGAATTAGGGTTTATAGTCTTGGATTCAAAGCATGTACAATAGAGAAACCTAGATCCAAACATTAGGGTTTGTATGAGCACATAGGATGTCTTATGACCAAAACCCATCAGTGGTATCAGAGCCTAGCTTGGTTTCAATTGTATTGATGCATTGTATAACTGAAAAAAAAAATTCGATTTTTTGGATTGTGGAGGCTGGACTCGCCGAGTCCATGGCTGAACTCGCCGAGTCCATGCAGACTCGACGAGTCCATGCCTGACTCGACGAGTCAACTCGTCAGATAATGCTTATCTCGGGATTTCTTGCTGTTTTTGTATTAGGATAGTTACCTTATCATATTAGATCAATATAAATCCGATTTTATGATATATATGACTATATTCTTGATCTAATTAAAGATAATTATCAATTAATAAGATAATTGTTTCCTTATAAGATAATTGATTAATTATCTTGAGTAAATTGATAAATTGTTTTGCAAGAAATCATTAAATAAATCAAATATGGATAATTATGTGATTAAATGTTAATTTAAAATTATTTGTTATTTGATCCTTGTTGTTATGAAAGGTTTCATATTTTCCCCTTTAGGTTTTATAGTTTAAATTTGAACCCAAAAGTTTTGGAGTTTTGAAATTTAAATAGTTAAAACCCTAATGTTTTGAAAAAGGTTTCAAAACTTGCCCTCAAGTTTTGGAATTTAAAAGTTGATTAACGATTTAATTAGAAATGTTAAATTCTAACCTCTTACCTCTTTCTTTATACCTTCTCCATTTGCTTATGGTGTTTGTGAGCCATTAGAGGAGTGACACTTGTGACTCTAAGCATTCCAAAGTCAATCCAAGGTGGAATTGGGATTGTTATTGCTACATAACAATCAAGGTATGATCTTAAACCTAATTACATATTAATATGATTACTTGTATGCTAGAATTAGGGTTTATAGTCTTGGATTCAAAGCATGTACAATAGAGAAACCTAGATCCAAACATTAGGGTTTGTATGAGCACATAGGATGTCTTATGACCAAAACCCATCATCCAATATGAAAACATTTCCATATCTTCCAATACTATACTTCCAACTACTCACAAGCAACCAATCCTCGTCGAACTTGGATTGTCCTTTGATAGTTGTTTAATTATTTTAGTCTAAACCGATTCTAGTCCTTTTTCCCTCTAAATGCACTAGACATTTGGAAAATTTTAGAATGGTCAAACATTAAAGCATTTGCAATCGATCCTATACTCGAAGCGTATGTGACACGACGCATAATGTTTTATTTGCTATGTTCTCAAAATTCGAATTGTGAAGAGGAATGTCGTAATCATAATCGAAAATTTAATAACACACTATTTACCTTTGACTAAATTTATTAAAATTTCTCAACCTAATCCTTTAGATTTGAAATGAACCATAATATTCTCTCCCTTAATTATAGCAAAACAACATTACAACCCTTACGACTTTGCAAGGTATAACTCTTGTTTTCTATAATTAATATTGCCAACTTGCAATAGGTGCCTTAATAATCATATAATCATAACTTTTATGCTCCCACTATCATGATGATTATTATAAACATAACACTTATGCTCCCACTAGCTTCGACATGTATTCAGAAACAGCTTAACTTTCAGAAAAACAATGCTTATTGAATTTCTTAAGTTCATGTTTCTCATACTTAGTGCTTTGATAATCTTTTATCAAGGCTTCTTGAACTTATACACCTTTGCCTTTGATAGTTCATATGTGTGTCTAAACACTTAAGACTAATTGCCAAACCTCACAATTCAAATTATGGAAAGGGATACCGTAACCATGATTGAATTCGAGAATGCAATTTTGCAATCACTATCTTCTTAAAATCTTTCTTAGTGAAAGCATTTCCTCACAATCATTTTTATGAAGGAGGAAATCTTATGACACTTAGATTTAAATAGTGTATGTGTTTCTATCCATGTGAATTTGTTAAAACCAAAGTTTACGACAAATTCAAACTCATATGGACCGAACTCTTTTAATCTTGATTTATTGCCTTATGGTAGCACAGCTGCCCACCACGTCTTCCAAGTAGTTAAGCATCTCACCTTTTTCCTATCAATGTACCTTTTATTGATCAAGGTGCTTTTCCTTTTATGCGTTCAAAATGAGAACTCATAGAACTCACATGCATAATTAACTCAATTGGAAACAGCACAGAAACAAAATAATGTCAACACGATAGGTTGTAAACCTCAACTTGTGTGCTAGTGATGATCGATAAGGTTTATTTGATTTGTTCTTGAAACTTTTCGAGACCATTAAGACTACCACTGACTCCTTGACATATAAGATTCTTTTGTCAATAAACATTTCTTGACAAACAAATTTTCAAGAGTTAGTGTAGCTTGTATCAAAACACTTCATAAATTGGTCCTAGTTGGTCTTTGTCTTATCCAAGACATCACAACTTTCCACATTTGATGAATGTTATAAACCTTTAATACTTTTCACTCATTGTCACAATCTTAACTTTAAGACTTGTTATTGGAACAAAGTATGATAGACTTCTTGTTTTAACCATTTCTTCAATCCTTGATTCCTCTTCTTAAACATAAAATTGTACTAAGACTCACTTAGAGGATCAATTGAGATATGGTTCTTAATCATTAAGACTTATCTTAAATCATAAAAGCTACTCTCCCTTCTTCTTAGAATGGAGAAAATTTTATCTTTCTGCATTCTTGATTCTTCTTATTCGTTTTGCTATTGATTTAAACCTTTTTAATCAATCCTAATTACACTTAATCTTGTAAGTATAATCATATTTACTAAACCTTTAGTAAATTATGACGAATATCTTTGTTACTCTTATGGTGAACTTGATCAATACACAACTTTGTGTACTCGATCTCCTGGTCCTTCACTTGACACTTTGTCAACAAATTAGTCTAATTTCCAAATATGAAATTTCTCATTCATCATGCAATCAAGTTGCGTGATTCCAAATTTCTGTCCATTTGAAACTTTGGGCGATTAGAAACTCTCCCTATTTGGTAAATTCTTGACATTTCCATAAATAACATAACTAAGAATCATATCCATTCGTTGTAGAAATATGCTAACATCAATTTTCATAATGATTTCATTGCAAGGAAATAAACAAACAAATAAATAAATAAGTCAAACAAAAATTTATTTATAAAAGCAGCGGAAAAACATTTGTCCTTACAATGCAAAATCCATTGAAAACTATGTAAAAAATGAAAATTTCTAACAACTCTATCATAACTATCTAAGCTCAAAATCTAATCTTCAAGTCCATGCGATCGAGATCCATCTCTTGGTGATTAGATTCATCTTGCTTTCTCAACAAGCTTCCTTTCTTTTCACTGATCCTACAAAACACTTAAATGCAATCTTATTACATCATGTATTAAGAATCAATGAATAGGAACTTAATGGAGTTATATAGTGGATTTTACCTAAAGTGGAGCCATACTTTCTGACTCTCCCATCTCTTAGGTAATTAGGGAAACTTTGTCTCCAATGCCCTTTCTCTTGGCAATAAAAGCAAATTGACTCTTTTGGAACAACACATGGAACTACTTCAGATATTGCCTTTCTCTTATGATCAAACTTTTCGATCATTGCATGTCTTTCATTGCCATTGTCTATATCCATAGAGGTCTTGAAGGCAGATTCACTAATCAACTTTGCTTTTCTATTACGCCAAACCATTGCTGATTCAGCAGCAATAAGCATGTAGGTGAGATCTATAAGGGTCACGTCGTGGTTCATCATATAGTACTCTCTTACGAACTCACAATATGAGTTGGGAAGTGACTGAAGAACCCAATCAACAACCATCTCCTCACCGACAACGGATACCATCATTCTTAGTCTATTAATGTGCGACTTCATCCCTAGGACGTGTGCACACACCGACTTTCCTTCTTTATGTTTACTTGCTAAAAGGGCTTGAGTGATATTGAACCTTTCAATTTTTCGATCTTGTGGGTTAGGGAGAACAATTGGAGGAGGAGGAGGAAGTGAAGAATGATTTCTTGTTCCTCGATCGAATCGTGGAATATCATCTTCATGTGGAATGCTTGTTCCACGGGATTTGGGAAGACCATAGTTGTCGAAGTTTGACATCTACAAAATGGGAGAAAACGAAATTCAATTTAGTTGATTGATTGAGTCCTTGGTAAATCACCCAAATGAAATTCCAAGTCTAGGACCCAACACAATATTCTACAACTCGGGAGAGGGATGCCGTAACCCTAATTGCAGAATATTTGAAGGTAAGTGAATGACGATTCACTAATTTCCACCACGAAAAACAAAAAAGAAATTTAAGTTTTAAATCTATGAAAACTCCTAGATCCTTTGAGATTCATTGAACTTTCAATGGCATGTTTAAATCTCGATATGCCCCTCTTGTTTGTGATTGGGATGCCGAGGATCACAAAGCGGGTGTGAATAACCATGCAAAATTACATGGTGCCCTCACATGTTAGAGTCACCTATTCGATGTGCCGGTAAACCACACACGCTCCACCGAACTATGACAAACATTGTGTCACCCTTTGCTACCTTTGCTTAGAACCATTTAGTGTGCCGGTAAACCACACACGCTCCACTAATATCTTCGCAAGGGCACAAAGTGTAATTTCATGGAATTGCATCAATTCACTTTTGCCTAAGTAACTAAGATTGGGAATTTGAAAAACATTTAGTTACTTTGTATTTCATTATAATTATAATGGAAGGTTTCGTCCTATCCTACCCGTTCGGCTAATGACCCTCCACTAGTCAAGAGTGCGGTGGGTAAGAGTGGATACCCATTCAATCGCCATTTTATAGGCAATTTCCTTAAACACCCCTTATAGACCAGCTTCGTGAATGAGGCCTACTAACGGTAAGACTGACTTTTACTCATATATATATATATATATATATATATATATATATATATATATATATATATATATATATATATATATATATATATATATATATATATATATGTTAGACTTTTAATGTTATAAATATAATATAGGGTGCATTTCATACTTTTAAAATACTATGTGGTCAAATTTAATAATTATACCTTTAATTTAATTAAATTCCAAACCAAAACTTTTATGGATTTATTAAATCTCTTTTAATTATACACTTTAATTAATTAATAAAACCATAAGGGTGTGATTTGAACTTTTCAAAACAATACTAGGGTTTTAGAATTTAACACTCCTAATTAAACCTTTTTAATCAACTTTTAAATTCCAAAACTTGAGGGCAAGTTTTGAAGCATTTCAAAACAATTTAAGTTTTAATCTATCTTAAAATTTCGAATTTATGACATTTAAATTAAAATTTTAAATATTAAAACTCTTGATTTAATAATTATCTTGAATTAGACTATTAATTTGATTATTAAATCATAAGGGATTATCTAAATAATGAGGACAATTACCATTTAGACATTTGAGTTATCCTAATCCCTTAAATATCTATATAGATTTCAAAAATATGGATGGATAATGCAAGATCTTGAATTACCATATATAAAAATTAGAGGATAATTACAAGATATGGGATAATCCAAATCCCTAAAAATTAGGACCTTATCTTGGGGAGGAGGCAAATTTCAAAAATCAAGGGATTATAACAAACCCTAGATTTCGAAATTTAAGGGTTTAAGGAAAGGATTTGAAGATCTTATTCAAACTCTTGCAAATTAGGATTTGCAAACCCTAATCTCAAAAAACCCTAACCTCCTAGGGTTTATTGGCAATAAACCCTAATATATCAAGTTCATACAATTGAAACCAAACCAATGGCTCTGATACCACTGATGGGTTTTGGTCATAAGACATCCTATGTGCTCATACAAACCCTAATGCTTGGATCTAGGTTTCTCTATTGTAAATGTTTTGAATCCAAGACTATAAACCCTAATTCTAGTATATGAAATCGATATTAACATATGAATGGGTTTAAGAACATACCTTGATTGTTATATAGCAATAACAATCCTAATTCCACCTTGAATTGACTTTGGAATGCTTAGAGTCACAAGTGTCACTCCTCTAATGGCTTACAAACACCAAGAGCAAATGGAGAAGGTATAAAGAGAGAGGAGAGAGGTTAGAATTCGTCCTTAGGACTTCTTGGGAAGGCATACCCGAATTTATGAGCCTTAGGGGTTTATATACGTGTAAAGATTAGGGTTTTAGCCCTTATCCTTATCTAGTTGCTTGCCCACCAAGCAACCATAAGATAAGTCTTAGAAACCCTTATCCTAGTCGAATTCTAAGGCATTATCTCCTTAAATTCGTTCACCCTATATTTAAGATAATCCTTACCTTATTTTGTAACTATCACATAATTACAATTCAGCCCCTCTAGTTTAATTAATTACATTTTATCACAAAATTAATTCTTAATTAATTATTGACCAATATTAATTAAACAAATATGATTTCTCCTTTAATATATTATTCTTATAACATATTAATAAATCATAATAACCTCTCTCTCTTTATTTATTTCTCAAATCAAGTTGCCTTGGTGAAGGCAACCCAAAAGGACCATGCACCATCGGGTCAAGTACATACCAAAATAGTTATGGACTTAGACACTAATCCAACAGTTACGAGGGAGTCCAAGAGTTTACTCCCTTGGAGTTTACGGCCCAGAGGCCACTCCTTGGGAGTTTACGGCCGTAAGCCCCTAGGCTTGGCCGTGAACTCTTGTTCACTCCCAAAAATGGATGTTAAGGCCCTAAACCAATCCCCTATATTTTCTAGTGAATGTCTATGACCAATTTGGGGGTTTAAACCTTCATTTAGTGTTGTTTGGGGGAGTTTACGGTCCTAGCTTATGCTTGGGCCGTAAACTCTATATCATCCCTGAAAATGTGTTGTTTAATGGCCCTAAGCATTTCCTAAATTCATATCTAAATTCTAACATGCCTTAGATGAGTTTTTGGGGCCATTTCTCATGGAAAATGGGTGTTCATGGCCTAAGCATATGCTTGGGATGTAAACCCTCTTTTGTGCACTAAAAACTTGTGTTTTTTTGTCCAAACCCTCTTAGGTAATTTCCTTAATTAGTATACAAGCCTAAAGGAAGGAAAAATGGGACTTTGGCCATGTTTTGGGGTGTTTACGGCCTAAGGAGCTTCTTAGGCCGTAAACTCCTTATTTACCCCTCAATCTTATGATTTTCCAGCTATAAACACAATGATGTATGTTTAGAACAAGTTAAGAAGGAAAAGCTTACATTTAGAAGCCGGAAATCGCGGTTTTGGAGTCGAAATCGGGTCTAGAGAGAGAAAGTAGTGAGAGAGAATGTGTTTGGGTGGTAAAAATGTGCAAAGTGATATTCACTTCCTTTATATATGCCTCGGGTGTTGCACCCGATACACGACTACCCGATGTTGAAGTTTAACGGGGTTTAAACTTTTTACCCGGGTGAAGTGGTTGAAAAGTAATATAACTTTATTTTGTTTAACGAGATTAACATTAACAAGTTATATTTACTTATACTAAATAATAATGACATGAAATATAAATAAATAGATTTTTATTTATTGATGACTCCAAATATTACGGAACCTTTTATAAAGCGACGAATTTTGTTAGTGAAAACGGGATTATATAACGGATTAACGTTGGGTTGTCACAACATAAACTTGTTAACGTAAATTGTGAGACATTCCTCTCAGTACTCCTAGAGTACAAGTTAAAATTCCTGGTAGTTATAACCAGAGTCTCTTATAGGGAGAACGTGATAGTTATGTATAGATCTATATTGGGTCTGACAAACCCACACCTGAGCTGCATGCAACAGCTAGACTGGCAAGTCTGGGGTGACAAGTGTCATTATCTTTTTTGACACATGAGAAACGTTGTGGCAGGTTCATTAGTCATAGTATGGTTATAGCGACTCACATAGGGTGTCACACCCCAAAACCGAGAACGACGGAAACGTTCTGGGCACAGGACGTCATGTACAGTATCACAACACAGTATAATAGTAAACAACATCATCCATTGCATTAAATATATAATTTTAATACAAGTGTGTTCTGTAGTATATAAGACACCAAAATATGAATCAAAATATAAGAGGAGTCTTGTATGCGCTCCATCTTCTCAAAAGCTGGCATCGGTACCTATCTATTGATGACCTGAGAATACAAGTTATTTTGAAAGAGTTTATAAGCATTAAAGCTGGTGAGTTCATAAGTATTTAGTGTCTATGTTTGTATCAAAATGTTTGAAACAGTGTTTGAAGTACGAGTTTGTAAACGTTTGTAGTAAGAGTATGCAAATGTTTGTAAATTGTTTGTAAAAGTTTGTAACTCCTAGAAAATCCTATATTTTCTACTAAAACTAGCCTTCTACCAAGGCACGACTGTTTTGTATGCTTGTTTCTTGTAAAAGTGTGTAATTTTCCCAATTGTAACTATCATTATCAAAATATAGTTTGTACATTAATGTTTAAGTGAAATGATCACTAAAAAAATGTAAAGGGTAAATTAATGCAGTACTGTAGTGTTGTATTATAGGAACTACTGTTGTACTAACTACCTTAAACCAGATTTATATCAAGGTATTACGTGATTAATTGTACCATACTATCGACGGAAAACACGACATTGTAAGTCGTAAAAAGGTATGACGTTTGGCACCCGCAGACGTGTAGGTCCGGCTGTAGCTAGCATCAAGGTGTAGGATAGTCAATCCAGTATAGATCTATACGCAAACTCACGCTCTCCCTCCAAGAGATTCTGGCTACAACTTGGGCCATGACAATGAAGGCATGCTCCGATACAGTGTAACACCCCAAAGTTTGGAAAGTCAAGAAAAGAAAGAAGACCTCAATTTTAAGGAGAGACTCGGCGAGTCCATGGAGGGACTCGGCGAGTCCGAGCGGGATCCGGATCGTGGTGTAAGCGACCGACTCGGCGAGTCAGCCAAGGAGACTCGACGAGTTGGGTCTGATCGAGGAAAACCCTAAATTCGGGACTTGGAGCCTATATAAGCGTCTCATTCTCCTTCCTAGGGTTCCTTTACTGCCTCTCTACCCCAGAACACCAAACCCTAGCCGCCATATCCGTTTTTGAGCTAGATCTTGCCTTGAAGAATGCACTAAAGCTTGGAGGAGGAAGAAATACCTTGGAGGTGCAAGAAGGGACTGTAGATCTGGGATTGTGGAGTCATTTCAGAACAATTGGAGGTAATAAGCTGTTGCTTGGACTCCCTTTGCATCTATATCTATTCTTATGTGTGAGTTTTGGTCATTGTTGGTTTGTTATGTAACCAATTCGAGTTGGAGGTTCAGATCTGAGGTTGCTACCTCAGATCCATGTTGGTTTTTGTCTTGAATCCCCTAAAGTATCAGCCCTTGGTATGTTGAAGAAGCATGGTTGCCATAAACCCAAATTTAGTATGTTTTGAGCATAGATCTCTCAATCTACATGTAAAGTTTGCCACTTTACGTGGGGAATAGGCCCTAGAAGTATGGATCTATGAGTTGGAAGTTCT
The DNA here is from genome assembly GCF_052625555.1 of Lactuca saligna. Classification (NCBI taxonomy): domain Eukaryota; kingdom Viridiplantae; phylum Streptophyta; class Magnoliopsida; order Asterales; family Asteraceae; genus Lactuca; species Lactuca saligna. The sequence goes on from NC_136418.1 coordinate 75,067,204, forward strand.
GTTTGGCTCGAAAAGCCACTGCATGGATTGAGGACTGGATAGACTCGGCGAGTCCTTCGAGTGGACTCGGCGAGTAGCTTGAAGATGAGGAGGAACTCGACGAGTAGGATGAGCAGCTCGTCGAGTCAGATGAAGTTAGGCATGGCCTCGGCGAGTTAGATGAACAACTCGACGAGTTGGTTGAAGATTGTCTAGGACTCGGCGAGTCTGTTCTTGGACTCGGCGAGTCAGATTGCGAAACCCTAAACCCTTCGAGTTGAGACTCGAATCAGTAAGTCGGGTGGTGACTCAGCGAGTTGGACATGACAGGACTTGGAACTAGTTGGACTCGGCGAGTCATAGACTGACTCGATGAGTCGAGTCGCGAATAAGAAAGACCCTGAGCGTAGGAACTCGGCGAGTCAGTAGGTAAACTCGGCGAGTAGGGTTGACCTGGAAGGTTGACATTGACTAGGATTTTGACCTTGACCAGAGTTGACCTAGTGACCTTTGGAGGTCAGTTGGACTAAGTGTTTTATTGGCTTTTGAAGCTCGAAGAGTTAGTGGAGCAGCAGTTCGGAGTCAGAGGTCAAGTAGCAGTCAAGAGGATTAGCAGCATCAGTTCAGCAGTCTCAGGTGAGTTTCCTTCCAGTAGGGACGGGTCTAAGGCCACAATACCGGCCCGTTCAGTTAGCAGTAGTTTCCGGACTTCGGTCCGATGCAGTAGTTAGTATGTTTGATGCCTTCGTGGCTCAGACAGGATTTATGTGCTATGTTTTATGTGTTATGTGTTATGTGTTCCGGGCTACGGCCCGATGTAGTATGCAGTATATGTGTTCATGCTAGTTGATATGTTATGCGATGCTATGTTCAGTTAGTTAGCCCGGACTTCGGTCCGATGCAGGGGACAAGGTCCCAGTCAGTTTCCGGACTTCGGTCCGATGTAGGGGGCAAGGCCCCAGTTAGCCCGGACTTCGGTCCGATGCAGGGGACAAGGTCCCAGTCAGTTTCCGGACTTCGGTCCGATGCAGGGGGCAAAGCCCTAGTTAGTCCGGACTTCGGTCCGATGCAGGGGACAAGGTCCCAGTCAGTTTCCGGACTTCGGTCCGATGTAGGGGGCAAGGCCCCAGTTAGTCCGGACATTGGTCCTATGCAATGGGCAAGGCCCAGTATGTTCTTTATATGTTGTTGTATGGTATGTGTTAGATTGGGGGAGCTCACTAAGCTTCGTGCTTATGGTTTTCAGTTTTGGTTTCAGGTACTCAATTTTCAAAAGAGGAGCTCGGGGAGATTGCAGTGCACACACCATAGTCAGTTAGCCTGGGAATGTTTGACTCTGATAATGATATTATGTTTTGAATTAATACTCGAGAATTTATGTTATGACTTATGATACAGTTTTTATAAATATGATTCTAGTAATGCTTTTAAAGAAAATTTTTTTGGTCGTTTCAAGTTGGTATCAGAGCCTTGGTTTGAGGGATTCAGATATGCAGTCGAGTGTATTTGAACTCAAACTAAGGACACGATAAAAGATTTTCAAAAGAAAAACATTTTTGAAAAAGGGTTTTGGAAAAAGAACTTAGAAAGAAAAGAGTTTTGAAAACGAGAAAAGGGTGTGGTGCATGCAATCAGCCGAGCTCAAGTAAGTACTCCCAATTTACCCATACAAGTTATGTTATGATCATCATTATCAGTTTCAGTTTCAGTTTCAGCTTCAGTAGAACAGCATGCTAGAATAAGACTAAGGATCTAGGATGATGCCTTATGTGCCTGTTTTATGTGTTTCAGCTGATAAGAATTGCATGCTAGTATTGAGTGGACAGTAGTAGGATAGCCTGTGTAGGTTATGCCTGATAGCATGAGCTTAGCATTGTATGCTAGTGCAGTTTCTTGTTATGAGAATTGTATTGCCTAAGTATGTTTCCTTTATCCGAATGCTGCTTGCTTTGTGCTTTGTGGGACTCTGAGTGATGGGAGTTAGCCATTAGGTGAATACGTCACATCACATGTGATTAGGGTTGGATAATCTAAGAGTGCTAGATTTGGCCCTACTGCGCAACTCTTGTCTGAGTCCAACCGTTGTAGGGACGAGACTTTTACTCGAAGGATTATCCGAGCCTCATCACATGTGATGGTATTCAAGTGGTGGCTAATTGGCATTACAAGGAGGCCTTCAGCAGTTGAGGACTGTTTGGGTAGAGTCAGAGGTTCCCTAGGGCAAGCCTAGGATGAGAGTAGCAGAGATCAGTAGAAGAGTAAAGGGGACTTGGTGGAGTTGAGGTAACTCTTGAGGAAAGTACGGATAGATGTGGAAGGTAGTAGGGGCCCATACTACTGAAAGCAGAGGATCCGTACTCGATTCAAGAGGGGCCGAGGCGAAACCAAGGAACTAGTAGAGAATGTGAGAGATCCCTCAGCAGTAGTATGTAATTGATCAGGGATTGTTATATTTTCAGCATGGTGACGTTGCGCGAGATATCAGTTGCCAGTTCAGGTGCAGGGGAGGGGTCTGGCTCGGGCTTTAGAGCCGGGCAGCTTGATGATCAGATGAGAGATTTCATTTCCGCAGAGATTATGCGCAACATCATCGATCAGACTCCAGTGATTTTCGGTTCAGTTAGAGAGGCTATTGTGGAGCTCATGGACAGTCATCTTGAGGCCTTTAGGGCCGGGTTAGTTTCAGGACAGATTGGGGCTCGTCTAGGTCCCGAATCTTATGGAGTTTAGGGATCCATCAGGGAGGGAGATCCCATTTCTAGTTTCTGCTATCAGGGGGCAGGGGTGTGTGGGGCATTTTGTCTCCAAGAGAAACCATTGCATGATTGGATAGTTGAGGAAGTTTCGCGAGCCATTCGTGAGGGTCTGCCAGACATGGTCGTGAGGATCACTGATAGATTGATAGCGAGGCTTCAGGATCAGACATTTGTTGTTCAGTCAGCAGATGTTGCCGTTGGGGTAACGCAGGAGCGAGAGTCGGGCAGGGAGTCGGAAGGGAAGAGGAAAATGGATGAGACTCAGGTTGCCATAGGTTCGAGTAAGAGGCCCAAGAGTTCAGATTTGAGGACGAGGAACTATCAGAGCCGCAGTCGATGCGGGAAGTGCGGAAGGACGCAGAAGGGTGTGTGTAGGCGTAGAAGTGGTGGCGATGCTGGGTGTTTCAAGTGCGGCCAGATTGGTCATTTTAGCAGAGACTGTGTTGTTACCATCGCCCAGGGACTTGATCCGTTGTGTTTCCATTGCAGTCAGAGGGGCCACAAGAAGGCCCACTGTCCGAGTTTGTATTTAGCAGGGCAGGCGCCAGCTCCTGCCCTTGGAACTTCAAGTACCGTCAGTGGTTGCTAAGGCCGGGCAAGGGTGCCTACGGCTCGGAGCCGAGTTTCTCCGGTAGATTTCAGCAGGGATTCGAGCAGCACTGAGTAATGGAGGTATGTAACTTTGTTTTTGTCAGCTTATGTTATGATTATATTGTTATGGTTTCTGCATCAATTGTGGTATAAGTGTTGTGTTATGGAGTGGCTTGCTTGTGATTATGTCATATGCCATTTGCATACCTCGGATAATTGGTTGGTAGTTAGGGGATGTGCTCATATGGAGAAGTTTCGGAGGATGCAGTAACTGTAGCATGGTAGGGAGAGATCTGGTTCGTTTCGCTAGTTCGGAGTGGATAGTGATTTGGATGGAATGGTCAAATTCCTACCTGGCGGGCTTGGGTTCTCCAGTAGAAGTTTTGGAATGGTAGTAAAGGTCGGGATCTCTTTTGAATGTGAAGCAGCAAGGGGTAAGCAGGATCGAAGTGGGGGAGAACCCTCCGGGTATACATGGATAAGAGTCACTCAGAATGAGTGCGCGACCTCTGAGAAGAAGTGGTAGTAGCACAATGATGGATGGATTGAGAAGTTCAGAATTGGGAGTTCGAGAACTTTTCCCAGCAGTGGGTTCCTGTAATGGAGATGGTTAGAAGCTGGTTGGGAATCCAGGATTTGAGGACCACCTGTAAAGGCTCAAGTGAGTCGGAAAGAGGATCCGGAGAAAACGGTTAGCAGGAGATGTCTTCGTATTAGTAGCCAGTGGCAGAGCCAGCATGCAGGATTATGTGGATTCAGGAGTTGGGAGGTTGGAAACTTCCCAACAATAGCTTCTTGTATCCGGATTAGTAGACGGTTGGTTTGGGAACCAAGCTGGAGAATTCCTCAACGAAGCGCTAAGTATATCAAGGATATAAGATGTCGAGGATGATGCAGAATTCAAAGACTGAGGGCTGGTTTGAGAAATTGGGATGAGGAATCACTAGCGGGACTAGGGATAGTCAGGATGTCCTCGGGAGAGATAGTAGTAGTAGTGTTGTAAGTCTGCGGGGGTAGCCGTAGCATTCACTAGCAGTCAGATAGTAGTAAGTGGTGTTATAGGTCTGCGGGGGTATCCGTAGCATTCACTAGTAGCCAGATAGTACTAGAGAGTTGTAATTCCGCGAGCGTAGTCGCAGCCTTTTATCAGATTGGTAGCAGCATGAGCGTGTTGTGGAACGCGGGAACGTAGTAATTCCCACCCGTTCGGGTGCAGCAGTGGGAATATAGGAATCCACGGGTTAGATTTCGGATTTCCCAAATGGTTCAGTTATGGCTAAGTCAGCAATTTGGGCTATAGATCGTCACATCAGTTATGAGATCAGAGTAGCAGAGGACCGTTGGGGTTCGGGTATGTTAAGGGCTACCGTCAGTCTGGGAACCATCATGTTGATAGACATGGAATGGATGATGTCAGGATGTGATGTATGGACCCGATCGGTTGGATCGGAAGGTTGTTAGAGCCACAGTGACAGGATAACTAGTGGAAACTAGTCCTAGAGGAAGATTTCATTCAGAAGTCGTGGAAGCGACTAAGTGCGGGTCCCTTGACTCCACAGTTGGGTTTGAGTTTAGTGTTTCAGGCAGCTCAGTGTTTCAGCCAGTTCAGTGTTTCAGGCAGCTCAGTGTTTCAGCCAGTTCAGTGTTTCAGGCAGCTCAGTGTTTCAGCCAGTCCAGTGTTTCAGGCAGCTTAGTGTTTCAGCCAGTTCAGTGTTTCAGGCAGCTCAGTGTTTCAGCCAGATCAGCATTTCAGGCAGTTTAGTGTTTCAGGCAGGTTCAGTATTGCAGGCAATTCAGTGTTTGGAAGGTTTCAGGGTTTTGGGTCAGTATTGTATTTGCGTTGGAATGCAAGTGTTGACGGTATAGTTGGTTGATTTGGAAATGGCAAGTCTCTCTCAGTAGGATCAGCTGAGCCTTCGGCCGAGTATAGTGATATGTAAAGATAGCTAGGCAGGTAGCTTTTCTTTCAGGATGGAAGGCTCGAGTTAGTAGGAGTTGAGTAATCAGATGGGATATAAGCAAGCTATTTCCAGCAACATCGTTTCAGTATGAGCGGAAGAATGGATAGAACAGTTATAGATAGTCGAAGTATTTTCAGGAGTCGCTGGAAGCGACTAGGAGATTGCGATGGAGTATAGTGACCGGTGGGAGTCCGGTAACTCGGATATCGGTAGATTAGTTAGACCAAGTGGTCTCAGTGCATCCAGTAGGCGGATGAGGGGTACAGAATTGCCAGGGATACCTCCAGAGATACCTCCAAAGAGGCAGGTTGAGTTCAGGATCGACCTAGTTCCTGGTGCGGCTCCGATAGCCAAAGCACCGTATCGACTAGCTCCTCCTGAGATGCAGGAGTTGTTTACACAGCTGCAAGAGCTATTAGACAAGGGTTTCATTCGGCCGAGCAGTTCGCCTTGGGGAGCGCCGATCCTGTTTGTGAGGAAGAAGGATGGGTCGCATCGTATGTGCATTGATTATCGGGAGTTGAACAAGGTAACGGTGAAGAACCGTTACCCACTTCCGAGGATAGAGGACTTGTTTGATCAGCTTCAGGGAGCGTCTTGGTTCTCCAAGATCGATCTACGCTCCGGTTATCATCAGATGAGGGTTAGAGATGAGGATGTACAGAAGACTGCTTTCAGGACCCGGTATGGTCATTATGAGTTCGTGGTGATGCCATTTGGGCTCACCAATGCCCCAGCCGCGTTCATGGACCTCATGAACCGCGTGTGCAGGCTGATGCTGGATCGGTCAGTGATAGTATTCATAGACGATATCTTGGTATATTCCAAGACACAGGGGCAGCACGAGGAGCACCTGCGGGAGGTGTTGGAGACTTTGAGGAGGGAGAGACTTTTCGTGAAATTCTCCAAGTGTGAGTTCTGGTTGCGCGAGGTGCAGTTTCTTGGTCATCTCGTTAACCAGAAGGGTATTTTGGTAGATCCGGCCAAGATAGAGGCCGTGATGCAGTGGGAGGTCCCGAGGTCTCCATCTGAGATTCGGAGCTTCCTAGGGTTGGCAGGGTATTATCGGAGATTTATTCAGGACTTCTCCAAGATAGCAGTGCCGCTCACCCGACTAACCAAGAAGTCAGTGGTATTTCGTTGGGGGCCTGAGCAGCAGGCGGCGTTCGAGACTCTCAGACAGAGATTGTGCGAGGCTCCGATCCTTACCTTGCCAGAGGGAGTAGAGGACTTCGTAGTCTATTGTGATGCTTCGATCACAGGTATGGGAGCAGTATTGATGCAGCGAGGCCATGTGGTAGCTTATGCCTCGAGACAGTTGAAGCCTCACGAGGCTAATTATCCTACCCACGATTTGGAGCTGGGGGCAGTTGTGTTTGCCCTCAAGATTTGGAGACATTACCTTTATGGGGTCCGTTTTACTATATACACGGATCACAAGAGCTTGCGATATCTTATGGATCAGCCGAGTTTGAACATGAGGCAGAGGAGGTGGTTGGACGTACTGAAGGATTATGACTGTGAGATCCTTTATCACCCAGGGAAGGCCAACGTGGTGGCTGACGCCCTAAGCCGCAAAGTGTCGGCGGCCCCTATCAGAGATCTGTGTATGAGGATGACAGTGATCACTCCGTTGTTGGAACGGATCAAGGAGGCTCAGATGGAGGGTCTCAAGGAGGAGAGGCAGAAGTGTGAGAGAATAGTGGGCCGAGTAGCTTCGTTTGATTATGATAGTCGGGGTTTGCTGACGCTTCATGGTAGGGTGTGGGTACCGTACTGGGGTGGAGTACGGCAGGTGTTGATGGACGAGGCTCATAAGTCTCGGTTTTCTATCCACCCCGGGGCGACAAAAATGTATCGAGATCTTCGACCTGATTATTGGTGGCCCTGCATGAAGCGGGACGTCGCTTGGTATGTTGAGAGATGCTTGACCTGCCAGAAGGTCAAGGCGGAGCACCAGAGACCTCACGGCAAGATGCAGCCGTTAGATATTCCCGTGTGGAAATGGGAGGATATCACCATGGACTTTGTCACCAAACTCCCCAGGACCGCACGTGGAGTGGATTCGATATGGGTTGTAGTGGATCGGTTGACAAAGAGTGCCCATTTTATTCTGATTCAGGAGAGTATATCGGCGGAAAAGTTAGCCGATATCTATGTGCGAGAGATTGTGGCACGTCATGGAGTGTCGGTATCGGTGGTGTCAGACCAAGATGTTCGTTTCACGTCCAGATTCTGGAAGCGGTTCCACGACGAGATGGGTACTTGTCTCCATTTCAGCACCGCTTTCCACCCTCAGACTGACGGGCAGAGCGAGAGGACGATTCAGACTCTTGAGGACATGCTAAGGGCATGTGTTCTAGATTTTGGGGGCAGTTGGGATACGTATCTTCCGTTAGCGGAATTCTCGTATAACAACAGTTATCATGCGAATATTGATCGACCTCCTTTTGAGATGTTGTATGGGAGGAAGTGTAGGACCCCGATTTGTTGGGGCGAGGTCAGTCAGCGAGTCATCGGGAGCACAGAAGTGGTGCTCAAGACGACTGAGTTGATCCAGCAGGTCCGTAGTAGGCTGCAGACTGCGCAGAGTCGGCAGAAGAGCTACGCTGACAGGAGGCGTTCGGACTTGGAGTTTCAGGTGGGAGATATGGTTCTTCTGAAAGTCTCACCTTGGAAAGGTGTCATCAGGTTCCGGAAGAGGGGCAAGCTGGGCCCCAGATTTATTGGTCCTTTCAGGGTTTTGGCCCGGGTGGGTCGGGTTGCTTATCGGTTAGATCTTCCTGAGGAGCTTAGTCAGATCCACAACACCTTCCACGTGTCGCAGTTGAGGAAGTGTTTGGTGGATGAGTCAGCAGTCGTTCCCCTAGAGGATATTCAGGTTGATAGCAGCCTGAATTATATTGAGAGGCCGGTCGTGATTCTGGATCGGAAGACCAAGACCTTGAGGAACAAGGTAATTCGGCTAGTGAAGGTACAGTGGCAGCACCGGAAGGGGTCTGAATGGACGTGGGAGGCTGAGGAGGAGATGAGAACGCACTACCCGGAGATATTTGCAGATCCAGCCGTAGCAAACTTCAAGGACGAAGTCTGATATAAGTGGGGGAGAATTGTAACGACCCGTTCCCGGTATGTTAATTCATTTGTAATTGTTTTAAAGATTTGCAAGAGGGACTCGGCGAGTTCATAGCCTGACTCGCCGAGTAGGGTCGCGACTTCGAGCACGTGTTAGTTGGTGACTCGGCGAGTCCATATCCCGGACTCGGCGAGTCCGTCCGTCTGGGTGAAACCCTAAATCCCCGGGTTGCCCACTATTTAAGTCACCTTATAGCCCCCATTCTCGCCTCCTTCACCCTCTAAAGCTGTGAGAAAACCCTAGTTCATCCTTGAGAGTTTGTAAGTGATTTTGTGAAGGCTTGAAGAAGGAGAAGAAGAAAGGAGCAAGGAGAAGAGGTGGAGTGCCAAGATCCAAGGGCAAATCTGAGTTAATTGAGGTATTTTCGGTTTTCCCCTCTTGTTTTATGCTTTAAACCTCCATTAGAACTCTTCTAAGAACTAGTTGATGCTTGTTCCAAGCCTTGTGCTTTCATGAACGCCCTAATAAGGCGGGATAACCTTGGATCTATTCATTGAGAAGTCCCATAGTCCAGATCTATTGCCTTTATGAGGATATTTTGCATATTAACCCTAGACCTATCCCTTTTATGCATCTTGTAGCCTTATTTTCCCTTATTCATGTGTTGTACACGTAAAGTTGGAAACTTTACGTGGTAAACCAGCTTATTGGACTCAAATCTATCATTTGTATGTGTTGGATTCAAGCAAAATCGGGTGAAAAGCAGTTGCATGGCGGCAACTCGGCGAGTCGGGAAGAACGACTCGGCGAGTTGAGTCGCGAGTCCCCGATTCCTTCATTTTTAGCAGTGTTGAGTGGAACCAGTGAGTTAGAGAGTGGACTCTGCGAGTTGAAGGTAGACTCAGTAATGGAGGGACTCGGCGAGTTGTTCATACAACTCGGCGAGTCCAAGGCAATCTTCTTAAGATCAAGAACAACTCGCCGAGTATGTTCATACGGCTCGGCGAGTCGGATGAAGATTGTCTGAGTTCTTGGATCAAGAGGGTACTCGTCGAGTCGATGCCATACTCGACGAGTAGCAGCGAGTAGGATTGAAAAGTGAGAGTAGGACTCGGCGAGTTGGGTGGCCCAACTCGGCGAGTCAGTCCAAATGAGAGTAACTTTGACCAAGGGTAAAAGAGTCATTTTACCCAAGTGCAGTGTTTAGTATTTGATTGAGTGTGTTTATGGACTTGTAGCCGGGGAGATACAGGAGCAGCAGTCGTTAGCTTCCAGAGCCACACACTCAGCAGCCAGTTTACGAGGTGAGTTTCCTTCCAGTAGGGACGAGTCTAAGGCCACAATGTCGGCCCGTTCAGTTAGCAGTAGTTTCCGGACTTTGATCCGATGCAGTAGCTAGTATGTTTGATGCCTTCATGGCTCAGACACGATTTGTGTGCTATGTTCTATGTGTTATGTATTATGTGTTCCGGGCTACGGCCCGATGTAGTATGCAGTATATGTGTTCATGCTAGTTGTTATGTTATGCTACGCTATGCTCAGTCAGTTAGTTCCGGACTTCAGTCCGATGCAGGGGACAAGGTCCCAGTCGGTTCCGGACTTTGGTCCGATGCAGTTAGTTCCGGACTTCGGTCCGATGCAGTTAGTTCCGGACTTCGGTCTGATGCAGTTAGTTTCGGACTTCGGTCCGATGCAGATAGTTCCAGACATTGGTCCGATGCAGGGGACAAGGTCCCAGTCAGTTTCGGACTTCGGTCCGATGCAGTTGTCGGGCTTCGTCCCGATGCAGTGGGCAAGGCCCAATATGTGTTTATATGTTATTGTATGGTATGTGGTAGTTTGGGGGAGCTCACTAAGCTTCGTGCTTACAGTTTCAGTTTTGGTTTCAGGTACTTCCGCAAGCAAAGGGAAGAGCTCGGGGTGACGGCATCGCACACACCACAACTTTAGCTTTTAGCCTGGGATTGATTTAGTTTGTTTTGATTTGACGTAGTATGATACAGTTTCCGCACAGTGTTTTCTATTATGTTGGAATACATCACGTATGGTTTTATTATATGACACTCTGATTATGGTTTTGATTATATCGAAAAACGAAATTTTTGGGTCGTATTTCTGGGTTGTTTCAAGCTTGTCGAGTCGGATGAAGTTAGGCATGGCCTCGGCGAGTTAGATGAACAACTCGACGAGTTGGTTGAAGATTGTCTAAGACTCGGCGAGTCAGATCGCAAAACCCTAAACCCTTCGAGTTGAGACTCGAATCAGTGAGTCGGGTGGTGACTCAGCGAGTTGGACAGGATAGGACTTGGAACTAGTTGGACTCGGCGAGTCGAGTCGCGAATAAGAAAGACCCTGAGCGTAGGAACTCGGCGAGTCAGTAGGTAAACTCGGCGAGTAGGGTTGACCTGGAAGGTTGACATTGACTAGGATTTTGATCTTGACCAGAGTTGACCTAGTGACCTTTGGAGGTCAGTTGGACTAAGTGTTTTATTGGCTTTTGAAGCTCGAAGAGTCAGTGGAGCAGCAGTTTGGAGTCAGAGGTCAAGTAGCAGTCAAGAGGATTAGCAGCATCAGTTCAGTAGTCTCAGGTGGAGTTTCCTTCCAGTAGGGACGGGTCTAAGGCCACAATGCCTGCCCGTTCAGTTAGCAGTAGTTTCCGGACTTCGGTCTGATGCAGTAGTTAGTATGTTTGATGCCTTCGTGGCTCAGACAGGATTTATGTGCTATGTTTTATGTGTTATGTGTTATGTGTTCCGGGCTACGGCCCGATGTAGTATGCAGTATATGTGTTCATGCTAGCTGATATGTTATGCTATGCTATGTTCAGTCAGTTAGCCCGGACTTCGGTCCGATGCAGGGGACAAGGTCCCAGTCAGTTTTCGGACTTCGGTCTGATGCAGGGGGCAAGGCCCCAGTTAGCCCGGACTTCGGTCCGATGCAGGGGACAAGGTTCCAATCAGTTTCCGGACTTCGGTCCGATGCAGGGGGCAAGGCCCTAGTTAGTCCGGACTTCGGTCCGATGTAGGGGACAAGGTCCCAGTCAGTTTCCGGACTTCGGTCCGATGTAGGGGGCAAGGCCCCAGTTAGTCCGGACATTGGTCCGATGCAGTGGGCAAGGCCCAGTATGTGCTTTATATGTTGTTGTATGGTATGTGTTAGATTGGGGGAGCTCACTAAGCTTCGTGCTTACGGTTTTCAGTTTTGGTATCAGGTACTCAGTTTTCAAAAGAGGAGCTCGGGGAGATTGCAGTGCACACACCATAGTCAGTTAGCCTGGGAATGTTTGACTCTGATAATGATATTATGTTTTGAATTAATACTCGAGAATTTATGTTATGACTTATGATACAGTTTTTATAAATATGATTCTAGTAATGCTTTTAAAGAAATTTTTTTTGGTCGTGATTTTTGGGTCGTTTCATACAGTGGATCACATTTATGTTAATGTATTCTTGTATATGTAAAGTATTGTTACTCATCATAGTATAGTTATATATGTTCTCATCATAGTAGAGTTGTATATGTTCTCATTCTAGTATAGTTATATATGTTCTCTTAGTAATAAGTAATGACTCATGAATGAACTGACTCTTGTATGCTTCATTGAACTAGAAGTAGTAAGTAGTATAACTCTAAACTATACCTATTATAGTTTATTAGTAAACTTGTTGAATGATTGAATGTATTGAACTAAGATAAAAGTCTTTCTATCTATACATATATACATAATATATAAGTAAGGATTCAACGACACTCGGACAAACAACTAGGTACTTTAAGACCACAACCAAACAAGGACAGGAAGTAAAGTTGGTTATATCTCCTAAGTCCTTCAAACCTTATTTATATAACTATATATATGTAGTAGAAATGGTTTTAACAATATATAAGCTTAAAAAATGTAAAGGAAAGGTTTAGTATACAAAAGTGAATTTGATAAAGAATTTGACATGTAAAATGGTTTGATAAACAATTTGAAGTCATTTGTTTGGTAAAACAGTTTAAAGCATGAAAAATCCATTTGCATGTTAGTTATTAATCACATGTGATTGATCTAATAAGTAACATGGTTCAACTGGTATTCCCCCCCCCCCCCATAAAGTATTCAAAACATTTAAAAGCATTTCAAAGGTTAATTAAGGGGTATGAACTCATCTGCAGTGAGAGGTTTGTTCGGAAGTGTCGGACGAGGTGCTAGGTGTCAAGTGAGGACTTGAACACACAAAATCGTCCTAGTTATCATATAATAAACATATATGTATCTAATTAGCCAATTAACAACTATTTAATCATGTTAATGCATCCTAAGACATGTAAAACACCTTTTATAAGTGTTATTAGTCCTAAGGATTGCATCCAAGTGTTGTAGGACATTGCTATTGAGTTTAGGGTTCAAGGGAAGCCTTTATTTGAGTTTACAGTTCTTATGGCCATCACTCATTGAGTTTACGGTCGTAAACTCATGGGTTTACGGCCGTAATCTCATGCCCCTTTGACCATGTGTTGTTTTGAAGCTTTACAAGTCCTTAGAAGCATTTCTACTTTGGAGTATAAGCCCGTGTAAGAGATTAGGGCACCATTTCACCCCTTTTAGGAGTTTACCGCCCTTGGACCATTTTTCTTTGGGTTCATTGCCATAAACCCATATGATTTATGGTCATTTGATGTTTTCAAGTGCTAAGCTCATCAAGGAAGGGATCTATGCTAGTGTCCAAGGCTTAGGAGGGACTAGGGCACACTTTGGCACCACTTTTTAGGGTTTACGGTCCAAGAACTTCTTGGACCGTAAACACCTTGATGTTGGTGTTTCTTGGGTGATTTCTTGATATATGGAAGTGTAACAAGCCTTAATATACTCTAGGATAGAATTACTTACAAGATAGAGGCTTGAAAAGGTGCTTAAGGTCCAAGAACACTAGTGTGTGTTCTTGGTGTTTTGAAGATCTAAGTAAAACACAAAAATGAATGGATGAAATGATGTATAAACACTAGGTGTTATGTTATAACAACAAATCAAGTCGAGAAACACTTACATTTTTAGGAGATCGGATGAAAGACGGGATGATAGTTGAGAGAGAATGGGGAGTAAACTTAAGGGTGGAAGTTGGAAATGGAGAGTTTGGGGAGTAAACTCCCATTTAAGCCAATGAGTTTTCGGCCCTAAGGGAGTTCACGGCCCAAACTCACTTAGTTTGGCCGTGAACACTAATCCAAGGCGTTGATTTTTCCATTGTTACCCCGATGTTCTAAAATTTAATTCCTTTATACCTGTTCGTTTCGAGAATAATGATTAAAAATACTCAAACGGATTATAAACCGGTAAGAATTTAGCAGTAAAGTAATTGAGTTTTAATTGAAGTGATTAACTTCAGGGTTTGTACAACTGAAAATTTCAGGTTATCACATCATCCCCCCCCCCCCCCCCCCCCGAAATTAAAGTTTAAGCAAATAAAGTAGTTACAAATAACTAAGCGAACAGATGAGGATATTTCAATTTCATTTGATCCTTGCACTCCAATGTGAATTCCGATCCTCGCTTGGCATTCCAGTGAGCCTTCACAATCGGGATGCAGCTTTGCTTCATCTGCTTGACCTCACGGTCCATGATCTCCACGGGTTCTTCCACGAAGTTGAGGCTCTTGTTGATCTCGATCTCGTCGAGTGGGATTACAAGAGTCTCATCAGACAGACACTTTTTCAAGTTTGAGACGTGGAATGTAGAATGTACATTACGAAGTTCGTTGGGTAGATTGAGTTTGTAAGCTATAGGGTCGATTCTAACGAGAATCTCGAAAGGCCCTATGTACCTTGGATTTAACTTTCCACGCTTTTCGAAGCATATCAAGCCCTTCAAGGGTGAGACTTTCAAAAGAACGCGGTCTCCCACCTGGAATTCCAAAGGTTTCCTGCGTTTGTTGGCGTAGCTCTTCTATCGGTCTCTAGAGGCTTTCAATTGTTCACGAATCTGAACGATCTTCTTCGTCATTTCCCGAATGATTTCCGGACCTGTGAGAGTGCTGTCAGGAACTCGTCCTTTAGCTAATTGGGTGCTACCCACCTCAGCCCAGCACAGAGGGGATCTGCACTTCCGGCCATATAGGGCTTCGAATAGAGCAGCCTTGATACTTGTGTGATAGTTGTTATTGTAGGAAAATTCGACAAGGGGTAAGTAAGTATCCCATGCCTTCCCAAAGTCGATCACATAGGCTCTCAACATATCTTCCAATGTTTGGATGGTTCTCTCACTTTGTCCATCGGTCTGAGGATGGTAGGTTGTACTCACGTCCAGCCTCGTTCCTAGGGACTTTGTAGTGACTGCTAGAACCTCTAAGTGAACCTACTATCTCTATCAGAGATAACGGATATAGGAACACCATGCAGTCGTACGATTTCCCTAATGTATGGTCTCGTAAGCTTCTCCATCTTGTCAGTTTCTTTGATAGGCAGGAAGTGTACAGACTTGGTCAATCTATCGATGATGACCTATATGGTATCAAGTCCACCCGTTGTCTTGGGCAACTTGGTTATGAAATCCATAGTGATCCGCTCCTACTTCCATTCTGGTATCTCTGGTTGTTGCAGCAAACCGGAGGGTTTCTAGTACTTGACCTTAACCTTTGCGCAAGTAAGGCATTTACTTACGAAGGTAGCAATCTTTGCTTTCATGTTAGGCCACCAGTACAACTTTTTAAGATCCAGATACATCTTATCTGAACATGGGTGAACGGAATATCGAGTGTTGTGTGCCTCGGTCATGACCAAGTCTCGGAAGCCACCATGTTTCGTTGTCCAGATCTGTTCCATGAAGTATAAGGCTCCGCCACCCTTGGTTTCTAAGTTCTTATCCATTCCTCTAAGGGATTCACCCACCACGTTTTTAGGTTTCAAGGCTTCTAGTTGAGCCTCCTGAATTTGTGTAGACAAGTGTGAATGGATAGTCATTGTCAATGATTTGACCCTTCGACCAGAATATTCTTTCCGACTTATGGCGTCTGCTACTACGTTGGCTTTACCCAGATGATAACGAATTTCGCATTCATAGTCATTGAGTAGCTTGAGCCACTTTTGTTGTCTCATGTTGAGCTCCTTCTGATTGAATATGTGTTGCAAACTCTTGTGGTCGGTAAAGACGGTGCTTTTTGTGCCATACTCCAGATCTTCAGGGCAAACACAACTGCCCCCAGCTCAAGATCGTGTGTGGTGTAGTTGATTTCGTGTGTCTTCAGCTATCTCGAGGCATAGGCGATGACCTTACCTCGTTGCATCAGAACACAACCAAGCCCTTGGTTGGATGCATCGCAGTATACAACGAAGTCTTTTATCCCTTCGGGGAGGGATAGTATCAGTGCGGTGCATAAGGCTCGCTTCAGCGTTTGAAACACTCTTTCTTGTTTCTCTTCCTAATCAAAGGCCACTCCTTTCTGGGTCAGTGTAGTAAGAGGTTTCGCAATCCGGGAGAAGTTCTGTATGAACCTGTGGTAGTAGCCAGCGAGACCTAGAAATTGACGAATTTCTGTAGGCATCTTTGGTGCTGACCAGTTCTCAATGGCCTTAATTTTGGATGGTTCCACGTGGATTACCTCTTCGCTAACCACATATCCTAAGAATTCGACTCTTTGAATCCAAAATTCACATTTAGAGAACTTCGCATAGAGCTTCTCCATTCGTAAAGTTCCTAGAACTTGTCGCAGGTGATCGCCATGCTCTTCCTTAATTCGAGAGTAGATCAGGATGTCATCAATGAAAACGATGATGGATTGATCCAAGTAAGGACGACATACTCTATTCATTAAGTCCATGAACACTGCAGGCGCATTGGTCAATCCGAATGGCATTACCACGAACTCGTGGTGTCTGTAACGAGTTCGGAAGGGTGTTTTCGGAACATCCTCCTCTAGCACTAGTAACTGGTGATATCTGGATCTTAGATTAATTTTGGAAAAATAACTCACCCCTTAGAGTTGGTCAAATAAATCGTCTATCCGAGGCAGAGGGTAACGATTCTTGACCGCCGGTTTGTTGAGTTCTTTGTAGTCGATACACATACAGAATGATCCGTATTTCTTCTTAACAAACAAGACCGGTGCTCCCCAGGGTGAGAAGCTTGGTCTTATAAAACCCTTGCTGAGTAGTTCGTTAAGTTGACCAGATAGTTCCTGCATCTCAGCTGGTGCTAATTGGTAGGTCGATTTGGCTACTAGGGTAGCTCATGGGACTAAGTCGATTCTGAACTCGACCTGTCGTTGCGGAGGTAATCCTGGTAGTTCTTCTGGAAAGATGTCGGGAAAGTCGCTCACTACCGGATTGTTCTTTAGTTCTTTCGTTTCTAGGCTCGTATCGACAATGTGAGCAAGGAATGCACAATATTCCTTACGTAGATACTTTTGTGCTTGAATACTTGAGATGATACGAAGGCTCATGTCGGGTTTGTCATCGTAGATGGTGAGAGTTTCATTAGCCGGGAGGTTTAGTCGGACCGCTTTCTCATAGCACATGATGTCGGCGCGATGAAGACTCAACCAATCCATGCCGACGATGACGTCGAAGCTTTTAATTAAGACCGACATGAGGTTGATTGGAAATGAATGGCTATCTAGAGTTAGGGTACATCCTATGTATATGCTATTTGTGCTCTCAGTTTTCCCATTTGCCATTTCTACAGTGAAAGGTTCCTAAAGTGTGCGTGGTTTTTGTTTAAGTAGGCGAGCAAATTTATTATTCACGAAGCTTCTCTTTGCTCCGCTATCAAAAAGTATGCATGCATAAGAGTTTTCGAGGAGAAACGTACCAGTCACCACCGTAGGGTCAGCAATTGCTTCCCCTTGGCCTATAGCCAGAACTCTTCCCGCTCCACCGGCATTTCTTGCTTTGGGGCAGTCCCTTTTGTAGTGGCCCACATCGCCACATCCGTAGCAAGCCTGGCCTACACCAGCACCGGGAACTTGGGTGATCGGCCTTACCGGAGATTTGCAGAAATGGACATTATGTCCTTTCTTGTTGTAGTTGGAGCACTGCATTTCTCGGCAGGGGCTGTTGTGGTGGAAGTTACATTTGTTTCACTTTGGCAAACTTCCAGCATACTGCCTTATTGGAGTAGCAACGGTAGGTTCGATCGCAGCATGAATCGCCATGACTTTCTGCTTTTTAGCAGCCCATTTTTTCTTCTTGTCATCCCAGAATTTCCGCTTATTGTCAACGGGTTTTGAGGGTTCTGGGATGGCTAGGGTTGTTGTTGATGATGGGGATTGAAATCCATGATCTACGAGTCGTTGTGCCAATTGTTTGGCATTGTCGAAGGTAGCAGGGTGTGAAGCTAAGACATTTCCCTGATACGGAGGCACCAGCTCCCAGATGTACCTCTTGATCTTTTTCCCCTCGGTGGGAACCATGTTGGGACAGAGGGCCACCAGTTCACTGAACCTGGAGGTATACACGACTATGTTGGAGCCCTTCATGGTTAGGATCCACAGTTCATGTTCCAACTTTTGGATCTCGCCCCTCGGGCAGTACTCCTCAATCATGAGGTTTTTCATAGTTTCCCAGCCCATGTCGTTTTACACTACAAGAGTGAGTGACTTGACATGGCTGTTCCACCATGTCAGGGCTTTCCCTTCAAAGGTGCAAGCGGCAAACTTCACCTTACTCGCGGCAGAGCAGGAACAAATTTGAAGACCGACTCCGTCTTCTCGAACCATTGCGAGAGGGAAATGACTCCACCAGTCCTAGTGAAGGACTTTGGCTTACAGTTTGTGAAGTCCTTGTAGGAGCACTCTCTCGAGCGCACAAGGAGTTCACCTTGAGTAGAGTTAACAGGGGTTCAGTGGAGTGATATTTAGCCATGGCAGTTGCCACTACCGCAGCTACTGCAGCATTCAGAGTTGCGGTATCGATTGCCGAAGGAGGTGGTGGTGGAGGAGGTGGAGGATTACACCTTGTTGATTTGCAAGGAGGCATCTTTCAACTATAAGTTTAAAGAAAGATGTACATGGTGGTTAGAATCAATTGTAAGCATAATGAGAGTGTTCCATGGGCTAAATCGCCATAGTCCAATAGTTGAATGAGTGTGTGTTTTGACATAGCAGTATAGCCGAAGAGTAGGAAAAACACAAGAGTACAGATTTTCCAACAGATTAGATAACTGCCAATAGTACTGGTATTACTGATGTAAATGAGTTCGGGAAAAATGACCTAACAGTAGGTCTTACATCAAACCATATGAAGGAAAATGTTTGACAGCTTAGTAGGCTACAAAGTGTACTAAAGATAGGAATATTTTACAAACAAATGCTTCATAGAGCACAGATACGAAAGGCTATTCCTTAACAAAAGAAAAGATGTGTTAGGCATCTTTTAATGGTGATAGGAGTTCCTTGGGCGAACCCTAAGGTCTTCCATCTGACGGGCCACTTCTTGGAGGTGTCGTTCGTGAGCTCTCTGGAAAACTCGAAGTTCTGTGACTTCAGGTCGGGAGGCAACTAGCTGTTGCTGCAGAGTCTCATTAGTTCTTCTGGTCCTTTCCATCGCCTCTTCAAGATGGTGAATGCGGACTGTGTTGACACCAGTGTTGGCATCAATCTCCGCTACTCGGACGATGGCTGCTCGACCTTGCTCCACATTCCGAGCAATCCTACGGACCATGATGGGTAGGGCTCAGTCAGCCGAGCCACCCTCGCTTATGTTGTAGAAGCTTCGGTCCCCGTTGTAGGGTAAGGGTTGACCTTGCTCGTCGCTCCAACGGTTCAAGTTTGTTGCCCACAAGGGTGTGGGACCCTGAAACGCTGGTTGGGGGTTGTTAATTGGGGCTTGACCTTCTTGAGGTAGGTTGTTGACTTCGGGCTCGGAGTCAGATCCATTCAAGAAGCCTTCTGCATGATGATCATCCAAAGGAATTTGGTGCTCATCATCGGACTCTTCTTTAAGCCATCCAACATTGTCGTGGGGTGGAAAGTACGAGTTGCCATGATGATGGAATCCAGCTATGATATCTACGCGAGAAAAGGGGTATAAGAATCTTATATAAATAGACGTACTACTTAAGATAATTATAATATGATCTTTATTAGTTATGTCAATACTTGTGTAGTGTATACCAGTGATATGAAATCGAGGTAGGATAGTCCTTCAAATAAGTGGTCCTAACTCCAAATCCACAACCAAACGTGGACAGGAAGTGAAGCAAAGGTCACAGATTCTGAGTCTATAACACCTGAATCCCATATAACCTTAGCGTATGCACTTAACGACTATTGACCTACTTGATAGAGACTTTTTTTTGTTCTCAGATAAGTGATTATAGTAACACAAAATACTCCTATAGTATTTTAAACTTATGATCTGTTCTAGAGCTTTCATTGTAGTAGTGTTGGTAAGTTTTTACACTTGTTGTCGTATCACAACCATACTAGGGCATATGCTAATAACTCCTCGGACCAACATAGTTGATCAGGCTATGCCACTCCCAAGACTGACCATACGTCCCGAGCTTACTTGTGATATTCAACAACCGTAATACTTTTGTATTTGTCATTGTGACACTGATTTTAGTATGCATGCAGACTTCTATACTTACTTAAATATTTTATTATTTAAAAGTATAGACTCTTGGTCAGAGTGTTTTAATCCCATTAGGTTTATAGTTAGTATATCTTTTATGGGTTGATATACTTAATTCACTATAAACAATGCTCTGATACCAATCTGTCACACCCCAAAACCGAGAACGACGAAAACGTTCTGGGCGCAGGACGTCATGTACAGTATCACAATACAATATAATAGTAAACAAGTAAACAACATCATCCATTGCATTAAATATATAATTTTAATACAAGTGTGTTCTGTAGTATATAAGACACCAAAATATGAATCAAAATATAAGAGGAGTCTTGTATGCGCTCCATCTTCTCAAAAGCTGGCATCGGTACCTGTCTACTGATGACCTGAGAATACAAGTTATTTTGAAAGATTTTATCAGCATTAAAGCTGGTGAGTTCATAAGTATTTAGTGTCTATGTTTGTATCAAAATATTTGAAATAGTGTTTGAAGTACGATTTTGTAAACGTTTGTAGTAAGAGTAGGAAAATGTTTGTAAACTGTTTGTAAAAGTTTGTAACTCATAGAAAATCCTATATTTTCTACTAAAAGTAGGCTTCTACCAAGGCATGACTGTTTTGTATGTTTGTTTCTTGTAAAAGTGTGTAATTTTCCCAATTGTAATTATCATTATCAAAATAGTTTGTACATTAATGTTTAAGTGAAATGATCACTAAATAAATGTAAAGGTTAAATTAATGTAGTACTGTAGTTTTGTATTATAGGAACTACTGATGTACTAACTACCTTAAACCAGATTTATATCAAGGTATTATGTGATTAATTGTACCATACTATCGACGGAAAACACGACATTGTAAGTCGTAAAAAGGTATGACGTTTGGCACCCGCAGACTTGTAGGTCCGGCTGTAGCTAGCAACAAGGTGTAGGATAGTTAATCCAGTATAGATCTATACGCAAACTCATGCTCTCCCTCCAAAAGCTTTTGGCTACAACTTGGGCCATGACAATGAAGGCATGCTCCGATACAGTGGATCACATTTATGTTAACGTGTTCTTGTATATGTAAAGTATTGTTACTCATCATAGTATAGTTGTATATGTTCTCATCATAGTAGAGTTGTATATGTTCTCATTCTAGTATAGTTGTATATGTTCTCATAGTAATAAGTAATGACTCATGAATGAACTGACTCTTGTATGCTTCATTGAACTAGAAGTAGTAAGTAGTATAACTCTAAACTATACCTATTATAGTTTATTAGTAAACTTGTTGAATGATTGAATGTACTGAACTAAGATAAAAGTATTTATATCTATACATATATACATAATATATAAGTAAGGATTCAACGACACTCGGACAAACAACCGGGTACTTTTAGACCACAACCAAACAAGGACAGGTTGTAAAGTTGGTTATCTCTCCTAAGTCCTTCAAACCTTATTTATATAACTATATATGTAGTAGAAATGGTTTTAACAATATATAAGTTTAAAAACTGTAAAGGAAAGGTTTAGTATACAAAAGTGAATTTGATAAAGAGTTTGACATGTAAAATGGTTTGATAAACAGTTTGAAGTCATTTGTTTGGTAAAACAGTTTAAAGCATGAAAATTCCATTTGCATGTTAGTTATTAATCACATGTGATGGATCTAATAACTAACATGGTTCAACTTGTATTCCCCCCCCCCCCCATAAAGTATTTAAAACATTTAAAAACATTCAAAGGTTAATTAAGGGGTATGAACTCACCTGCAGTGAGTGATTTGTTCGGAAGTGTCGGACAAGGTGCTAGGTGTCAAGTGAGGACTTGAACACACACAATGGTCCTAGTTATCATATAATAAATATATATGTATCTAATTAGTCAATTAACAACTAGTTAATCATGTTAATACATCCTAAGACATGTAAAACATCTTTTATAAGTGTTATTAGTCCTAAGGATTGCATCCAAGTGTTGTAGGACATTGCTATTGAGTTAGGGTTCAAGGGAAGCCTTTATTTGAGTTTACGGTTCTTATGACCATCACTCATTGAGTTTACGGCTGTAAACTCATGGGTTTATGGTCGTAATCTCATGCCCCTTTGACCATGTGTTGTTTTGAAGCTTTACAAGTCCTTAGAAGCATTTCTACTTTGGAGTATAAGCCTATGTAAGAGATTAGGGCACCATTTCACTCCTTTTAGGAGTTTAGCGCCCTTGGACCATTTGTCTTTGGGTTTACGGCCGTAAACCCATATGATATATGGTCGTTTGATGTTTTCAAGTGCTAAGCTTATCACGGAAGGGATCTATGCTAGTGTCCAAGGCTTAGGAGGGACTAGGGCACACTTTGGCACCACTTTTTAGGGTTTACGGTCCAAGAACTTCTTGGAAGGTAAACACCTTGATCTTGGTGTTTCTTGGGTGATTTCTTGATATATGGAAGTGTAACAAGCCATAAAATACTCTAGGATAGAAGTACTTACAAGATAGAGGCTTGAAAAGGTGCTAAAGGTCCAAGAACACTAGTGTGTGTTCTTGGTGTTTTGAAGATCTAAGTAAAACACAAAAATGAATGGATGAAATGATGTATAAACACTAGGTGTTATGTTATAACAAAAAATCAAGTCGAGAAACACTTACATTTTCGGGAGATCGAGTGAAAGATGGGATGATAGTTGAGAGAGAATGGGGAGTAAACTTGAGAGTGGAAGTTGGAAATGGAGAGTTTGGGGAGTAAACTCCCATTTAAGCCAATGAGTTTTCGGCCCTAAGGGAGTTCAAGGCCCAAACTCACTTAGTTTGGCCGTGAACACTAATCCAAGGCGTTGATTGTTCCATTGTTACCCCGATGTCCTAGAATTTAATTCCTTTATACCCATTCGTTTCGAGAATAATTATTAAAAATACTCAAACGGATTTTAAACTGGTAAGAATTTAGCAAAAAAGTAACTAACTTTTAATTGAAGTGATTAACTTCAAGGTTTGCACAATTGAAAATTTCGGGTTGTCACATAGGGAGTTAACAACACATAAAGTTTATAGAGATTTTCTCAAACTAAAAAGGGTTTTATGTCGATTTAAAATCACTTTTTGTATCAATAAGTATAGATATTACTTGTACACTTTCGGTCTTGAAATTAAGGACCACACATCACTTTTGTAAGTTTATGTCGATTTAAACTTGCATGATTCACAATTTTAAATGGAAAAGTACTAGCAGACTATTAGTCTTGACATTTTAGACTACAATACATTTTAGAAGGAAAATATTGGATTTTACAGGAACCAAAACTACTTTTACAATAAAGGATTTCAACATTTCATTCAAAAAGCTTATGAACTCACCAAATTAATTGTTGACACTTTTTCGAAACTACTTGTATTCTCAGGAAATCAACAAATCTAGGTAACCACAAGCTTTTGAGGATGGAATGCTACGACGTTAAACAACTACTTTTACCTCATGTTGTAATCAATCATTTTGAAATATGTAACACTTGAAACCATGTAATTATTTTCCAATTATATTTATGATTGGTTGTATTGCTTTGATCACCATTGTACTCGTTGTTATGATACTATACATGACGTCTGCCACTCCCGGACGTTTTCGCCATCCTCGGTTTTGGGGTGTGACACCTTAACATAAGACATTTTAGAGGGTCTTCCATGACCTAAGGGCCATAAATATCAAAGCTTTTCAGTCATGTATGTCCAATACATGACTTAAACACCAACTTAGGTCAAAATGGAGGAAAAACGACCAAGACTCAAGTTTGTAGTCCAAAACTATGACCAAAATTCAGATCTAAGACTTATAAGACTTAAGATACCACCATGATCCATAAAGTTGCCAACTTTATGGATCCCATGCATGCTAACCAACATTACAAGCCATAATATGCACGAAAACTTAGATTTAACAAGCAAGGAAAGGAAAGGCATTAGCTTGAGGACTTACAGAGGTCCAAAAGCTCCACAACTAGCTGATGATGAAGCCAAGATGCTAACAAATGCTCGGAAAATGATCTTCTTCTCCCAAAATCTCTTGCATAACACCAAGAATGACCAAGAACTTCAATGGAGGCTAAGATTGGGGTTTCTAGAGGTCTTGGAAGTGAAGGAGGCCAAGGAGGAGCAACCCTAATCATCTCATACCTTTAAATACCTGAAAATAATGGTTTTAGGGCATCAGGTGCCTCTCACGTCATGAGCACTTCATACTCACGCCGTGAGCCTTAAATGAGCTTGGTCAACGAGTCAACGATCACTCATCCGAACCACTCAAACTTCAAACGGCCATAACTTCTTCGTTTCAACTCCATTTTCGACGTTATTTATATCCATGGAAAGGTATCAAAGGTTCTACCTTTCTATCAACTCCCATTGCCATAAAATACTCTGAACAAAAATCTAGTTCCATAAAAGGCCCGAACTGCCACTTTACTGATATACCCTTGGTCTCCAAAAACACAAACTGAACTCTTAGATAATCTAAGCTACATTACCCACACTCAAATGGGTCTAAACCTTTCTTCCCCAAGATCTGAAGCCTCCTAGTAACATCTATTCGGGTCATGGTCCCGAATATGAATCGACTTAAAATAGGATGTTACATGTATTAACCTAGATTTGAGCTTGAAAGTTTGGGCTTCAGGGAAGGTAATGCATGGAGGTTAATGAGTAACCTCTTGCATAGCCCAATATCTGAGAGCCATCTCTTCATATTCTCCATCACTCGTGGCTAATTTGTCAGATTCAGATTCAAAAGGTTCCGTGGTTTAAGATTTGATAAATTGTGACGAGTATGTTTCTTGTTTATTGTAAAAGGGTGAAGATGATGGTGCTTTTGGGAAAGATGAGAAAGTCGGTTCCAATTCGTTCCATAAGGGACTGTCTTGTGGATCAGTTTTATCTGGGGTTCAAAAAGATGATGAAGTAAAGAAACCTGTTGGATATTTTTGTTATGTCGCTTCTTTCTTCAGCTTTCTTGTAGTCTTCTCTATTTATGGGTCAAATCTTAGTGGTGTACCTGTACGTGAAGATCTGGGCATAAAACTATTAGTAGTACCGTGTCCCCGATAGCGGCGCCAATTTGTTAAACGCGTCGTAAACAAATAAACAAATAAAATATCACTGCTCGAATACACTAAATGATAGCACATGGAAGAAGGGTTGAATTCACATGGACACATCCTAAAGGTCAATGCCTCTTTGCGCATGGCAAATACTAGTCGAAAACATAAAATATAAAAGGGGGAATTTTGTTTAGAATATTAACAACTAAAAATTGCAGTGAAATAAACTTAAGAAAATACAGTAATAAAAACGTTTCAATTTTGCTACGACTTTCCTAATTGAGCAATCAATCCAGATCTGGTTATTTAAGTTGCTTTCTATCTAAGCCGATACTAAAAACTACTAATAAGCTCTAGTAAGTTTTCTTTTACCTAATTATTTAACTAAAAAAGCTCTTCGGTTAATCCTAAATTTTTACTAAATTAATTAAACAAACTCTTAATCAAATCAGAAAAGCAACATTATAAACAATATAAAATTCTCAGCAATATTCAATACGTCTCACAAGCTTGGAAGCGTAAAAACATGCGATTTTAAGTTTATAACATAATCAAATCCCAACACAGAACCAATCCGTCACTTGTCACTTGTTACCACTTGATTAAACCAAGTTGATTAACTAAAATGATTCAATCATAAATTAGGTGATCATGCTATAAAAATCAAAACCAGATAGAATCACAAAGTAAAAATCAAAATCTAATGATTAATCACATAAAAAGTAATGATTCAATCCTAAATTAGGTGATCATGCTATAAAAATCAAAAATCAAGTATTTATTAAGCATAAAACTGAAACAACTAGATAGAATCACAAAGTAAAAATCAAAATCTAATGATTAATCACATAAAAAGTACTGATCTTTTTCAAAATTGAAATCTAGGGATTTTAGATAGATATGACTAAAATCAATCTAAAACTAACGAAAAGAAATACTAAACAACTAAATCTTAATAAACTAATTGAGACAGTCGTTCCACAATCTTCATATCTTCAGAAATTGATGAAAAAGTGTAGAAATCTCCCTCAAAAATCGTCTGTAGTAGTTTAGGGTTTTAACCGAGAAGATAAGGGAATATTTATACGCAAGCCTCATCATCGATATTAGGATCAAATCGACCAACAACATTTGGATTAAACAAACATTCTTTTAATGGCCTCAATAAATCTTCATCTTAGCCGGTCAAATAATCCTCTATATGATCAAAACATTGATCTTAATGATCGAAATGTAAGATTGGAGTTTTTGTAGAAGAACCTAGAAGATTAGCATAGTTAATCATCGTAGAAGTGTTAAAAAATTTCATTGAATCAATTAAACTCGATCTAAAAAATTCAAAGAACTTTGAATAAACACATTTCCAAAGCGGAAAGCATGTCTGAGAACAGTTCAAACCTCTAATGAAATATGAATGAAATTGTCCAAAGAGATGAAAAAATCCGTCTTTGGTATCACTTGTTGAGCGTTGGATTCAAGAAAAATTATACAATCAACGCAAAAGTATGGACAGCGAGATGTAAATACTATGTTATGCTCTTTGATTAGATGAAATAAATAATTACAATGAATAGCTCCAATAACAGTGAAGTTATGAGCATGAAAAATCATGAAAAATCGGTTACCTCTCTAAATAACAATCACCATATATAGGCATAAGTGTTGAAGACACATCTAATCATAAAATAAAACATGGACATTGACAGTTAAGCACAACAAACTAGTTTAGACTAACATACACCTCGGACAACTTGATAAACATATATGTTGAAGGAACATAATAAGTTATACCAACTACTTCGACATAGACAACACTTCGTATGACATAACTTTGGCAACCTTCAGTTTCGGATACTTCACAACAAAAAATTATGCCCAACGTACATGTATGTGAATATGTACTAGAACTCACATGTGAACAATGAATTATAATTTTGAAGAAGAATATTTTTATATATTGATATGAATACTTATTTAGACGACAAAATATTATGAATTTTAATATGTTTAGATTTATTTGATATATAATAATTCCTAAAAACATAAAATAAATTTTTTTCCCTTTTATAAATGTATAAATATGTGATTGTCGGTTCTTTGATTTTTTTAGTTTAGTTTTTTACCTTTTCTAGTCTCATTACTGTAAATAATTGTCACTCTTCTTAAGATATATTATCCATTTATTTCATGATGCATTAAAAGCACGTGTTTTGTGTTTATATGTCCTATAGCCTTTGTAATCTACATATACCTTAATGTTCATTATCTATTTGATAATTATTATAAGGAATACTTTTCTCCACAAAATAGGAATGATATTTATTTATAGACAAAACAACTAATATGCCATATTAAAAGATTAAATAAAAAAAATAGTTACTTATTTTTAGGTTATTATTAAAGGTATTTTCGTATTTTTTTAACATTCTAATTTTTTTTTTTTTTTTTTTGATAAATTTCCACAAAGCAATGACAGTATTTTGGTCAACATTACTTCTTCTTTGAAATATAAAGATTATAAGAGATCATTATTTCACCTGCTTTTAAAAACATCTCTTCCCCTTTGCTTCTTTCCTCCGCTAACATCCACCACCACTGCCTCTAATATAACACCTCAACTACCAAAATTATCACTTTGGTTGTACAAAATGCCAAAACTCGTAGTTACTTAAACATCTGGTTTTACAAAAAAAAATTATCAGAGTTTACAACTCATTGATGTTACCAAATAGAATTTTTGCACATAAACTGTAAGTGTAGGGATTTCATCACAACAGTTAGCCTAATATCTGCTCGAGGAATCTTTTCCGATGTTTCCATAGGAAATTCTTAACAATGCTCTATATAGGAAACCTATAATAACATTCCCGATGGAACTACAAAACAATATTCCCTTAGGAATAGTGTGGTAGGACTCTCGTATCTTTATTTTCGTAGGAATCATATGTTCAATATTCCCGAAGGAATCGCATATTCAATATTTCCGTAGGAATTATATAACATTATTTTCATATGAACCTTTAACCATAAATCCACTTGTTAGAAAGTAATCCCTTTCTAACAAAGTCATAGGTATAATATCTTCAATAAGTTCCTTGTAAATAATAACCCCTCTCAACAGAACCATACACAACCATCTTACCAGAAAGTAAATATTTCTGAATAATTTCATTGCTAAAGAATAACCCCTCCCAGAAACATATATAAAGAAATAGCATCTTTTTAAAAACGTAAATACAGTGTTTAACTAACCATACTTTTCATGTATAATTGTGTTTTTCTGCATGAATACGTATACATGAAGAAAAAAAAAAAACATATTTACGGTACAATTTAAAAGAATTGCAAATTAAAGGTTTTCTTACGAATTTTATTTGAAGGCAACCTAGAAACCTATAACATGCAACAAAATTAAAAGTGGGGAAAAAACGATAATGAGTTATAAATGTAACATAGTTTGTTTTTGTATACATTTAGTCACTTGTGTTTTTTTGTAAATATATGATCATTGAACTTGTTTGAATTGTTCATAAAATACCATTATGACCGGCTGATGTATGTTTTCCTGGCAACGATGTTTTTCTTTTGAGCACATTTAGTCGCTTATGTTTTGTTTTTTTATACATTTAGTCACTTATGTTTTGATTTTATACAGCTTTAGTCACTTATCATGTGTATGTTCATCATATGTTTGATTTTCTTAGAAGTTCAAGAACCAAGTTCATGTGTTCATCCAATAAAAAATACATAATTCATGTGTTTATCTAACAAATCTGAGTTACTAAGTTCATATAGAGAAGAAGAATTGATTATCTTGAGAGGTAATGGATTCGGGGAGTGTAAAGAATGGGACATGGTTTATGATTATGCATTCTACAATGACTTGGGAGATCCCAACTATGACCTAGATGATGCACGACCAGTTCATAGAGGGTCATCTAAGTTTAAGATATGATTAATTTTTGTTATTAGGCCTCGTTTTTATTGTTCAAATGTTGCTTATATGTTGCTAATAGAGCTTTTATTGTTTACAGATCCTAGATTTGAGAGCAGGCTTGCACTTATTAATAACTTAAGCATATATGTTCCAAGTGATGAAAGATTTAGGCACATAAAGTTGCCTTGCTTTCTAGTTAACTCTTCTTTCCTTGTTTCTGAACTTAAGGCTATACCTAATAGCACTCTTGATGAATTTGATTCTTTTGAAGATGAGTTCAAGGCTAGTATCAACCCTCTTAGCATTTGTCTTCTCAAAGTAAACTCATTTGGCTTGAATATTTAGATATTCATTTCTATGACTAATAATTTTTATTTGTTTGATTGATAATTGATGAATTTTGCCACTTAAGTACGTAGGAGTTTCCCCAACAAGCAAACTAGATTTCAAAGTCTATGGTAACCAAAAAAGTTCCATAAAACCTTACCATATTGAAATAAAGCTCCATGGATTAGAGATAACACAAACTTTTTTATTTTTTGAAAAAGGTGGAACTCTAAAAAAAACATGAGTGACTATATGTATGCAACAACAAAACATAAGTGACTAAATGTGTACTAAAACAAAACATAAATAACTAAACGTGTACAAAATCAAAACATCAGTGCGGAAAACATACATCAACCGGTTATAATGGTATTTTGCGAACAATCGAAATAAGTTAAATGATCTTATGTGTATAAAAACAAACATATATTACCCTTATAAGTCATAATCCCAAAAAAAAAACTTACATAGTTCCGCTTTTAACGCCCCAAAAAAATAATGTTAGGATAAAACTTTGTTTTTTTTGAAAAATTTATAAATGTTTTTGTAATTTTCTATAGTTTTAATGCTATATACAAACTCTATAGTTTGTTGATATTTTTTGTACTAAACAAGTTGAATTGTATTTTTTTGTATAATTTTGAAACTTTATTATCTTTCAAGTCATTTTTCTGTAAAAATTGTTAACTCAGCTATTAACTTCCTATAATCGATTTGTCGGTGATGGAAAAAATGTTTTTTTTTTTTTTTAATAAAATGATAATTTTAATGGTCATATGTAAACATGTGTTATGATTTATTTGTATTTTTTTGGGATAATGACTTGAAAGGGAACGAACTTTCGATTTTGTTCACATTTAGTCACTAAACTTTTTTTCGTTATCTATTTGCCACTAAACTATTGAAACTGTTCACATTTTACCCTTATGACCGGCTGTTACCGGTCATAAGGGTAAAATGTGAACAGTTTTAATAATTTAGTGTCAAATAGATAACGAAAAAAAGTTTAGTGACTAAATGTGAACAAAATCGAAAGTTCGTTTCCCTCTAAAAAGTTCAATGGTTAAATGTGAACAAACTTCCTATTGTATTATGTTTTAGCAAATTATTTATTTTTGTTTAATTGTAGTAACATTTGTTGATGAAGAAATCTATGAAATAAAAAAACAAAATGTAACATCCGGATTTCCAGGTATATAATTTAAGTATTTTTCTTTTGAGTTAAGAAGAGAGACTCGACGAGTTGACGCCTCAACTCATCAAGTAAGGTCGCGAGTGATGACTCAGATTAATGAATGGACTCGACGAGTCAGTGAGGCGACTCGAGGAGTCTGTGCTGTTGGCAAAAACCCTAAATCTTTGGGCCCGAGCCATATTTAGAGGCACTTATGGCCTTCAATTGCGACTACTTTTCCCATAAGTAAGAACCCTAGCGAGCTTGAGTGTGTAGAGTGAGAGGAAGAGCTATCTTGAGCTTTTTGGTGTGATTTTGCAAGAAAGGAGAAGAGTTCCAGCAAGAGGGACCAAGGAAGGTTATTGTTCTGAGTTATTCAAGCAAGGAGCTTCATTCTGAGGTACAAAATTGAACCCTTTTCCTTCCCTATTGTGTAGATTCCATTTTGGGGTTAGGGCTTGAATCACTTCATCTTTGGGGTTTTGAATGCCTCAAACCCCTCTTGCAAGTTTGTGTTATACATCTGGACCCTTCTAGGTCCAAAGAGCCGAGAATATGAAGCTTTAGTAGAGTAAACCTTGGGGTTTGAAGTTAGGAAGCATTTATGGGATTTTTATGGTATATATAGTTACTTTCATCTTAGACATAGATATGAAGTATTTTATATAAATTACGTGCTATGTGTGCATATTATTTGAATACTTGTTGTCTATGCTGGATGAACGATTTTATACATGTTTTAAAAGATTAAACGGTATATTTATTTTATATCTACAAATATATTGCGGATGAAACATTGGTAGATGAAATAGTTGGTGTGTGATGAAATAAAATGATGAGAGATATGTGATGATAGAAAGGTGATGATAATTAGGTAAATAGATGATGATGAATAGGTGATGTAGGATGAAAGGAGATACCATAACCTTAACCGACAATGTGGCGATGTAGTTATCTACCAGAGTATAGATGGCGACCACAAACTATTCTAGACAACCCAGTGGAAACACCAGCAGACCCATGACTTGTAGGTGATGCATTACGAGTTTAGGCGATGTTGTAACTACGTAATCATGCGATGATACTCTAACCCTTACTATGAATTACGAGTTCAGACGATGTTGTAATTACGTATTCATGGGATGTCACAAATTCCACATGTCAAACCAATGGTCATAATTCACATCAGTAAGAATGATTCATTTTTTTGTAAAAACAAAATCAGATTGAAAATTTTGATTTTTTATTTTGGAAAATGTCAAACCATTGGTTTTTTATTTCGGTTTCAGTTTTTTGTTTTTTTTTTTCAAATATATATTTAGGGTTTTGTTTTTTATTTATTTATTTATTTATTTATTTATTTTATAGATTTCTTCATCAACAAATGTTGCTACAATTTAACAAAAATAAATAATTTGCTAAAACATAATACAATAGGAAGTTTGTTCACATTTAGTCATTGAACTTTTTAGAAGGAAACAAACTTTCGATTTTGTTCATATTTAGTCACTAAATTTTTTTTCGTTATCTATTTGTCACTAAACTATTGAAACTGTTCATATTTTACCCTTATGACCGGTAACAGCCGGTCATAAGGGTAAAATGTAAACAATTTCAATAATTTAGTGGCAAATAGATAACGAAAAAAAAATTTAGTGACTAAATGTGAAAAAGACGAAAATTCGTTACCCTTCCAAGTCATTATCC
This sequence comes from Lactuca saligna, assembly GCF_052625555.1. Lineage (NCBI taxonomy): Eukaryota > Viridiplantae > Streptophyta > Magnoliopsida > Asterales > Asteraceae > Lactuca > Lactuca saligna. The sequence continues at coordinate 75,099,339 of NC_136418.1, forward strand.
ATTTTTTTTTCTACTTAACAAAACTGAATATTTTTTTGTACAATTTTTGAACTCAGTTTATGCTTCCAAGTCGTTTTCTAAAACTAAAAGTTAAAAAACTATCATATCGACATATCGTTGTCGAACATACCTTAGTTGCCCTTATATTTCTTAATTTGGCATTTAAGGGTTCAACTTCTTTCCTACTTAGTCCCAGTGACAAAAACAAACAAAAATGTTACAATTTATTTGTATTTTTTGTTTTGATTTGTTTAAAAGGAGATCGGAAAAATATAAAACAAATCAAGTGACCCAAACTTGCTTGTTAAGACTTCATGTTGACCTCCTCGATTCCTCGTAGTTAAGACTTCATTTGGGCGTTAACGAATCAATAACTTCCTTGTTAAGACTTCATGTTGACATCTTTTTGGCGTTCTACTCAAAGATATTTGCGTAGATTTTTCAATGGAATAAATTATATTGTATACAATACAATTTATCAGGTAGCATTAAATTTCCTTTTTTATATCATAATAATTTACTTAGTTTTGACAATAATATGATATATCCCAAAAGATTACAAAAACCTAAAACGAAATCCATGGTATATCTTTGCCAATATATATGATCACCAATAAATTAAAAATAAAAAAGATGTAAAAATAAGCTCAAGTTAATGAAGTTTTGTATAAAAAAATAATTAATTATAAAATATAACAAAATATGCATAAAAGTAGGGAAATTGAGTATACTAACCAATATAAATGATAATTTTTCGAAAAATAACTATTTTCAAATTTTGGTTTTTTTTTAGGTAGTTTTTTTAAAAGAAACATCTTTACTTATATCTTAAAGGTCTATTTCGAAACATTTAATATCATCATTTTTTCAATCAAATGCTTGATTTTAATCCATGGTATCACATATATTATATATTTATTATGTTTCATTAATTCTTTTTTAAAATTTTAGTAAAAAACGATTTTCTCAAAATTTTGGAACTATTTATCATATTTCGGACTTGTTCTCTTAACTTCAAAAGTTTCTTTTGTTTTTTTTTTCGAAATCCGAAATGTCAATCTTGAATGCAGAATGTCAATCCGATTTTTTTTTTGTTAGAAAAAATCATTTTTGTCGGTTCGAAATTCTCCATTCCGTGACTTAATGATTATTTTACCAAAAAAAAAATGTTTAAATATACATTATGGTTAGATAATTCAATTTTCTTAAAATTTAAGTAAGTTAAATCATATAAAAAAGTAAAAAAAAAATAAAAAGCATAGAACTGAATCTTTATTTATGAAATGATTTATAAGTCATTGGGCTAAAAATATATTCTGTAAATGGATAATCTTTACCGACATAAAAAAGATTCCCACGCGGAAACTTTGAACATACAACCCTTTATAAATCACCCACTCCATTTCTGTGCTTTCAGAATACGCTTGCTTTTGATCGTAACAACTAACAAGCAAATGGCACCTCTTGGAGGAATTCGCGAGTCTAAGGGAGCGGAAAACAGTCTTGAAATCGACAACCTTGCTAAATTCGCTGTCGATGAGCATAACAAGAAACAGGTATGCCTCATCTTTTCTCCAGTTAGTTTTACAAGTGCAGGTTTCGTTAGATGTCAATTTTTGAATAATCAAGGGTTCGAGATGCGTTGGACGAACATTCTGATCTTCGATCTGTGTCTATTTTAGGATATGATGTTTGAAATTAGGATTTTTTAGGGGCAAAATCTTCAGAAGTTTGATCGTATTTGAATTGTGTTTTGCAGAATTCAGTTTTGGAATTTGAGAAGGTAATAAGTACAAAGCAGCAGACAGTATCAGGCACTGTTCACCATATCACACTGGAAGCAAAAGATGGTGGTGCGAAGAAAACTTATGAAGCCAAAGTGTGGGTGAAGCCATGGATGAACTTCAAGGAACTTCAGGCTTTTGGGCCTGTTGATGCTGCAACTTCATCTTAATTAAATATTTAACTTTCCTCTGGCTCTGGTAAATTCCTCCTATTCAGTGTGCTTAATTTTGGTTGATTGGGATTTGGGATTTGGGATTTGGGATATTTAGCAGAATTTGTTGGTCCAAATGCAGGTGATCAGAGTGCTGACGGTGTAAAGCTTGAATTTATTCAAGTCGATGTTTAAGTATTTCTAATTTTGTATGAATATTGTGTAAGTTTGGATTCTGTTGAACATGTATCTTAAAACCTTCTGTTAATGAAATAATTAGGGTATGTGTTCCTAATCTTACATTGGTTCTAGATTATAATACCGTGTATTCTTCTGTTATTAAAACTAGGCCTGAGACCCAACCCAATATTATATGGGTTTATCTAAAAAAAAATTAAATACGAAATTTAAAAATTATATATGAAATTTTAAACTAGACATGAGACCTAATATTATATGGATTTATCTATGAAATTTTAATATTTTGAATATTTTGAATTTATAATAAAAATAAAAAAAATTTAAATTATTAAAATTAATGTGACTTTAATATATATATATATATATATATATATATATATATATATATATATATATATATATATATATATATATATATATGTGTGTGTGTGTGTGAAATTTTAATTTAACAAAATGAAAAAATACAATATAATGACAAGTGAAAATAAAAAATTTAAAAATTCTTGAAAATATCATGTATCCAAATTAAAAAGAAGAGGACATGTGGTAAAAAGATTTTTGATTTATTAGACCGGATGATATGTGTGGGGATTTTCTCTTATTTTTTGTGGGTCATACCATCATTTCTTTCACTTCTCTTTCCCTCACCTAAACCCAAGGAATTGGTGGAAAATTTCCCTCACTATTTTGTTTTTATTTTATTTTTTTAAATATAATTAATTATTTTTTATGATTTATAATTTTTAAATTAATAATAAACATAAATTTTAATTAAAAATAAAAAACATTTTATTAATTAAAATAAAAATTACATTAAACATAATATTTAAATAAGTAGAAAATTAAAAAAAAAACGCAAATAAAAAATCAAACACACAACACCATAGAATCCTAATTTAAAAAAAAAAAAAAAAGAACAAAATATGTCACTCGGAATCATCGTCCTCGTCATCGACCTCATCGTCTTCATTATTCTCCCGAACGTCACTCTCGTCATCGGAATTTTCGCTCTCGATGAACATATCAGAATACTCGTCTGATTCGTCAAACAAATCATCGTGAGAAAACTCAATCGGTGGCTGAATATGAGCCCTATAAATGTGCTCCACCAAATCAGCACGAAGGGCGTGATGAATGTCGCGATTGTGTACTTCTCTTTTATTCGCCCTATACTCTTGTGTACCAACGGCTACTCCTTCGGCATTTGGCAAAACTTCATTTTCGTTGTACCGACATATCGCTCTTCCTTCGTCTTCAAGAATCATATTATGCAATATGATACATGCATACATTACGTGCTGTAACTTTTTCACTTCATATGACCTTGCCCTGACTGCTAGTACTTGCCAACATCTCTTAAGTACACCAAATGTTCGCTCCACATTCTTCCTAGCTGACTCTTGTGCTTCTTTAAACTTTTTCCTTTTCAGATCGTTAGGATATGTAAACGATTTCACAAAAACAGACAATGGAGGATATATATCGTCAGACAATGGAGGATATATATCGTCAGTAAGATAGTATCCACGCTTATATGCTATCCCATTTGCTTGAAAATGTACATCGTGCAACTTTCCAATGTAGATATCGTTGAATATCAGCGACTGGTCTAACACATTGATGTCATTGTTTGCACCAGCTGGACCAAAGAATACATGCCATATCCAAAGATCATGTGATGGATAGCCTCTAGAACGATCGTCGACTCTTTGTGGTCGCCTTTCATGTACTGACCACGCTATGTGTTGGGGTATAATGACCAACCCTAATGCATACAATCGATACTATCAAGCATTCCAGGGAATCCATGCTTGCCTTCATGCACCGTGTGCAATTGGTGGACATCGTTCATAGTTGGTTTTCACAAATATTGTTGCCCATAAATCAAACAGATCGCTTTGCAGAACTTGTACACACACTCACGCACGATACGCTCTGACATCCTAAAATACTCGTCCCATTTGTCTGCGCCCATGCCGTATGCTAACTGACGAATTACAGCCGTACAATTTTGAATTGGAGAGAAACATTTTATCCGTCTCGCATCCATTGTCCATTGGAAATATGGAAAGCGCCCTTCCAAATCAACAAGAATACGTATGAATAATTCATTCCTCATCCGGAACCGACGTCGAAACTTTACAGTGTATATGGCGTCATCTGCAAAGTAATCTTCTATAAGACGATCGTGTCTGGCTTCGCGATTTCTACGCAACTGCGACTTTCTTGGTTTAGATTATGCACATGATATTTCGCCTAATCGGTTTTTGAAAGTATGCAACCGTTTTCGCCATAATGAAACCGATAAACTTTGCCTCTTCTAGAGCCCTCGAATCGTATGATGAAGATGATGACATTTTGATTAATATTTTTGGAGAGAATTATAAGGTATGGGTTAAAAAGTGGTCGGATGTTGTATGGTATTTATAGTTTAAATAAAAGGATATATATATATATATATATATATATATATATATATATATTAACGGTTATATAGCCGTTTGAATAAAAAAAGAACAAAAATAAGGACGAATGAAATGAGGAGTGAGAGCGCAACATCCCCACCCGTACCCTCCTTCCCGCGTATCGTTTCCCGCACACACGGTGCAGTGTTCCCGCATGCGGGAATCGTCCCGCACCCTTCCCCGCATGCCATACCGTCCAGTCTTAAGGAGGATAATTAAGGAGCCCGATTAAATAATGGTTTCCCATGACATGACCCATGGCATGCTCGTAAAGGCGAATAGGACTGGTCTTAAACGATTTTTTTTTTTGTAAATCCCTCGTAAAGAATGGTGGACAAAAAGAAAATTTGATACTGATTCAAAAAAATTAGAATTGTAACTACTTATAGGGTTAAATCTGAACTTTTTTTTTTTTTTTTTTTTTTTTTTTTTTTCTAAAAACAACATAATTTTGTGTTTTTTCCATTTTTTTTCTTCAAGATGACTCTTTTAACAAAGTTACCGGTAATCTTTTGGTTTTAAATTATTTTTCTTTTCAAAAAAATCCTAACGTTTTTTTCCTAAAAAACCTTTATCATGGACCAATTAAAAGGGTCATAAGGGAAAACATATAATCAGTATGTGGACAAATGAAAGATAATTTTTTTAACTATGATAAAAATATGTACTTCGACATTTAACACATCCATTTTGTATTTGATGTGGTCCGCAGACTGAATGTTTTAACTCGTGATCTGCAGATAACAAACGTTTCTTAAAAAAACAAACAATACCCTAATATACTAGCATGAGCCCTAAATCATATCAAAGTCATATATATATATATATATATATATATATATATATATATATATATATATATATATATATATATATATATATATATATATATATATATAGGGTTAAGTGTTCAAATGAGAATACTATTTACTGTGAGAACGTGAGAACACTATTTTATGTTAATATTCTACTATGAATTTTGTATATACAACGATATGACATTATTCATCAACAAATATACGAACAATCACACATCAATATTCACATTAAAATTTTATATGTACAACTTTATAACATTATTCATCACCAAGTATATGAACAATCACATTAGAATTTACTAAATTACTACATGTATATATAAATTTTATAGTAGAATAGTAATATAAAATTGAATATATTCATATTATAATTACTACAATACTATACATATTAAATTCATAGTAGAATAGTAACATAAAGTAGTGTTCTCACGTTTTCACATTAAATAGTGTTTTCATTTGAACTTAACGCTATATATATATATATATATATATATATATATATATATATATATATATATATATATATATATATATATATTCTAATAAATAAAAATCTTTTTTACACATGTCACACTCTAATTGATTTGACCACATGTCATTTTGTGGTTATTTTCAATTAAATTTTTTCCACATGACATTTTGTGGTTTTTTCTATTTTATCATATTCCACATAATATTTAAATATAATATAAATACATATCACTTTTATTAATTGATTTTCCTTTTAATTTTAAAATTTCTAAATTAAAGCCTTATTAGTTTCCTTTGTTTATTTATCTAAATTATTTGTTTAAATTAAAAAAAACACGATAATTATAATAATTCAATATTTTTTCTTTCGAACTTTTAAATATTTAGAATTTCATATTTAATTTTTCTTTTAAATGAACTCATATAATGCATAAGTTTTACACCTAGTATATATATATATATATATATATATATATATATATATATATATATATATATATATAGTTGTAAAACCCGTATATTATACGAATTGATTTAAAAAAATGATTAAACTTAAAGTATTTATGGAAATAATTTTTAATGTACAACTTTAAAATAAGAAAAAAAGAAATGTATTTTTTACAATTTAATATATATATATATATATATATATATATATATATATATATATATATATATATATATATATATATATATATATATATATATATATATATATATATATATATATGACTTTACATATATAACTAGATGACTTTAATAAAAAATTAAAACAAACCATAAATTGACAAGTGGATAATACTTATTTCAAAATTACCATAAAATGATAAATGTTAAAACTCATGAGAGATTGACAAGTGATAAAAAATTTTCATTTATTAAGGAGGATACTGTCAACTGTCAATGATGAAATCATTTGTTTAATGCATGTTAATCGAGTAAACATATGAAACCACTTAACAAACTATATTCAACTTAATCTTGTATTTCCAACTTTATATTCACCCAATCGGTTTCTTGAGGTGGTATACTTGCAAAATTTCCAAAATGTTCAAGTCCTAACAGCCATAAACAAGAATGTATCTGATTTACATCTCATATGATCATTTGTTGTGTAGGACGTTATAAGCTAGCTCGGGGTTGTTGGAGAAATAACCCTATTTGAGTTTGAAATCGTTATCGTGTGAAAACCCAAATCAATTTTCTTGCTCAACAACACAATTGATAAATACTGAAATATAGCCGTGGATCCTAAAGTATTATTACACTTGCAACAACCATATCCATAAACAATGATACAGGCTATCCGACACAATTGGATTTGTCCATATGTGAAGTAGCATTTGATGAAGATGGCTCTGTGTACCATTGTTGATCTCCACGTGTGATGAAGGTAGCTTCTGCATTTGCAAAAAGTCATGGCATAAATGTAATAATCATATGATAACAGTAAAAAACACACAGTAACAAGCATAATAAACAGCTAAACTCCACTTCGAGTCTTTGGCTATTGTTTGTAAGAATGAGAATGATCACATATGTAACTTCTAGGTTTTACTATACAAATTATAGCTACAAGTACTAAAACTTAATGTATAATCATAAATACATGCATACATACATACATACATAGTAGTAATACTGACTTACCGGATAAAAAGACGTCCTTATAATCTTCTTCATCGTATATAAATTGTGGGGGATCAGGAGAACCAACCCCTACTATGGTGCTTCCACTGCAAAATCAATATGATGAAAGAATGTAATGATGATATTTTAGCAATATCATCAAATCTCTACCAATTAGCAACATTATACTTTCAAAAAAAAAAATATTTAGACATTGTACTTTGAAAAACATACCAATTACAACATTCTACTTTGATTTTTTTTTTTTGGTTTTCCTATTAGAGCATTGTATTTGTATACTATGAAAATCTACCGAACTATAGTAGTGAAAATTGGTTTGTATATGGACGATATTGCTATAACTGGGTAAAAAGAAATTAAAGTACAATGCTATAATAAGAAGAAATGAAAGTAACATATGCTATAATAAAGAAATAAATGAAAGTATGTTGCTATTCTTGCATTTAATCCTTAAGTAGTGATATAAAAGTCGGTACCTTCCGGACATAAAAACCGCATCATATTTCCCACGGCCTGCAGCAAGGATGCGTTGTTTTAGTCTTTTCAAAGATGGAAGCACTTCAAATGCAGGAGCTTCTGTGAAGAGCATAAATGTGAAGTGAAATCAATCATCTCATTCTCATCATCTCATCTATGGAAGAAATTGATAAGTGACTTCATACCCAAATCGTTTACACAAACATCTTGTGATATTCCATTTTTTGAAATCTTCTCCAGCAAAGTTGAAGGTTCAATGGTACTTGATACATCCAACCGGAAACGCTGACAACAAACATTTCAACTTTTAACAATCTTTTTTTTTTTTTTTTTGCTATCTAATAAATATTATTTCTTTGTTACATAGGACATGGCATAATTCACAAAGACATAAAACAACTAATTTTAATAAAATCTCAATATAACACAAATAAGATTATTGTAAAAATAGGGCATATTCCATAGTCTATACTCTATACACTGTTTGATTATAATTAATGAACTTTTCATTTACAACATTAAAACCTAAAATGTAATAACAGCTCATTAAAACACACATAGATTGTGACAAAAAAAAAAATTCTAGTTAAGTTTAACAAATAATCTAAATTACATAAATAAAAAAAAGAAATCACCTTGTAGACTTCAGCTGTTGAGCATGCCTCTGGAGGCTTAATCAGAACCATTGGCAAATCAAAAGGTACAGGTGAGGGTATATCTTGAACAATCTGAAATCAGCAAATTTCATTAATTAATTTTTTTTAAAGAAAAATTCATCCGATTAAATTACAAAATTGAAGAATTTGGTGGCATGAGAATTGAGTGATCAACATACCTCACCTCTACCTGTGCAATAGGCTGCTCCTTTAGAGAAGAAGAAAGGGACATCTGACCCAATCTCACCTGACCATTCTTGAAGTTCCTTTTCAGTCGCCACTCCACCACTGAATTGGTTTGCTGCCCAAAGAGCCGTTGCGGCATTACTGCTTCCACCGCCAAGCCCCGCCCCTGTTGGAACTCTTTTATCCACATGAACCTGCCACAAATAGTAACCTACTTTTAATAAAAAGACTATTATTGTAAACCCATTACTCTCTTGTTATAATTTATATCATCTAACTGGCTAATTTTACACATCTTACCCAAAAGAATTTGTCACTTCCAGTTTTCTTCCGGTAAAGGTTCAAGGCTTTGATTATCTGAACGCATAAAACACTTGGTAAAATATGTACATTAAATAATAAAACGATAAAAGAATAATAAGAAAATAATGAGAAGAAGAAGTAGGAATTTACCAAATTTCTTTCATCAAGTGGGATTCCAGGCACATTAGTTGATAGGCGATCTTTAGATTTTGATGGGGACAAGGAGAACTTTATCTTATCTCCTAAGCTGATTACCTGGAATTTTCAAGTTTCAACATTGCATGAAAAACATTGAAAATATTAGCATAAAACTTTAAAAAAGAAAAAGAGCAACATATTGTGGAACTTACATGAAATAGAGATGCTAAGTCATGAAACCCATCTGGCCTCTTACTCGTTATTCTTAGAAAAACATTGATCTGCGTTTCAAAAAAATTCAGACACAATTCATAAAGCATAGTGTTTACAAAACTAAAAGTAGATTCAATCTATTGAACTCATAAAAAATGGGTTAAATGCAAGAAATAGCAATACATTTTTGCCAGAATAATATGGAACTACTAACATACATCCTTCCTTCCTTCCCAATTTCCATATTTTCTATCACAACTATTGCTAAAAATATTTGTAGGAAGTACCAATTAAATCATAATTTTACTTCCAACATCAGGAAACACATAAAATAAATATCACAAGTAATCAAGGAATCACATTATCTTACCTTGCAAGGAGAAAACAGAGAGAGCCTTGACAATCCAGCGTTCATATCCACCTCATCAGCTAATCTATTTAGCTTTTCATCAAGATTATACACTAGCTAAAATTCCCACAATTAGAAAAGAAAATAAGAGACTTAACGACAATAAGCACAAAACGGTAGCAACAAAAATCGCTAATTAACCTAAATAATTTGACAAAATCCACCTCCACTTGTTTTCTTTCATGTTTTGAGCTATCGGATATTGCTTTGACGATATGAGTTCTCGAATTTCTGCATTTCGTTTGAAAAGATGAGAACCCTTTTGACTTATGGGAAGAAAAATACGGTCGTAAGCTTCCATCTCCAAGGGGATTACTGAATTTCGATATGCTATCGCTGGAATAGTTCATGTGGTGACTACAGAAGAAGTGAGAGGCAGCCATTGCCGCCATGAGAGAAGAGGATTATTAGGTGATTCAAAGATCAGAAATGGCGTTTTGAGTTGACGAGGAGTGGTTTTTTAGGTGAGAAACGGAATCCAAATGTGGGATGGGTATGGATTCTTTGGCGTATTTACTTTTAACGTTTTCGAAGGCACTTCTTTAGCCAAATTACACAACACTCCCCTCGATGTTTTTTTTTATATATAAAAAGAAATCATTTTCTGTAATGTTGGACAAAATTTACCTTCAACTTTTAAAAAAAACATTGCGATTTAAACTATTTTGACCAACAAATTGTAATAAGAAATACAATTTACGCACAAAGAACACTATTAATGCATGCAAATTATACTAAATTGCTGTTGTTTAGTGTTTACGAAATATACAAATATATGGACTAACATGAAACAAAGCTTCTATTAAAGGAAAAAAAAAAAAATGTTACTAACAATGCAATTTCAACCAATAAAAATATTTTAAATTTTAAAATTAAATTAGGATCTTTCTTTATCCAATCCCAAAAAAAATACACTACCTCTCAAGTCTCATCCGTAACAAAACTTGTATTTTATGTCTCATCCGTAACAAAACTTGTATTTTATAGGTCTTTTGGTTTGATGGTTATGACTCAAGGTTATTGGTCTGCTTTGGTGTAAATGGATCCATAAAAAGGTGGACCATCTAAAAAAAACCTTATAAAAGTTCATTTCATGGAATGTTTCTATAACATAATTTATATAGGCATTTTTCTACAAATCCACTTAAATTTATTTACAAGAGCAAGATTAAGGGACTATGCCAACCAAGTCAACATTGTATTCCTCGTTTGAAAAGCAGTTAGAACATTACTTTGTGATGCACATTAATGAGCTATTAAATTGAAGAAACGAAGAAAAACAGGCCAACCATTCACTGTTCGACTGATTATAATCGTCCAAGAATTTTTTTTTTTTTTTTTTTTTTTTTTTTTTAGTGTGGAGAATTTCAGTTAAGGGTGAAGCTTTAGTTTAGTTACGGAGGCAACTAAAGAAAGAATAAGCAAATAAGCAATAGGGAGACATCATGATTGAGAAAAACAACAATCAACACCACATATTTTCAAGTCATGTTTTTTCCTTTAAATCTTTCATACCCTTTTTTTCTTTTTATCTTATTCTTTTTTCAAACTCCCCTCTCCCACTACAGAGTGGGGGAAGAAACAAACTTTCTGGGTAAACTAAACAAATCCTTCTCCTCAAACGGAGATGACCATTCCCGAGAACCGCCACCCACCGCCTCCGAACCACCACCAACCACCCCGACCCCAACCCCATCAGTATGGTGGTGCAGCAACCCATTAGCCGCCACCGGTCTCACCGCCATTTTACTCCCCGAACCACCCATCCACATCCCGTTTGGTCTCAACGAGCTCGGTGATGGGATCCGATTCAAACTCCAGTCAATATTTGTGTAATCAAATTGCGAGGACCAGTCACCATTCCAATCTACATGAGCCGCCCCCGCCCCCGCCCCCGCCCCCGTCGTGCCGCCCGGAGCTCCACCTGAGCCCAGACCGGAAAACAGCCCTAGAGAAGATGCAGCTGCCAGAGTAGGAGTCGGCACATAGTGCTGTGGTGGCGGTTGTTGGCGGTGCTGATAATGAAACTGGTTGCCGTTGCCATAGGTTGTGGTGTTATTAAAGCTTCTTGTGGTGGTTGGGGTTGGCATATGAGGAGGATTCCAATCAGAAAAATGAGATGAAGAAGATGATGGAGAAGGAGATGGAGATGGAGATAAAGATGAACTCATACTTGTGGTTGGTAATGGTATCTGCTTTGATTGGGGTCGTTGCATCATTACAACAGATCCCAGCTGTAAACCTTTAAACTCATTTCCAAGAATTTCACTTTTTGAAGCTGCTGGTGGTGGTGGTGCCGCCATTGTAAAGGAACTGGAAGGGCTCATGCTCAGCCCATTTACCGACCATCTTTTTTCCGGAGCGGAAATGGGTTGCTGTGGCTTTACCCAGTCGGAGATGGGTTGGGGCTGGGGCTGGGGCTGAGCTTTTTTCAGCAACTGAATGTTTTTGGTGCCGGACTCCGCCAACAGCCGCCCTGCCGGAGCAGCCATGGATGGGTAGTTGTCATCCAGTTTCTGTATAGGCAAAGCTCCTGAAGATAAAGTTCGTTTCGGTTGTACCTTTGGAGGAGTGGGTATTGACTGTTTACCACCACCACCGCCGCCGCCAACAACAACCGCCGGAGGTTCGGTGGACTTTAGTGGTGAAGGTTGAGATTCTTGTTTCTGGAGTTTTATCAAGTTTTCAGCCGCCCGTTGAAGGTCACCCTCACATGCCACAACAGCTCGTTCAACTTCTTGTTTTGAGCATTTGAATTTGATTTCCATTTCAGCAATTTGAGCAAGCTCCTGTGATATGTCAACCTTCAAATTACCACCGCCAGTATCAAGGTTGTGGTGGCCGGAATCTTCACTGCCTTCAAACAACCACGCCACTGACTCCTCTACTCTTCCTTCATTCATAATCAAAGCCATTGTTGCACGTTCTGAAGTAAACCCCATTGCAACAAGTTTTTGAGCAAGTGCTTCTAGTTTTCTTGACATTAGATATCCACAGCATCGATCATGGAGTTCTTGAGCTCGTCTTTCTTTTTGTCGTTGATGTTTCTTCTCATTTTTCTGCCGGATTTTTTCCCGTTTCTCACTGTCAACACCGGAAACTGCCGCTGCCTCCTGGCGGGAGGTGGTGCCCTGAGAAGATTTGTCTTTTGGATCTTCTGACTCGCCGGACCAGCTGCCATTGTTGGAAAGACAATCGTAGTCCACCCCTATGCCCACCGCGTTGCCGCTAGGGTCATCGGTGTCATCAATATCCCGGAAACGGCCATTAACAGGCGGCACGGTAGAAACTGGGGTGGTTTCAAGTGTATGGAAGGTCCCCAGAAGTGGATTGTAGCCGCCAGCACCAGCGGTGGTGGGTTTTGCAGAAGGTTTCAGTGGCTCTTTTCCGGAAGCTCTTTTATCCTTGGCTTTTGATCTTGATGGAGACATTTCAAATACTTGTTCCCTGCAATGTCAATGACTTTTTCAAATTTCTCAACTCCTTTTGACTTTTTGTATAAAACAAATTATTTTTTAATCTCAAAATCATAAGAACTGATTTGAATATTTGGAAGGATCATATGATTTGTCAGTTTGTAGGATTAGAAACATATTGGTCTAATTCTTACAGACTAGATTTCATCAGCATAAGCAGATTTTACAAATCCTAATATCACAACTGTCAAACCACCATGAAAGAGAAGAGATATGCTATTTACTAACATCTTACAAAGCTATAACCGCAAGAGAGGGATCTCATTTTCCAAATCCAATGTAGAATCAAGTTTGCCATATGCATTACGATCATCCACATATATTATAAAAGGTTACAAACACAATTGCACTTGATAATAAATGCAGCTATAAAAGTTTAAGCCAATAACAGCATGTTCTCATGTTAAGAAATGATGTTATGAGGATAACTTAGAGTTCAGAGAGTTTCTTGGCAGGAAATGTTAGCTGGCAAAGAAACTACCGACAGCAAAACTAGTTTCTTGGTGTAGCATTTGGTATAACGATACTTGTTCATCCAAACTCTGAACATCTTACAAAGCTATAACTCAAATAAAAGCGATTCAGTAGGGTTTACAAAGGAATTTCATTCAACGCGCTTTCTCTCCAAATTATTTCAAGTAGTTTTACCTTGTTAATCTCTGTAACCGATTCAATTTAACTAACTTTCAAGGATTAAAAGCTAAAACGCATCAATTGACCAAAGAAACACATAGACATGTTCCAATTGGAAAGAAATGCTCGTAGAAAAACCAAGACACATTGCGAAAAAGTCAAATGATGAAAATGAAAACAAATTAATCGATCAACTCACCACCGTTACTGCTAAATCGATTTGAAGAAAAAGCTTGGGCAAAAAACAGCGCCTCTGGTGAATTGTTAGGGTTTTTGCTATTCGATCCTTTTTCTCCCCTTTTTCGATCGATAGGGTTTGCAAGTCGACTTTTCGAACGTAATATTTCCCCTTTTTGTTCTTCTCCCACTCGCTTCTATATCTATCGCTCTCTGCACCAAAGCGTGCACCACAATTCTTACATCGCCGACTTTAGCCCATTAAGAATGTAATGTGGATTGGGCTTATCATGAACTTAGGTTGGCCCAATTCTAAATGTCACTGCTCGGCTAATATATTGTGAATAGATTATTTGCAAATTCAAAATAAATAAATAAGTTCTTTTTAACTTTCTGGTTTGATCGCAATTTTTTTTTTTCGGTTTAGGCTTTGTTTTTTAGGGATGTATATCCTTTTATATATAAATATTGTATTTGTTTGATTTAAACTTTAAATATTTTAATTTATTTTTTTAATAGTTTTTAATATTTAATAATCTTTTTTCTATATTTTTAAATCATTAAAATTAAAATAAAAGTTTTTTTTTTATTTGGGCAAATTCGATATTTTAAAAGATTAATATGAGCAAATACAATATTTGACGTTTAGGTCGGGCAAATACGATATTTGGCTGTTTAGTAAGGACATGATTTACATTTTGTGTTGTATAAGAAAGTTAGAAATTATGTTTTGACTAAATTTTGGAAAGATAGATGGTATGCTAATATAATGACTACTAGATTTCTAAGGTTGTTCGGGTTATAACTTAATAAAGATTGTTCCATTGTTGATAGAAGATGTAATGTCGACTGGAATTGGGATTGATGTCATGAAATTCAAAGAGACGTTGAGCTTCAACAATTTTGAGATTTGATGGAGTGTCTTCATTAAGTTGTTTTTTAATGACATTATTATTGGTGGTGCGAGATTAGGAAATGAGAGATTTTTACGATTTGAGATACTACAAGATGAATCGATGAACTAATTATCATTTTGTGTAACCGGAAATCAGATGGAATCATTTTGTGCCTAGAAAGGTAAATATTATTCGTAGAGTTTTATTTGATAGATTTCATACCGGTTTTAATTTGGCAAAAAGAGGGATTGATGTTCCTTTGGTATTATACATGATTTGTGATTTAGATGTCGAGCAACTTGAACATCTTTTTGTTGAGTGTGAGGTGGCAGCTAAAATTTGGAATGAAATATTCATTAGTTAGAATTGATCGATTGAAATTTGGATCTATTCAAGGTCTCTTTTCCATAATGGATAACATTGTTATAGTTTCGTAAAGAAAGATGTTGTGGATCCAATTTTTTGTACTACCATTTGTTATATTTGGAAATACAGGAATAACATGGGTGTTTGAAGCTGAAAAGATGAGGAAAAGTGATATCATTGACTCCATTAAAGATTTAAAGAATTTTCTTTTTTATGGTTTTCTAATATAAATCGCTCTTTAGTCTCGATTAGTTGGTTAGTGGATCCTTTAAACTTTTTGTAAATTTCTAGCTACTTTCTACTTTATATATATATATATATATATATATATATATATATATATATATATATATATATATATATATATATATATATATATATATACCTTAAAAAGCATTTACTAGATTTTGCTGAATTTTAAGAGGTACAAACTTTTAAGTGTCATATACAATAATTTTATGCATCGGAGAATAATAGATCTCATTTGGTCAAAGACATATTTTAAATAGGTTTTCTAAGCTTATCTTCAAATTGAATGGGTTAAATATGAAAAAGTCAAATAAGATGATGATGATAAGATTTTGAATGGGTCAAAGTTTGACCAAGTGTTCTTAATATCCAATTAAATCGGTAAATACTAAATCTTATCCGGTCAACATTTATGAAAAAACCAAATAAGATGATGATAAGATTTTCAGTGGGTCAAAGTTTGACCAAGTGTTCCTCATATTCAATTGAATCGGTAAATATTAAATCTTATCCGGTCAACATTTATGAAAAAGTCAAATAAGATGATGATGATAAGGTTTTGAATGGGTCAAACTTTGACCAAGTGTTCCTCATATCCAATTGAATTGCTAAATACTGAATCTATCAATAATAATGAAAAAGTCAAATAAGATGATGATAAGATTTTGAATGGGTCATAGTTTGACCAAGTATTCTTCATATCCATTTGAACCGGTCTAATACGATGTACACGTTATAAAGCATTTCATATAAACCGGAAGAGGCGCATTGATCTAGCATTCATCTATCATGAATGCCTTGCCATTGACCGCAAAACCTTGGTTCTCTCTCATGCTCGCTACCTCCTCCTTTGTTTTTCTTTCTATTAAAATCGAATAAGCCCAAAAATGTCTTACGTTTAATCCTAGCCTAGGTATAAGAAATCTCTATTTGTTCGTCATTTTGTTTAACAAATTTTTTATGTCATTTTGTTGATCCGCACCCGTCGCTTTGTGAGGGTAAACGACTAGTATATATATATATATATATATATATATATATATATATATATATATATATATATATATATATATATATATATATATATAAAGTTTATGTAGTTAAATCAATGTTGTTAAAATCATAATTCTGACATAGGATCGTACGGTCCTACGTTCCCAACTAGATAAATTGATCTTGGTCTTATTATGATCATTTTTCGGTAAGATCGTAGTACAATCGTAGTACTGAATCGTATGATCTTAGAATCAATCGTAGGATTGTTGCTATCCAAAAAAATATACTTTATTTAATTAACTACGTAGTATACCCTTTTTGAATTGTTTATAATATATGATGTGTTGGATATACATTTTTATGTTTTAAACTATTTTGTGTTAACTGAATGATTAAAAGATGGATGAAAATGTATTTACAATTTAAAATGTTTTTGGTAGGATCTTACGATTACGATTTTGCAAGCAGAAAAATAATCATATATAAGATTCTGATCTTGACAATCATTGATTAAACCATAAAAAATATGATGGTTAAACAAAAAACAACCTAACATATAATCCAAATATTTGAATTTTCTATTTTTAGCAAACATATCAATAATAAAATTATAGAACAAATTACTGAAATTGTCTATGTGGCTTGTCAAAAGTTGCGAGTATGATCCATAACTTTTCTTTTACACTCAGATTATCCTTATTGTTTGTTTTTGTTACGTTTTTTTTATCCTTCGTTGACATAAAAAAGACAATAATACCCTTTGTATTTTTCTTAATTGTTAATCACATATAATTAAGTGTTTATTTATACTTAGTTGTTAATCACTTTGGGGAAATACATAATCGGTTAGTGTAAGAGCTCTAAGAACAAACGCACGGGCCAGAAGGTGAAAGAGAGTTAACACCTGCTCACGAAAGAGCTGCTTTTGAGAAAGTATTAGGAGAATGACGTGACCATATCATATGCATCATCCGAAACCTTCTGTTATCCTGTCTATTTCACAGTCATCGCAACCATCACCAAAACCATCACAACCATCACAGGTAAAACAAGCTTATTTAATTTTAATAAATGCATGTTTATTTGGTAATTTTTGTTTGTGGTGATTGTTTTCTAAAAGCTTTGGTAATTGGATTTTTGTCCTAAGTGCAACAAATATCAATGTACTTTGGTTTTTTGTCTTAGTTTAAAAATAGCGATGTACTTTAGCGTCAATAAATGCATGTTGATTTGGTAATTGTGTTTTTGTCCCAAGTGCAAGATATAACAATGTATTTTTGGTGTTTCTTGTATTTTAAGTGCAAGAAATAGCAATGTACTTTAGTATTTCTTGTATTTAAGTGCAACAAATAGAAATGTACTTTGGTTTTTTGTCTCTGGTTTAAAAATAGCAATGTACTTTGGCATCAAAAAATACATGTTGATTTGGTAATTTTGGTTTATGGTGATTATTTGCTAAAAACTTTGGTAATTGGATTTTTGTCCCAAGTGCAAGAAATAACAATGTACTTTGGGTTTTTTGCCTTAGTTTAAAAATAGCAATGTACTTTGGCATTGATAAATATTTGTTGATTTGGTAATTGTGTTTTTGTCCCAAGTGCAAGAAATTGCATTGTAGTTTTTGGTATATCTTGTATTTAAGTGCAAGAAATAGGAATGCAGTTTGGTCATTTTTGTTTATGTTTGATAATTTAACTTATAAGTTTATATATGTTGTTAGTTATTATGTAGTTGGAAAATCTTCGGGCAATGCTCAACGACCTGACATGTAGGGTGGAGCTTTATGCGTGTTTTCAATTGGGGAATAATTAATTTGTGTGTTGTATGTTACACTTGTCGTAACACTTTGCTACTTGTTAGAATTGTAAAACTTAGGTTGTTTATTTTGGTATGAAATTAATTATAACAATATTTGGTATCTAATCAGATGTTGTTATCTAATTTTTTTTCTATACTTAATGTCGTTATGTATCCATTTTTTATACCCAAAATCATTGATTAAATGAAATTAAAAAGTGAAAAAATGTTATTACTGACAACTTTATTACCAACGACATCATCATTAGCGGCGACATAAGAATTTGCGGTGATACCAAGTATTACCGGCGACAGGAGAATTAACGGTGACAATTATCTTTACTGGCGACGTTTTGATCAATAGCAACAGAGCAGTAGCTACGACTTATTACTGGTGATCTGTCCTTGCTATTACCATTACCAACGACATCGTTACTCTTTACCGGCGACTTTTGTGGCCGTTGATTGTCTTTTTTTCTTGTAGTGTGTAGGCTCGTTTAAACTCGCGAGCTCACTGATTGAAGCTTGTGACAACCTGAAATTTTTCCATCCAATTCATCCTAACACTTCTTTGAAAGTCAAACTCATTGCTGTTGCGTTTTAGCATAATTAGAAGTTTATTTGAGCATTCTTAGCCTTGTACACTTAAGGAATAAGTGTCAGGGTAAATCGGCTGAAGTTCTAGCACAAAGAAATGGCCTTAAGCACATTAACCATGAGTTCACGGCCACTACATGGGAGTTTACGGCCGTAAACTCCATGCGGGCCGTAAAATCATCTTATATGGTGAAGATGAGGGTCATTTGTTCATTTCTTTCATTTCCTTGGCCCAAATCCTCTCAAGTATCATCCTGATCTTCGTCCCCAATCTTCAAAACTCGTAAGTATCTTGCCCTAACTAGTTGATATCTTAGATGATCTAGTGATCTTACATGATTTCATCCGTGAAATAATTTCGTTTTGTAGATTTTCAAGTTACACCAAGAACACCAAGAACACACACTAGTGTTCTTGGCCAAAAACGGCCACTCAAGCTTCTAGATCGTAAGTGATCTTGTTCTAACTCGTTGTACACTAGGTTTAACATGTTTATAGCCTAGAAATCATAAGGAAACACAAGAAAAAAAGGAGTTTACGACCAAGACATGTTCTTGGGCCGTAAACCCCTATAAGTGGGGCAAATTGCACCCTAACTCCTTCCTTATGCCTAGAACCCAGCTTAGATCATATCCTTGAAGTGTTAAGGACCTTAAGCATCCAATAAACCATGTTCCCATAGAGTTTACGATAGTAAACTCATAAGGATTGGTCCTTTGGCCGTAAATTCTATAAAGGGGGTGATATTGTGTCCCTAATGCTCCTACATGGCTAGAACTTAACATAGAACCGATCCCCAATGAGCTAGGAACCTCAAAACATCAAATGGTACTTCTTACCATGAGTTTACGACCGTAAACTCATGGGGAAGTGGTACTTGGGCCGCAAACTCAAGTTAAGGTCATTCTTGGACCTTAAACTCACCTATCCTTTTGTTTACGCCTTGGAACACTTAACCACTAAAGAAATCATAGCTTTACGCTTCATTTGGGGACCCATTTGAGAGTTTACGGCCAGGAGTAAACTCCCCTGGGCCGTAAACTCCAACAAGTATGGTCTATGGACCATAAACTCACTTACAAAGCCTTACACTCCTTTGTTGCAACCTGATAGCATCCTAGCACATGACCAAAGTGTTTTCCTCGCAATAAGATGTTTTTGCATGTTTAATTAGTGAAAATCACTAATTATTTATATACATATGTCTTCATATGTTATTAGGATCATTGTGTGTGTCCAAGTCTTCACTTGACACCTAGCATCCGATACAGTCCGTTCAATCCCAACCACTTGCTACAGGTGAGTTGATACCCCTTAATCAATGTTTTAAATGTTTTTAAATGTTTTATGGGGGGGGGGATACAAGTAGAATCATGCTAGTTATTATATCAATCACATGTGATTGATAAGCAGCATTCAAATGATTTACTACTCATTAACTGTTTTACCAAACAGTTTTCTTCAAATGATTTTCATAAATGTTTTATATGTTAAAAACTCCTTATTAAATTGTTCTTTATACACAATATGTTTCATTTTAAACTCATTTACAATTGTGTTTCAAACAAATGTTTCTTTATACTTAGACTGCTTTATCAAACAAATACTTTCAACCCATTTTATAGGTTGACATCAAGTCGACCTTTACTTAGATAGTAATCATGTTCAAAGGTGTTACAAAACTTATTTTATGATTTTATATTGTCAATTACATGCCTATATATGTATATTTATATAAGAAATGTTTAAAGGACTTAGGAAGGCTATCCGCACTATTTCCTTTTCAGCATTGGGATGTGGTCTAGTGGGTATCAGGTATCCGTCTGAAGGTCGTTTAAATATTAGTTATGTATCATGTGTACATATATAGTCATAAAGGTTCTTCCAATCAGTTCAATACCCTTGGGTAGCAAGGGTATACTTCCATGTTCATACGTACCAGTTATATTACTAGTAAGCTACCATACGGGTAGTTTAGGAAGATACTAATATGTTTACTAGAATGCGGAAACATACCACGAGTCAGTACATTCATGAGTGTATACATGTTAGACAGAGAGAGAACATACATTACAGCTAGTACACACAGTACATTACTATACATGCTAGACAGATAGAGAACATACATTACATCTTGTACACACAGTACATTACTATACATGCTAGACAGAAAAGTAACGTTTGAAGCATTACAGTACATCCGAACGGGAGACTCTGGTTATAGACAGGACTTGCAGCATTACTTTGTAATAAAGAAAAGTAACGTTTGAAGATATACACGTCTCATGGATTCTCAATTAAGCCCGTATTAAAGTGATAGTTTTCTATGCAAAGTTTATCCTTTTTCACAATGTTTGACAAATCAAAATCATAAGTTTTTAGAATGTATAAAACGACTTAGCAATGAAAGGTACCTTGAAATCGTTATATACTTTGTATAAGTCTAATGCACACAAAGTATGACAAGAGTTTTCCATAATAGTAATGAGTTCCAAGTGATTTATTCGGTAAAACAAGCTAAGTGAAACTTTATAAAATACACGATAATAACCGTATGTTTACTTGTATTCCCCCCTAAAAGAGTATAAAAGCATTTGAAAATGTATTTAAAGTGTGTTTGAAAGGGGTATGAACTCACTTGAAAGCTTGAAGATAGCAAGATGGAAAACCGGGCAAAGTTTCGTCTCGGGAAATGGATTTTTCTCGGAAATCTCGGGATTCCTCGGGAGAAAAATCGACCTTCGGGACTTGCACAAAATGACCAGGGCTTCGGGGTAGTGCGAGCACGGAAAACGAGGTAAAACGCAAGCAAAAGGAGAGAGAATGGGCCATTTTCCCGGGAACCCTCGCATGCTATTTATAGGGGGCCTGAGAGGCCTCGTACGCGGGGCGTACGCTTGTACGCAGCGCGTACGCGTACGTCATGCGTGACCGAAGCCTCGACTGCCTCGGCCTCGGATGGGACGGCTCAGGCTGTCGGGTCGGATGGGACGGCGGGTCGGACGGGCGAGTCGGGTGCCTCGCATAGGGCGACGTGGACGGTTTGAGGCCAAGCCTCGGGTACGCGGGGCGTACAGGGGTACGCAGCGCGTACCTCGGATGAGGACGCTGACTCCCCTTCGGATAATACCGAAGTTTTAATAAAAATTATATATAAATTATTTATCAAACTTCGAAAATTCATATCTCCTTCATACGAACTTCGTTTTTGACGTTCTTTATATCCTCGCGAAGGTGAGACTACGATCTACAACTTTCATTTAGATTCCGTTGGCAAATTCCGGAATTATTTTTATTATTTATTTATTAAAATGACGTGATTAAGGAATTTCTTTAAAAATTCATAACTTATTCATACGATATCCGATTTGAGCGTTCTTTTTGTGCATGTTTGTAGTTTAACGATATCTACGACTTTCATTTAGACACCTAAGGTCGGAAAGTGTTTTATTGAAACTTTGCGTTTTTACGCAACTTCGTATTGCCGGTTTTGTCGGAAAACTTAGAATGATCATAACTTCTTCGTTATAACTCGGATTTTTGTGTTATTTATATGTTTGGAAACCTTAAGACGATAACTACCACATAGTGTACTCCAAATAGAGTTTTTGAATACTTAATTTTTCGATGATATTCTAATTCTTTTCTCAAAGAGGTTACAGGACTCGATTTTTACTGACTTGAAATAACGGGTTGTTACATCATCCCCCCGTTAGAGGGAATTTCGTCCCGAAATTTTAATACAAAAGAAGAGTTTTAGGGGATGGGGAAGAGATGTGGATACTTCTGTTACATTTGATCTTCTCGTTCCCACGTGAACTCAGGTCCCCTCTTAGCATTCCATCGGACCTTTACTATTGGAATGCGACTATGTTTAGTTCGTTTAACTTCCCTATCCATGATCTCGACGGGTTCTTCCACAAAGTTAAGATTTTCATTTAGTTCGATCTCATCGAGTGGAATTACAAGTGTTTCGTTGGACAAACACTTCTTCAGGTTTGATACGTGGAATACTGGATGTACTTTGTTAAGCTCTATTGGAAGTTGGAGTTTGTAAGCTACTGGACCAACCCTTGAAATGATTTCGAAGGGTCCAATGTACCTAGGATTTAGCTTCCCATGCTTTCCAAAGCGTATCATTCCCTTCCAGGGTGAGACCTTCAGTAGTACCCGATCGCCAATCTGAAATTCCAAGGGTTTACGTCTTTTGTTGGCATAGCTCTTTTGCCTATCCCTCGAGGATTTCAGTCGTTATCGTATTTGCACGATCTTTTCAGTAGTTTCTCTGATGATCTCTGGACCAGTGAGGGTGCTATCAGGGACTAGACCTTTTGCTAGTTGTGTGTCGCCCACTTCCGTCCAGCACAGAGGTGATCTGCACTTACGGCCGTAAAGGGCTTCAAATGGAGCAGTATTGATACTAGTATGATAACTATTGTTATAAGAGAACTCAACCAAAGGTAAGTGAACATCCCATGCTTTACCAAAGTCGATTACACATGCTCGCAACATGTCTTCCAAGGTTTGGATCGTTCTTTCGCTCTGTCCGTCAGTTTGGGGGTGATAGGCTGTACTCATGTCCAATCTTGTTCCCATGGATTTTTGCAATGATTGCCAGAATCTAGACATGAATCTGCTGTCTTTATCCGAGATGATAGACATTAGCACTCCATGGAGTCGTACGATCTCTCGGATGTAGATTCTCGATAGCTTTTCCATTTTATCAGTTTCCTTGATCGGTAGGAAATGAGCGGACTTGGTTAATCTATCGACGATTACCCAAATAGTATCTTGGCCACCCTGAGTTTTGGGCAGTTTCGTTATGAAGTCCATGGAAATCTGCTCCCATTTCCACTCAGGAATTTCAGGTTGTTGGAGTAGTCCTGAGGGTTTCTGGTGTTCTATTTTGATCTTGGCGCAAGTCAAACACTTGCTCACATATGTAGCGATCTCTGCTTTCATGTTTGGCCACCAGTAGAGTTGTTTGAGATCTTGATACATCTTGTCTGACCCGGGGTGTACGGAGTATGGAGTCTTGTGTGCCTCGCTCATAACTACCTCTCTAAGTCCACCTAACTTGGGCGTCCATATTCGGTTCTTGAGGTAGCGTGCTCCGTCACTCTTGATTTCTAAATTCTTGTCTATTCCCCTAAGGGTCTCACCTGTCATGTTTTCGGGTTTCAGGGCCTCTATTTGAGCTTCCTTGAGTTGTGTCGACAGGTGCGAATGGATTGACATGGCTAATGACTTCACTCTTCGGCCAAAGTACTCCTTACGACTAAGGGCACCTGCCACGACGTTAGCCTTTCCTGGATGATAGCGAATCTCACATTCGTAGTCGTTGAGCAATTCGACCCAACGTCACTGTCTCATGTTCAACTCCTTCTGGTCGAAGATGTGTTGTAGGCTCTTGTGGTCTGTAAAGATAGTGCATTTGGTACCATATAGGTAGTGTCTCCAGATTTTAAGAGCGAAGACCACCGCCCCAAGTTCTAAATCATGAGTGGTGTAATTGACCTCATGCGTTTTCAGTTGTCGTGAGGCATATGCAATAACCTTTCCCCTCTGCATTAGTACACAGCCCAGCCCTTGCTTCGAAGCGTCGCAATACACCACAAAACCTTCGGTCCCTTCTGGGAGAGAAAGGATGGGCGCGCTGCAAAGGGCCTGTTTCAAAGTCTGAAATGCAGCATCTTGCTTTTCTCCCCAATTGTAGGTCACACCTTTCTGGGTTAAGGCGGTAAGAGGCTTTGCGATGCTGGAGAAATTCTGGATGAACCTTCGGTAATAACCAGCAAGACCTAGAAATTGGCGAATTTCTGTTGGTGTAGTTAGCGCAGACCAGTTTTTGATAGCCTTGATTTTTGATGGATCCACGTGGATTCCTTCCTTGCTGACCACGTGACCGAGGAAGTCCACCTTTCTAATCCAAAATTCACATTTTGAGAATTTTGCATACAGTCTCTCAGTCCGTAACGTCTCTAAAACTTGCCTCAGATGTTGACCATGCTCTTCTTTATTCTTTGAATAAATGAGTATGTCGTCTATGAATACTATCACGAATTTATCCAAGAATGGACGACATACCCGATTCATTAGATCCATGAATACGGTCGGGGCATTGGTTAGTCCGAACGGCATCACTACGAACTCGTAATGTCCGTATCGTGTTCGGAAGGCCGTCTTGGGAGTATCACTCTCCAGGACTCGCAACTGGTGATATCCCGACCTCAGATCGATCTTGGAGAAGTAGTTGGCTCCTTGGAGTTGGTCGAATAAGTCATCGATTCGGGGTAGGGGGTATCGGTTCTTGATGGTAAGTTTGTTGAGTTCTCGGTAGTCGATGCACATTCTGAATGATCCATCCTTCTTTTTCACGAACAGTACGGGTGCTCCCTATGGCGAGAAGCTCGGCCTGATGAATCCTTTCCCAAGTAGTTCATTCAGTTGGCTGGATAGCTCTTGCATCTCTGCCGGGGCTAATCGATAGGGTGCTTTGGCTACTGGGGTAGCTCCGGGAACCAGATCGATTCGGAACTCAACTTGTCTCGCGGGTGGTATTCCTGGAAGGTCCTCGGGAAAAACGTCGGGAAAATCGCGTACGTCGGGCACACTCTTGATGTCTTGGACTTCGCGTTTCACATCTACAACATGTGCCAAGAACGCGTGACACTCCTTGCGTAGGCATTTCCGAGCTTGGATACTTGAGATGATACGAAGAGTGGTACTTCGTTTGTCGCCCAAGACAATGAAAGTTTCGCCGGTTGGCAGATTAAGGCGAACGGCCTTATCGTAACATAGAATGTCCGCATGATGAGAACTCAGCCAATCCATGCCAATGATGACATCGAAACTCTTAATCGAGACTGGCATGAGGTTGATTGAAAAGGGATTATCGTTTAAAGTTAGGGTGCAGTTTAAGTATATCTCCTTAGTGCCTTCGGTTTTCCCGTTGGCCATTTCTACTATGAATGGTTCACTTAATGATTGTGGTATTGATTTTAGCAGGACTTTAAAGTCGTGACTCACAAAACTCCTTTCCGCTCCACTATCAAACAAAATGCATGCATACGAGTTATCGAGAAGAAACGTACCCGTAACAACAGTAGGGTCCGCAATGGCTTCATCTTGTCCCATTGCGAAAACTCGGCCCCTTCCGCCGGTATTCCGGTTGTTTGCCTTTGGGCAGTCCCTGCGGTAGTGCCCCGTGTCTCCGCACTCAAAGCAGGCGCGACTTACCCCGGTATTAGTAGTGGGGACGGATGGTTGGGTTGGCCCTTTGCAATAGCTGGCTGTATGTCCCTTCTTATTACACTTGGTGCATTGAAGATCATGGCAAGGACCATGGTGGTGGAAGCTGCATCGGTTGCACTTAGGAAGTTTCCCATTATATGAGCTTGTGGGGGGCAGGGTTCACAGGTACAGTCATAGCGTGGGTCGCTATTACTTGTTGTTTCTTGGGGTTTTCCTGGAGAGCTTGTCCCCTCCTTTTGTTCCAAGGCCTACTCTGGCCCTGAGCCTCCCTAGGTGGGTTTGCGGTTGTTGAAATGATACTGGGTTTTACTTTCTTGGTCGATGAGTCGCTGAGCCAGGCGTTTAGCGCTGTTGTAGGTAACAGGGCCGGAAGCTAGGACATGCCCTTGAATCTGGGGTGACAACCCCCAAATGTACCTTTCAACCTTCTTTGATTCTGGGTTGACCATGGTAGGGCACAGTGCAGCGAGGTCGTTGAACCTAGCTGTGTAGGTGACTAGGTCAGACCCAGTCATTTTCAGATTCTAGAGCTCCTGCTCCAGCTTTTGCACTTCGCCCCTTGGGCAGTATTCTTCCAGTAGTAGAAGCTTTAGATCGTCCCAACTCATGGCGTTGGCGACAGTGAGCGTCACTGAATTCACATGGCTTTTCCACCAAGTGAGGGCTCGATCCACGAAAGTGCAAGCAGCGAATGTCACACCCCGATAACCGAAAGCGGAATACATTTCCGGGGTTGACTACCATGTTGAGTATCAAATCCAATGTACATAGTAAGCAAAGTAAAACAAGCATTACATTACATAATAACAATTTTACAGTTGTTTCAAAAGTAAAGTTTGTACAGTTATGATACATAGTATATATAGACAAAATGTAACAGGTCTTCATGTACACCGTCTTCATGCAAAAGGATCTTCAGGTACCTGTTCTAACGCTGACCTGAGAACACAAGCGGTTTGAAAATCAGCATAAAGCTGGTGAGTTCATAAGCGGTTTTGTTTTACGAAAATGTATCGGTTTCCTTTCTGTTTCTGAAATGTTATGTACACCAAGAAAATCCCGTATTTTCTTAGAAGTTGATTATTGTTTCACAAATGTAAAGTATAGTAAGTTTGTACACTAAAAACATGTTTACTCATGTGAAATTGTATAGTTGGTTATCTGACTGGTTAAACTGTTCTGTTTACTTATCATGTATTACCAGGAAAGTCCCATACTTTCCTTATTGTATGTTACAAATTGTAAAAGATGTAATGTTATCCATTCTGTAACTCTTTCTAGTTATGTAAGTGTTACCCAGGAAAGCCCCATGCTTTCCTGCATGTATGTATCTTATGTAAACGATGTGAAAGATGTAAAAGATGTAATCGTGATTAGATTCCATGTTTTCCCCAAGAAGGTCCCGTACCTTCCTGAATGTTAGTTACAGTAAGTAAAAGATGTAAAAGATGTAAACGATGTAAACGATGTATTAAGAAATCCATTATTACTGTAAGTAAATCTTTGTTATCCTAATTGCGAGTTCCATAACCATACAATAGACTGAAACCTGTGGCAATAAGTAGTCCACATGTGGCAATAAGTCGTCCACATACTTATGACTTTCGTTACCCTTGAACCATTTCGGTTCGGCTGTAGCTAGCAGCCAGGTGTGGGGTAGTCAGCCCCGTATAGATCTATACACTCAAGTCACGCTCTCTAAATACCAGAGATTCTGGTTATGGGTGTAGTCCTCCACTCGCGTAATCCAGGTGGAGTGTTCTCCGAGGACGTGTCTCCAATCATACCGGAATAACAAATTTACTACTAATAATATGACTCGCGTATGTGCGTGGAGTGTTACCGAGGACAAAACATTGTACAGGTATTATATTCAAATGTTTTAATGACATGCTTTTAACTGATAAAATGTGGAAAACCATTTGTGAAATACATGTAAAACATACTAGTTTAAAGACTTATTTCACAAATATATGTTACGTGATCTGTATGTTTGATCTGTTATCAGCTGTAGTTATCAGTTATAAAAGCATAAGAATATGAAACACACATTTGAAAACATGTTATGAGTACAAGAATTCCCTTGTACTTTGCTTGTGTTCCCCCCCAGAAAACAGTGAAAACAGTGAAAAAGGGTAGGGGTATGAACTCACCGGACTCGGAAACGTGTCGGTTTTGAATGCTAGACGTCGGTTCGGGGTTTGATTACTCGCGATGACCCTATGTAAAATGATATAATGTCCATATATATACAATTAGAGATACATTCACTAATCATATGGAACATTACACTCCAATGAGGTTAAACACCTCAAAACGAGCGTTTGGAGTGACCCGGGTGACATCTTCGGACTTGTAATGGCACTAGGGACTTGGGACATGAGTTTACTCTCCATAAGTAAACATTTAAATGAGTTTACAACCATGAAACACACTCACACATGAGTTTACGGCCGTAAACTCATGTGGGTGTGGTTTTGAGGGTTTAAGGGCTCAAATGGACCTAGAGGTTGCTAGAATGGATTTTCTAAATTGTCTTGGAACACTTGGACTGAATTTAAATCATCAAAATGCTTATTTTATGGGAGTTTACGGCCCAGTATAGGCTCCTGGCCGTAAACTCCTTAATCTTCATGAAATGGGTGTCAAATGTTGTTAAAACAAATCACATGTGATTCATAAGATTATTCCAAGACCTAGTATGATTTTTATGTGACATTTGAGGGGTGTTATGGAGTTTACGGCCCATGAGACCCTCCTCATGGCCGTAAACTCTAATGTAGGGTCATACAAAGTGTTTCAAGGTCTAAAACTTGCATAGAAGGGCTTCTAAAATTCATCTAAAGGCTTTAGGGGTGTTTAATTTGCATTCTAACACCAAAAGTTTTGGAGTTTACGGCCCAAGAACAAGCCTTGGCCGTAAACCCTTATAAGTCCCACAAATGATGTGTTTTAGACCCTTAAAGTATTTTTGGTTGGTCCCTTGTTTTATTCCAAGGCTTTTGGTGGTGTTGGATGGCTTTCTAACACCTTAGAATTGGATTTATGTCACAATTTGGGGAGTTTACGGCCCAAGCACTATCCTTGGCCGTAAACTCACAAAAGTCCCACAAAATTCATGTTTCAAGTGTCCAAATGCTAAAACCAAGGTCCTACAATTCATATCTAAGCCATAGGAGTGATTTGGAAGGGTTTTAGGGCATGAAAAACCCCTTTTACTTGAGTTTACGGCCCAAGCTTATGCCTTGGCCATAAACTCCTTTAAATGGCTCAAAATCATAGTTTTAAATGTTCTAAGTCCATATCTTGAAGTCCCATAGCCATATCTAAAGTCCAATTGAGTTTAGGAAGGAGTTTAAGGGCTTAAAACCCCATTAAATGGAGTTTACGGCCCAAGCTTGTTCCTTGGCCGTAAACTCATGTTCTTGGACCTAAAACTCAATTATTTCATCAATTTGAAGGCTAAAGGTGTTGAATAACATGTTAGGGAGGTTACCTTAAAGATTTGAAGCCTTAAACTTGTGATTTGGACCTTAATTCTAGCTTGAGGAGAGAGGTTGTAAGAGTTTAGTGAGAAACTTGCCAAAAGGCTTCAAATGAAGTCTTAAACACGTTTATATAGTGTTTAAGTTTTGGACACGGTGGAATTTTACTCGATACCGGCGTTAGACGGGGTTTTTGGTCGTACCCGATTAAGTTACCGTAACCCGATACGGTAAATTCTAGAATTATTCCGATCACTAAAGTTGGGTGTTAAATTGATTTCTAAATGTATTAAGACACCCATTAAGTCATTTTAAATGTGTACTAGATAATGACTTAATTAAACGGAAGATCGTAAATCGGAAATCGGAACGACGATCGGTTGCGCGAATTGAATTATGAAAAAGTTACTTTTAAAAAGAAGCGGAAATTTCGGGTTGTTACAGCGAACTTGACTTTGCTTGCTTCTAGGCATGAGTAGATCTTGAAGACCGTTTCGATCTTCTCGAACCATTGCATTAGTGCAATGACTCCCCCAGTTCCATTAAAAGTTTTTGGCTTAGCGTTGGAGAACTCCTTGTAAGTACATTCTCTTCCTTGGCCATGACCAGTGCCATGATTTGGATGATTCGTGCTGCTTCTCGCCCCTCCATTTCCGTGAGAGTTTATTTGCGAGAGGGCTGCAGTTACTGCTGCTGTGATAGCAGCCTGGACCATGGCTGGATCATAAGCTGGTGGTGGAGGTGGTGGTGGTACCGTGCCCGGCCTGGGCCTTAGGTTTGGACGAGGACGCATCGTGCTGCCAAAAGAAAAAAAATATGGAAAAATTTATAAGTTTTGGCAGTTCAGAGTTGAATGATATTGAGTTAACTTCTAATAGTTCTAAGAAGTTGGGTTTGACTAACACAATGTTTTGAGCTTGAAAGTAAAGTTTGAATAGATGTACCAATGAATCGAACGAATTGCGCATGATTAACAACAACAAGAAAAGGGGTATACCCTTATATATATTAAACATATAGTTGTGTTACAGCGGGGTCTAGACAAAAGTTCTTGGCCTTTCTAAAGGCCTCCGATTACAGAACAATTTAAAGAAAATAATACTTTTATCCGAAGTCCTTATTTATAACAAAATTTTGAGAGTCGGGCAAGTACTAGTTGCGGCGCGCTTTGCGTTTGGAGCTTGACTCCGTGTCGGACTGCTTCGACTCCATGAGGCGTCTATCAAACGCAGCTTGTTGTTCTCTTAATTCTGCGAAGGCCGCATTTGCTTGTGCTTGAAATGCTTCGGCGCGAATGTGGATGTTGTTCTGCAATAACTCTAGGCGGTTGATATCGGCCGTGTGGATTTGTACTTCCACATTGACCTCTCGGATTCAGTTGGCTTGCACTCCGGATTGATAGCACTGGTTGGCGAGTTTGCCAACCATGACCGGAAGTGCTCGGTCGGCTGATCCCCCGCCTCTCACATCATAGAAGTCTCGGCACATGCCGTAGGGAGGGCGTAAGCTTTGTTGTTGGCTCCAATGATGGAGGTGACTTCCCCACACAGGAGTGGGTCCTTGGAAGTTCCTCACGTGGACGGGAGATTGTGGGATTGGTGGATTTATAATTTCTGGCTCCGAATCCGTGCCAGAGTCATCCCCTCCCTCCAACTCTATAGGCTCTTCGTCTTCTTCAGGATCTTCTTCGATCCACCCTCCATTACCTTGGTTGGGGTAGTAGGGGTCATTGGGGTGATGGAATCCCGCCATTTAGACTATACGAGAATAGAGTTAAAAAGTTTACTATAAGCTAGAGCACATGAAACTTACCCTTAAGTTTAATGGTTGACGGCACTCGAATACTCCCTCAGTATTCTTTAGCGATATGCTTTTGGTAAGTTTTAAATTTGTTGTCCATTGCAGACACTCCTTGGCATACGTTAGTCGGCTCTTGGACAAATATAGTTGATCAGGCTATATTCTTCCCAGTTCCGATTACATGTCCCAAGGCGTACCTGTACTGCACAACTTATTTATAATACTTATAAAGTTATTTACTATCAAACTGTTATTAGTATAAAAATGAGTGCATGCTTACCTTAAAACTAATTAGATTTACTTTCAAAAGTATGAATTTTCCTCAGAGTGTTTTTGCCCAGTTGAGTTTATAGTTGTATATCAAAAAGGAATGGTTTTGATATACTTAATTCCCTATAAATAAAGCTCAGATACCAATCTGTCACACCCCCAAACCAGAACGGCGGAAACGTTCGGGGGCGGAGGACGTCATATTTAGTATCATAACAGTTCATAGAAAGGAAAGTACACACCACCATATATATTCAAGTTTCCAAGATGTTTACATAGTTGTATTCATTACATGTTCAAAAGATAAATACATAAACATCATTCAAAAGAAGTAATTAACGCCAGCGCGTTAATCCCAAAAGTTGATTCCCAAACCTGCTTAGCGGTTCCCTGAGAATACAAGTTATTTCAAAGAAAAAGTGTCAACAATTAAGTTGGTGAGTTCATAAGTAGTTTAGAAAAATTGGATGCCATTCCAAAATGGGTGTATATTTTCCAGAAAACGCAGCATTTCAAATGTAAAGAGTTGTGATTTGTTGTGTTGAAAGTGAATGTCTTAGATCCAGAAAATCCCATATTTTCCCTAATGGTTGAAATACGAGTTGTTGTGTTTTCCAAGAAAAACCCTTATTTTCTTATAAAAGCATGAAATGCATATAAATGTTCGTGTTATAAGTTGTAAATAATTGCACCAGGAAAATCTCTTATTTTCCTATTAGTTGTTTGGTTTGTATGCAGGAGAAACCCTTATTTTCCTAACATAAATGGCAGTCTCTAAGACCGAAAATCGCAAGAAACCGACGTTCTCAAAAGTTGTGTCATAGTTTCATATAATAAAACTATACGAAGATCGCATTTGTTAGATGAAGAATAGTTTTAGTAGCTACTCGTTCATAAAAGCATAATACCATAATAATTGTATATCCGATGAGTTTTATAACCATACTAAACATAATATGCCTGTAACGACGTTCTTCAGGCGTCGCAGCGTTATGACAACTGTCACCCCAAAAGATGGACTGTAGCTAACAGTCAGGGCGCGGGATCATGACTTCCCGTATAGATCTATGCACATTTGACACGTTCTCCGAACGGGAGACTCTGGTTATAGACAGGACTTGCAGCATTACTTTCTAATAAAGAAAAGTAACGTTTGAAGATATACACGTCTCATGGATTCTCAATTAAGCCCGTATTAAAGTGATAGTTTTCTATGCAAAGTTTATCCTTTTTCACAATGTTTGACAAATCAAAATCATAAGTTTTTAGAATGTATAAAACGACTTAGCAATGAAAGGTACCTTGAAATCGTTATATACTTTGTATAAGTCTAATGCACACAAAGTATGACAAGAGTTTTCCATAATAGTAATGAGTTCCAAGTGATTTATTCGGTAAAACAAGCTAAGTGAAACTTTATAAAATACATGATAATCCGTATGTTTACTTGTATTCCCCCCCCTAAAAGAGTATAAAAGCATTTGAAAATGTATTTAAAGTGTGTTTGAAAGGGGTATGAACTCACTTGAAAGCTTGAAGATAGCAAGATGGAAAACCGGGCAAAGTTTCGTCTCGGGAAATGGATTTTTCTCGGAAATCTCGGGATTCCTCGGGAGAAAAATCGACCTTCGGGACTTGCACAAAATGACCAGGGCTTCGGGGTAGTGCGAGCACGGAAAACGAGGTAAAACGCAAGCAAAAGGAGAGAGAATGGGCCATTTTCCCGGGAACCCTCGCATGCTATTTATAGGGGGCCTGAGAGGCCTCGTACGCGGGGCGTACGCTTGTACGCAGCGCGTACGCGTACGTCATGCGTGACCGAAGCCTCGACTGCCTCGGCCTCGGATGGGACGGCGCAGGCTGTCGGGTCGGATGGGACGGTGGGTCGGACGGGCGGGTCGGGTGCCTCGCATAGGGCGACGTGGACGGTTTGAGGCCAAGTTCCTCGGGTACGCGGGGCGTACAAGGGTACGCAGCGCGTACCTCGGATGAGGACGCTGACTCCCCTTCGGATAATACCGAAGTTTTAATAAAAATTATATATAAATTATTTATCAAACTTCAAAAATTCATATCTCCTTCATACGAACTCCGTTTTTGACGTTCTTTATATCCTCGCGAAGGTGAGACTACGATCTATAACTTTCATTTAGATTCCGTTGGCAAATTCCGGAATTATTTTTATTATTTATTTATTAAAATGACGTGATTAAGGAATTTCTTTAAAAATTCATAACTTATTCATACGATGTCCGATTTGAGCGTTCTTTTTGTGCATGTTTGTAGTTTAACGATATCTACGACTTTCATTTAGACACCTAAGGTCGGAAAATGTTTTATTGAAACTTTGCGTTTTTACGCAACTTCGTATTGCCGGTTTTTGTCGGAAAACTAAGAATTATCATAACTTCTTCGTTATAACTCGGATTTTTGTGTTATTTATATGTTTGGAAACCTTAAGACGATAACTACCACATAGTGTACTCCAAATAGAGTTTTTGAATACTTCATTTTTCGATGATATTCTAATTCTTTTCTCAAAGAGGTTACAGGACTCGATTTTTACTGACTTGAAATAACGGGTTGTTACAGTTTGCGTATAGATCTATACTGGATTGACTATCCTACACCTTGTTGCTCGCTATAGTGGGACTTGCAAGTCTACGGGTGCCAAATGTCATTTCTTACATCGTCTTACATCGTCGTTTTACTAGAGTCGGTAGCAAGATACAGGTCGATCACATGTTACTTTAAATTACAATAGATTTAAGGTAGTTAGTACGGTTGTAGTTATTTGATACTACACCATAGTACCATTTCATTTTCCCATTACATTCACTCCGTGAACATTCACATGATGCACGGTAATTTAGAAACTATATTTTTGGTTAATGATAGTCAGATTTGGGAAAATACACACTCTTACAAGAGACACACACACATATACTAGATGCCTTGGTAGAGGGCTACCCTCAGTAGGAAGCATAGGGTTTTCTAGGATGTTCAAAACGTTTTCATACTTACATTTCATATACGTACAAATACTTACATTTCAAGTACATACAAGTACTTACATGCAAATTAAGACACTAAAATGCTTATGATCTCACCAACTTTAAAGCTGATACTCTCTTTCAAAATAACTTGTATCCTCAGGTCAACTGTAGATAGGTACAGATGCAAGGTTTAGAGAAGATGGAGCTCGTTCAATACTCATCTTTTATTTTGATTTATACTTTAGTGTCTATTAGACATAACAGAACACACTTGTATTAAAATTATATTATTAATGCAATGGATGATGTTGTTGCTTGTTTATTACTTTTCATTGTTGTGATACTGTACATGACATCCTCCGCCCCAGAACGTTTCCGCCGTTCCTGGTTTTGGGGTGTCGCAGATTGGTATCACAACATTGTTTATAGTGAATTAAGTATATCAACCCATAAAAGATATACAGACTATAAATACATTGGGATTAAAATACTCTGACCAAGAGTTTATACTTTAAATAATAAAATATTTAATTAAGTATACGTTCCTGCATTCATATTAAAATCAGTATCACTAGGACAGTACAAAAGAATTACGATTGTTGGGCAACATAGGTGGACTTAGAGACATATAGTCAAAATTGGGAAGATATAGCTTGATCAACTATATTATCCGAGGGTTGACTAGCATGTGCCTAAGTGTAGTTGTGAAGTTGCAACAAGTCTAAAATTTTACCAACAATACCTTAATGAGAACAACATAACATAAACCTAAAATACTATAGGGGTATTTGGTGTTACTATAAGTACTTTATACTTGAGAACTAAATGAGATCTTCATTACTAAGTTGATAGTTGCTAAGTGGATACACTAAGGCTATATGTAACTAGGATGTTATAGACTTAGAATCTGGGAATTTTTTTGCTTTACCCCTATTCTTTGTGAATTTGGAGTTAAGGTCACTTATTCGAAGGCCTATCCTGTTTCGATTACATATAACAGGTATGCACTTCATAAATAGTGATGTAACTAATGAAGATTTTCTAAATAATTATTTAGATAGTTCATCTAATAATTATTTTCTTACCCCAATTCTCGCATAGATAACATGGCTGGACTCCATCCCCACGGCAACCAGTACCTTCCGAACAAAGTCATTGCTGGATGGTTTGGAGAAGAACCAGAGAATGATCATCCTATCCCTTTGAATGATCACCATGATGAAGACCTTTCAGACGGTGCCAACTCCGAACCCGAGGTTGAGAACCTACCCCAGGCAGCTCCCTTTCCAAATCCTAACCCTCGTCCGACTTTTCATGGCCCGACGCCTCTATGGGTGGAATGCTTGGAAACATGGAGCCAAGGACAAGATCAAACCATGCCATTTAATGGTGACCGAAGCTTTTATGACCTGAGCATTGGGGGCTCAGTAGACAGAATCTTACCAATCCTGGTCCGCAGAGTGGCCCGAAATGAGATTCAAGGCAGGGCAGCCCTACATCAGATCACAGAAGTTGTCTCTGATGTGAGAATGCATACCCTCTGCACCATTCATCTAGAAGATGCTCGTGAGAGATCTGATAGAGACCATGAAGTCCTGTTTCAAGCACTGGCTGAATCATGAGCCGAAGTCATAGAACTCCGAGTACGCCAAAGGGTGTACGGAAGACACCTACTTGATATGGAACGTCAACTGACTGAACTAAAAGTTCACCAGAGGGATGACCATCGCCAGTAGTAGATGCCTTACTTTATATTTTTCCTTGTTAAAAGGAATCGTTTTCTATCCATGCCCGATGTGGCATTTTCTATGAAACTATCTTGTACTGTAAGTACTTTTGGTTAGGTCTTTATGCTGTCAAGGACTATCTGCTCTGGATATTATGTAAGACATGTTACAAGGTCATTTTCCTGAACTTTTACATCATGAATATCAAAGATAATGACAGTCGGCTAACTTCTGTGTTGTTCCTTATTCAAATACTCTCATCATACTTTCATTGGAGTATATTTGAAACATGCTTTAATCAAGACATTGGACTATAGCAATTTAGCTCCGGAGACATTTCCAAGTCTCTTTTAGTGGTTGGATCATGTTATTCACCAACCAACGGTACCTCGGCTTGAATGACAAGCGTCTTGAGACCATGCTACGAACATACTTCTATTCTTTACTAGGACTGCATCATAGGGATGTAGGTTGAACCTTTGTGAACATACTTCTATTCTTTACTAAGACTGCATCATAGGGATGTAGGTCGAACCTTTGCGAACACTTCCACTCAGTACTAGGACTGCGTCATGGGGATGTAGGTCAAACCTTCGTGAACATACTTCCAATCCGTACTAGGACTGCATCATAGGGATGCAGGTCAACCTTTCGAGAACATACTCTTACTCTTGACTTGAGCAATCGAGGTACATCTAAGGTCAACCAGAGTTGCTCACAAAATCCTTATCTTTCGTGTTATTAATCATGTCGTCATTCGGAAACAGTCAGTCGAACAACAAAACCTCCGCTTTCCCTATGGACGCCGCTACTTTTCAAACCACAGTTACAGCTGCTATGATGGCTGCCGTGACAACTGTCCTTGCACATCGAAGCGCTATCAGAAAAATCAATGTTGACGAAGTAGATGAAAATCCTGATCGTAGTATCAATCCAGGAAGTCATCAAATAGTAACAGTCGTAGGCTCGCAAAGCCGAAAAGCAGATAACAAGAAACGAAAGCGCCAAGCCTAGAAAGAATGCAAGAAATCCCAAAAACTTGCCATGCAACGACAACAAGTGGAAACCCCTGCCATCCCCGTACCGAGCAGACCATATGAGGGAAAATTTCCAAAGTGTGATAAGTGTAGTTTCCATCATCATGGGGCTTGCCATGAGATGCAATGTTGCAATTGCCTAAAAATAGGATACCTTGCTCGTAACTGTGGAGCACCGACACGACCCATCACTCAAACCCCTGACATCAGAGTCAACCAGGCTTACAATGGAGGTGTTAAAACTAGACCCTATGAAAGGAAAGTTTCAATGTGGATGAATAAGGAGAACACTTGTGCCCACGTCACTCTAGCTCGACACATCACTTCCACCACCAATGTTGGTGCTGTCCAGATATGTCACCAATGCGGTGAAATTGGACACCTCAAGAAGGATTGCCCGATAGCGAAGAACTCAGGCGTTGATGTGAAGATTCTCAGGATCACAGCTGCAGGATAAACTACGTCGGACCCTCGTTAATCTAATTAAGGCGTTTTGTTGTAATAGACTTATAAACCATCCAAAACTAGTGCAACTAGAGTCGTATCTTTTGCGAGATCCCGTCGGTAAAGGGATGCTCATGCTGCGTATACTTATCGTTTGTAGTATACCTTATTCCCAGCAATAGTCTTGTAGTATGTCTAAAGTATTGTAACTTTGTTGAAGGTTGCACAGTTATGTTTTGTCTGTAACACCTTATGTTCAAATCTAATGTCTTTAGTTCCCATATTATTCCGACATTACCATACGACTAGATTCAATTTGATTCGCACAAAACCAGCTTCATACGTACATCTCTTTCTTCGAAATCGCCTTTCCAGCGAAGCCGTCATATCAGAACCCCGAAGTACTCATGCATGGAGTACCTCATAATTCTTTTCCTTTCCGAAGAAATCCCCAAAGTACCACTCGTATAGTACGTCAAGTTCAATCCAAAGATCCATACGGTTGATCTGTCGCTGAAGAATGTATACATAGTGGTGATATATAATCAAGGTTCTACAGGTTTAAAATTGATGATTCCACTTTAACTTCTTTTTCCTAGATGGGATGTGAGCTTAAAGAAGAATCAGTTATTCGACTATCTTTTCAATCTTAATTATATACGACTCGTATACACAACATTGTGATCATTGAACCATGTATGAATTCTAATATGAACTTCAGGACAGAGAACTGCCTAAGACTACGAGTAATCGCATTGTCATGTGAAAAAACATAGAACCCAGTATGACTCTTGTAACCAGATCGCCCTACAGTCTAAACACCTACGGAGATACAAGAACAGTCCGAACAAATTAGTGAACTACTCAGTAATAGATTTGGAAGACCATGCTTCTCACCCCGAAGAGCTCCGGTCTTATTCTTCCAGAAGTCGACGGATTGCATCATATGTACCTCGGCTATCGAGGACTCCGTCAAGATTTCCATTAGAAATCGTTACCTCTGCCTCGCATAGATGAATCAGTTGAGCAAACGCAAGGAACGAGTTACCTTTCAGAAATAGATCGAGATCCGAATATCAACAGTTTCGAGTGTTAGCGAAGGATGTCTCGAAGACTACTTTCCGAACTTGATGCGTACACTTCGAGTCCGTAGTGATACCCCTCAGATAGGACCAATACGCCCATAGTATTCATGAGCTTAATTAAAAGGGTACGCCATTCTTACTAGGATCAGTTCATCATTCTTTTGGTAATGACTTACTTATCTACCCTCGTAGTAAGAAGGAATCCATGGAAACATTACCCTCAGAAGAACTTTCACGAAGTTCTCTAATCACGAGTTTTGGAATTGAAGAGTCGGATTCCTAAGACACACTATTAGTGATGTGGGAATTCTTGAGTACTCTTTCAATTTATCAAAACCGTTGAGAATTTGTCGGTACCGAAGACGCCGACAGAAACTCGCCAAATTCTAGGTCTTGCAAACCTAGTATCATAGTTCATTTAGAACTCCTCGCAAATTATAGAAACCCTTACGACTTTGACCCGGCAGGAGGTGGCCCTTGACTGGGAAGTTAAGCAAGAGAAAGAAACCTTGGAATTCCAAGTGAGAGACCAAATTCTTTAGGAAGTCTCACTCTGGGAATGGCTTAATACGCTTCGTAACACGTGGAAAGCTAAATCCAAGATAGTCTGGACCTTCGAGATTCTTATCGGAATCGGTCCTGTATCTTGCAGACTAGACTTACTCCGCGAACTTAGTAACGTACATTCTGCCCTTCACGTCTCAAACTTGTAAAAAGTATCAATTTGATGAGACTCTTGAAATCCCACTCGAAGAGATCGAGTTCCACAAGAGCCTCACCTACGTGGAGGAACTGTAGTGACCATGGACCGGGAGGTCATGCGAACGATTCATAGCCGCCTCCCTTTAGTGAAGGTTCGTTGGGATACCAACCAAGGACCTGAATTCACTTATGAGTGCAAGAACCAATCGATTAGGAAGTTTCCACCTCATGACTCGATCATTCATACCTACTTCCTTACCTAAATTCTAATTTTGGGACGAAATTCCCTCTAACAGGGGGATAATATGACAACCCGAAATTTTTCCATCCAGTTAAGCCTAACACTTCTTTGAAAGTCAAACTCATTGTTGTTGCCTTTTAGCACAATTAGCCGTGAGTTCACGGCCACCACATGGGAGTTTACAGCTGTAAACTCCATGTGGGCCGTAACATCATCTTATATGGTGAAGATGAGGGTCATTTGTTCATTTCTTTCATTTCCTTGGCCTAAATCCTCTCAAGTATCATCCTGATCTTCATCCCCAATCTTCAAAACTCGTAAGTATCTTGCCCTAACTAGTTGATATCTTAGATGATCTAGTGATCTTACATGATTTCATCCATGAAATAATTCTGTTTTGTAGATTTTCAAGTTACACCAAGAACACCAAGAACACACACTAGTGTTCTTGGCCAAAAACAACCATTCAAGCTTCTAGATCGCAAGTGCTCTTGTTCTAACTCGTTGTACACTAGGTTTAACATGTTTATAGCCTAGAAATCATAAGGAAACACAAGAAAAAAGGAGTTTACGGCCAAGACATGTTCTTGGGCCGTAAACCCCTATAAGGGGGCAAATTGCACCCTAACTCCTTCCTTATGCCTAGAACCCAACTTAGATCATATCCTTGAAGTGTTAAGGACCTTAAGCATCCATGAAACCATGTTCCCATAGAGTTTACGATAGTAAACTCATAAGGATTGGTCCTTTGGCTGTAAACTCTATAAAGGGGGTGATATTGTGCCCCTAATGCTCCTACATGGCTAGAACTTAACATAGAACCGATCCCCAATGAGCTAGGAACCTCAAAACATCAAATGGTACTTCCTACCATGAGTTTACGGCTGTAAACTCATGGGGAAGTGGTACTTGGGCCGCAAACTCAAGTTAAGGTCATTCTTGGACCTTAAACTCACCTATCCTTTTGTTTACGCCTTGGAACACTTAACCACTCAAGAAATCATAGCTTTACGCTTCATTTGGGGACCCATTTGAGAGTTTACGGCCAGGAGTAAACTCCCCTGGGCCGTAAACTCCAACAAGTATGGTCAATGGACCATAAACTCACTTACAAAGCCTTACACTCCTTTGTTGCAACCCGATAGCATCCTAGCACTTGACCAAAGTGTTTTCCTCGCAATAGGATGTTTGTACATGTTTAATTAGTGAAAATCACTTATTATTTATACACATATGTCTTCATATGTTATTAGGATCATTGTGTGTGTCCAAGTCTTCACTTGACACCTAGCATCCGATACAGTCCGTTCAATCACAACCACTTGCTACAGGTGAGTTCATACCCCTTAAGCAATGTTTTAAATGTTTTTAAATGTTTTATTGGGGGGGGGGGGGATACAAGTAGAATCATGCTAGTTATTATATCAATCACATGTGATTGATAAGCAGCATTCAAATGATTTACTACTCATTAACTGTTTTACCAAACAGTTTTTTTCAAATGATTTTCATAAATGTTTTATATGTTTAAAACTCCTTATTAAAATGTTCTTTATACACAATATGTTTCATTTTAAACTCATTTACAATTGTGTTTCAAACAAATGTTTCTTTATACTTAGACTGCTTTATCAAACAAATACTTTCAATCCATTTTATAGGTTGACATCAAGTCGACCTTTACTTAGATAGTAATCATGTTCAAAGGTGTTACAAAACTTATTTTATGATTTTATATTGTCAATTGCATGCCTATATATGTATATTTATATAAGAAATGTTTAAAGGACTTAGGAAGGCTATCCGCTCTATTTTCTTTTCAGCGTTGGGATGTGGTCTAGTGGGTATCAGGTATCCGTCCGAAGGTCATTTAAATATTAGTTATGTATCATGTGTACAAATATAGTCATAAAGGTTCTTCCAATCAGTTCAATACCCTTGGGTAGCAAGGGTATACTTCCATGTTCATACGTACCAGTTATATTACTAGTAAGCTACCATACGGGTAGTTTAGGAAGATACTAATACGTTTACTAGAATGCGGAAACATACCACGAGTCAGTTCATTCATGAGTGTATACATGCTAGACAGAGAGAGAACATACATTACAGCTAGTACACACAGTACCTTACTATACATGCTAGACAGAGAGAGAACATACATTACATCTAGTACACACAGTACATTACTATACATGCTAGACAAAGAGAGAACATGCATTACAGCTAGTACACACAGTACATTACTATACATGCTAGATAGAGAGAGAACATACATTACAACTAGTACACACAGTACATTACTATACATGCTAGACAGAGAGAGAACATACATTACAGCTAGCACATGTAGAGCATTTCAGTACATACATGCTAGACAGAGAAAGAGTACACTTTACAGTTAGCACATTCATTACATGTACATTCATGCAGTTATGTGGACCATTAGACGGGTCATGACACTTCCTGCCATTACCGTTTTTGTATCCCGAATCTCCTTAATTGGGGAGCGTATGAGTTTGCGTATAGATCTATACTGGATTGACTATCCTACACCTTGTTGCTCGCTATAGTGGGACTTGCAAGTCTACGGGTGCCAAATGTCATTTCTTACGTCGTCTTACATCGTCGTTTTACTAGAGTCGGTAGCAGGATACAGGTCGATCACATGTTACTTTAAATTACAATAGATTTAAGGTAGTTAGTACGGTTGTAGTTATTTGATACTACACCATAGTACCATTTCATTTTCCCATTACATTCACTTCGTGAACATTCACACGATGCACGGTAATGTAGAAACTATATTTTTGGTTAATGATAGTCAGATTTGGGAAAATACACACTCTTACAAGAGACACACACACATATACTAGATGCCTCGGTAGAGGGCTACCCTCAGTAGGAAGCATAGGGTTTTCTAGGATGTTCAAAACGTTTTCATACTTACATTTCATATACGTACAAATACTTACATTTCAAGTACATACAAGTACTTACATGCAAATTAAGACACTAAAATGCTTATGATCTCACCAACTTTAAAGCTGATACTCTCTTTCAAAATAACTTGTATCCTCAGGTCAACTGTAGATAGGTACAGATGCAAGGTTTAGAGAAGATGGAGCTCGTTCAATACTCATCTTTTATTTTGATTTATACTTTAGTGTCTATTAGACATAACAGAACACACTTGTATTAAAATTATATTATTAATGCAATGGATGATGTTGTTGCTTGTTTATTACTTTTCATTGTTGTGATACTGTACATGACGTCCTCCGCCCCAGAACGTTTCCGCCGTTCCTGGTTTTGGGGTGTGACAAAGCTTGGCTCCCGTTTATTTAATAAATGAGCCTCATATTTAGTATTGAGCTTGGCTCAGGCTCGTTTAATTCAATCTTGAGTCGAGCTTTTAAGGAGTCGATCCCAAGTAGTTATCGAGCAACTTGGCTCACTTACACCCCTAAATTATATGACCCTATTTTGCGAATACAATAATGTTCTAAGGATATGAGGCACAAATTACGAGATGATTATAGGCATGGCACCCATTTTTCAAAAAGGGTAAATTACACCAATCATCCCTCATGTAAGTGCCAGAAAGCACGTTTGATCCCTATTTTCAAAAATTAACCCGGACCATCCCTCGTTTGTTTTATACTTGCACGCTTCATCCCTGAAAGACGAATTTGTTGCGCTTTTAGTCCATTCCAGATTTAAAATGACCATAATGCCCTTATGTATTTATTTTTCAATTAATCTAATAATATTTACTATTATTTTTAATTTAAAAGGAAATTGGGTCTCACTTC
The DNA here is from genome assembly GCF_052625555.1 of Lactuca saligna. Taxonomy (NCBI): domain Eukaryota; kingdom Viridiplantae; phylum Streptophyta; class Magnoliopsida; order Asterales; family Asteraceae; genus Lactuca; species Lactuca saligna. Next base: position 75,143,308 of record NC_136418.1, read on the forward strand.
CACCCCTTCGTCCTTTACCTTCAGCTCACCCACCCCTTTTCCCTGTAAACCTGAAGAACACCACACAAACACCGGCAACAAGTACCTCCCTGATATGTCAAAATCTGGCCACCGGCGGTACATCTGGCCTCCAATCCGCCACCTTCGCCTCTACAATGCGAATTTCCGTTCAAAACCTTCGCAATCGCTGTCAGAATCAGCAAATCCACAAGTGGATCTATGCATTCGTTGTATTAGATTTACATCATCTCAGATCTACTTGTGTTTGATGGAAAACCTTCGTCTTCGTCACTAACTGTTATTCGTCACCATGTTTTCGTCGGAGATGGAGCCCAATTTGCATTGCTTTGCGCTTAGGTCTTGAGAGTTACAAACCCGATTTGCAGATGTGTTGCCGTCAGCATATTTGAACAAGAAAGGAGAATGTGGCTGAGTGGATCTTCTTTCTCGGAAGTCATCGATCTCCTTCACCTGTACACCACCATCGGAAATCGTCTTCGGAGTTTCAAACATGTTTTCAGTGATCAGTGGTAGTATTGGAGGACGAAGTCAGGTGTAAAGGTGACACTTTAAACATAAGCGAATGTAATTTAAGGGTGAATGAAGGCGGTAGCAAGAGGTGTAAGGTGGTGATGGTGGTTTGGTTCAATGGTGTTAGTATGTGAAAGAGGTGTCAGAACAGAGGAGAAGGAAAGTGACGTAATGAGGGGTTGGGATAGTTTGTTTTTTTCATTGTTTTTAATTTAAAATTGATAAGGAAACAAAAGTAAAAGAAAAAAGAAATTATCAAGGGTAAAAAAGTCATTTCATGTCAATAGGGACTAAGTGTGCAAGAAAAAACAAACCGAGGGACGGTCCGAGTTAATTTTTGAAAATAGGGACTAAACATGATTTTTGGCATATGCACGAGGGACGAATGGTGTAATTTACCCTTTCAAAAATTAGGTTTGTTTACATAAGAACTGTTGCAAGGCTATATTGTATGGGTTATGACTAGATAATTTATTATGGGAATTCAAATTGATGTACAAACAATAATGAACTTTATATCGAACAATTTCCATGTATGATTATAATAGCAATGAACTTAATATCAATTAAAATATAGCAATTAACTTTATTATAAAAAAATTAAATAACAATGAACTTACTAGCTATAAAAAATTGCAATGAACTTATTATCACTACAACAAACAAAATTAAATGTAGAATACAATTGAAATGATTTTTTTAGAACGGCTGAATTTTATTAAAAAAAAAATAAAACAAACTAGCAAGGAGCTACCAAAACAAGCAAGTCATGTAGAAGAAATAGAAAGTTGGAGGTTTTGAAGCTAACCAACCTAGATTAAAGTTTTTTTAGACCTACTTTTACACTAAAAGAATGTTTGAGTGACAACATTGTCAAATACAACTACCTTGATGTGACAACCCCAAATATATTGCCGTTACAAATCCCATCTTCACTAACGGAATGCGTCACTATATGTTATTCTCGGTAATGGTTGGAGTCGTCAACAAACAAATATCTAGTTATTTATATGTCCCGATATTATCATAAGTAATTATACTTGTAAATGTTAACCCCGTTTAACTAAATAGAGTTATATTACTTTTCAACCACTTCACCCGGGTAAAAAGTTTTAACCCCGTTAAACTTTAGCATCGGGTAGCCGTGTACCGGGTGCAATACCCGAGACATATATAAACAAATGAACACTACTTTTAAGCCTTTTTACCACTTCTTCACTCTCTCTCACTACTTTCTCTCTCTAGACCCGAAACCGACTCCAAATCCGCGAATTCCGGCTTCCAAACATAAGGGTTTCTTCCCTATCTTGTTCTAAACATTGTCCATAACATTTAGAGGCCAAAAATCAAATAATTTAGGGGACAAAAAGGAGTTTACGGCCTAGGAAGCCCCTTAGGCCGTAAACACCTAAAACTTTGCCAAAAGCCTCGTTGTTCCTTCCTTTAAGCTTATATACTAATTAAGGGATTTACCTAGGGGAGTTTGGACATTAAAACATAAGAATTTGAGGCCTAAAAAGGAGTTTACGGCCCAAGCTTATGCTTAGGCCGTAAACACCCAAAAACCTTGGATTTAAGTCTCAAAAAATCATCTAGGGCATGGAGTAAATTAGCTATGAACCTTGGAAATGTTTTAGTACATCAAACAACACCATTTAGAGGCAAAAAGAGGAGTTTACGGCCAAGCTTATGCTTAGGCCGTAAACACCCAATAAATGTGCCAAAATGCCCCTAAAACTTCACCTAAGGTCATCTAGCATTTATCTAAGGGGAATGGAAGTGTGTTGTACCATTAAACATCTCATTTTGAAGAACAAAATGGAGTTTACGGCCTAAGCACAAGCCTTGTCCGTAAACTCCCCAAAATGTCCCTAAATGAGGGTTTAAACCCTCCAAATTAGTTCAAAACACTTGCTAGAAAATTAGGAAAGTGAAATAAGGCCTTAACTTGCAATTTTGGAGGACCACTTGAGTTTACGGCCAAGCCTAGGGGTCTTACGACCGTAAACTCCCAAGGAGTGGCCTTTGGGCCGTAAACTCCAAGGGATTGAACTCATGGACTTCCCTGTAAACCCCTCATGGCCTTGTACCACTCCCGGGAACCCCTTCTAGGCCATAAAACCCCGAATTGATGCTAGAATACCTAAATACTTAAATGGAAAGCATAAAATGATTAATTTCTTGTAGAATACATATTTCATATGACATTAGGGTCCTAAAAGGTGCACAAGTCATTAATTGGAACAAAACGCTCAACCGACACTTTTACCCGATTTACTCGATTCACCCGATTTACGCGAATTCAGGTGAGTTCATACCCCTTTAATGAACCTTTCAAATGTTTTATATGTTTTAGGGGGGGGGGTACAAGTTGATTATACATGTTGATGAAAAGTTATACAAGACAATTACTCATGTTATAGAATTAATCACATGTGATTCATTACCCGTAGTTCAAATCACATATGATTTATCACTATGCCTTATAAATAAATCAATTGTTTTCAAAACTATTTTGGATAAACAAACAAGTTTTAAATGTTTTCTTTTGCACAATACTTTTATTTAATAAATCTCCTTATAAAATGTAACCACACTGATATATTTATATAAGTAAGACTTGAAGGACTTAGGACCGATAGCTCGCCTTATTTCCTATTCTTGTTTGATTGTGGGCTTAGGGTAGTGGTTATCCGTCCGACTGTCGTTGATTTCTTAGTTATATATCTCGTATATTAGTACGGATTACGAGTATTTCTTATTTCATTAGATGCCTAAATCACTAACCTGACTAGAACCACACACACTAAGTTAACTATAATAGGTATAGTTAAGGTCTCTATCACTCGTTTTAACTACTACTCTACACTACCATAATTCTCTCTATTATGAACTATACACTAATAAGAGAATACAATACGAGTTATACAAAAGACTACTACACTATAATACAAGAGAAAGTACTAATTATGAGATAACTCATTAACCCACTACAAGATACTCTATTCGCTAGGCACTACGCCCGAAGTTTTCCGATAGGAGGACGACACTATATGTATAGATCTATACGGTGTAGACGCTATTACATCCTGACTGTTAATTTCAGTCCGAGCCGCACAGGTCCAGGGATGCCTTTACTCCACTACACTGTACATGACCGGGAAGGTCATGGGGTCCGCCATTACTCACACTATTGGTAACATCCAAGAAATACACTATAACCGCACTAAAATACTAAACAAAAGATAAAGTTAATATCCCGAAGTAAATAAGTATCTAATACTAAAGGAAGCTGCACCACTATTATTTACTTCAAGTATAACTTACCATATTTCTTTACTTATTGGTGAGTCATTATTATACTTCCACGATAAATGGTTTTCAAAGATGAACATGTCATATTTTTTAACGGTTTTCACTTACTATACATTTCTGGAAAATATAGGATTTTCTGGGTTTTACTACTACTTATGACTGTAAACTTCAGCTTTCATACTATCGGTTCTGATGCTTTTTATATAAGAACTCACACTAAACTCTTATGAACTCACTAGCTTTATGCTAATATTCTTTTCAAAATAACTTGTATCTTCAGGCCAACGATAGACAGGTACGACTGCAGCATTTTTGGAGAAGATGGAGCATGCAAGACCCATCTCTTATTTTTGTTTACTTTTGGTGTTTGTTGAACATTACAAAACACACTTGTAAATACACTCACTATGTAAATGAAATGGTTGTATGTTTCTTGCTTTTACTATTATGCAATTGTGATGATACCGTACACTACGTCCTCCACCCTGAAACGTATTCCGTCGTTATCGGTTTTGGGGTGTGACACTTCCACGGAAGGAAGCCAAGACCCGAGCATTCCTGTAATTCCAAATGTACCACCAAAGCGAATAAAAGACACCCTTCAACTAGTACTTAATCAACCCTGAGCATTCATGTAATTCCAAATGTGCCACCATAGCGAATAAAAGATGCCCTTCAACTAGTACTTAATCAACCCTGAGCAACAAATTGAAGAAAACTATAGCTTCTAGTCTTCATAATAAGAAAATGTACAATTATCAAAGCCTCACCATCTAAGGGCCTACAAATGGAGATCCCTAGCCAAATGACAAGCAAAGAACATATGGTTCCAATCTTCCAGAAGCCACCCCATCCCTAGACCCCACCCTCACACCTTCCCTTTACATTTCCCAGTTGACTAATTTCCTCCCTAAAATCCATTGTCACAACTAGAATTTTAGGGCTAGGAAATTCTGTCCATGTGTAGATAACTCCTGGTGTAACCTTGTAACCCTAATTTTGATGTAAGTTAAGTCTTAACGTATACAAGTTCACTCAATCCAAAATGACAATTCAGATCAAAACTTCCTTGTGTAAGTCCAAAAACCTAATCCAATAAACTATATTCACTTAACTTTGGGTTTCGACTTTGATTTCTCGGGTCAAACCTCTTAGTGGATCAAAAATCCCTTATTGGGTTTCGAAACTTCCTTGTGTAAGTCCAAAAACCTAATCCCATAAACTATATTCACTTAACTTTGGGTTTCGACTTTGATTTCTCGGGTCAAACCTCTTAGTGGATCAAAACTCCCTTATTGGGCATATTGGGCTGGTAACCTCTCACCTTGGTTCTTTTGGGCCAAGAACCCACAATTAAGCCCTAGTTGGGACGAAATTGATTAATTAACACTGGTGTGGGCCATAAGTCACTTAGTGGGCCTTATTGGGTCGTGAACCTCTTCTTAGATTCTTATGAATCGTAAATCACTATTGGAGCTCTTATTGGGCCTTCCAAGGCCGAAAACTATTAATGGGCCCTAACATGGGCCGAAAACTTTTACACTTAACCCTATTTGGGCCGAGAACCCTTTCCTTTACCCTTTTGGGCCGTAAACCCATAAGTGGGACCTCATGGCCGAAAAATCTCTATTAGGTTAATGTGTTCTCGGTTGCATTTCAAACCAAGCCCAAACTATCCTTTTCATTCTTCCCTCTCCTAGTATCGGTTAAAAAAAGAATAGAGAAGAAAAGAGGTGGACTTTTGGAGTGCCACCTCATAATTTCCTAACATGTATCAAGGTTATAATCTATCATGTATCAAGAGAGGGATTATTGCCCATCAAACATCTAGGCTAAACCTCTCTATTCTCCTCCTCTCTTAAACCGGCCAAGAATCACCACCTATTACCTCACTCTTCATTTCAAACTTCAATCACTCTATATCCTCTCTCAAACTCTCAAAACTTCTTCCTCCCATTTCATTAAAAAACAGTGAGCTTGTGAGTGTTTACAAGAAGATTATCTTCAAGCAACATACAATTGGTAAGTCCTTGACAAACTCCGTAGTTATAATCCAAATTACACTAAGATCATTCCTTAACAACACCTTTTTCGTGTTGTGCTTCCTAGGATCATCCTAGTTTCGAAAAATCCATTCCAAAGAATAAGCTAGGCCGAAAATCTCCTTCTCTTTTCTCTTCAAAATCGATTAAACCTCAAGGTGAGCTTCATACCCCCTTGTTTTCGAGTTTTACTATCTTTTGGGGGAGAAGACAAGTTAGTTTTGTGTTAATCTTAGTATTTATGCATGCATGTGTATATGTTTTCTTGAATTGTTGGGTGATATGTTATGAAACCATGTCAAATACTCTTAAACTCGAAATATCTTCCAAGATTTTGGAGATTTTAGTAAACAAGTTACTTAATGTAACTTTATATGATGTTGGAAAAGATCAAAACATGTTAAAAGTTCATGAAAACTATAGAAAGTGTACAAAGGAGCCATATTTGACAAATAAGGATAGAAATGGGCTTTTATAGGATACTCACGGTTTTATGGGCCAAAAGTGTCATTGTTCATAAAAATGGGCCTTATTTGACAACTCACGGTTTGTTGGGCTAAAAATGTCATTTTAACATAAATGGGCCATTAATGTCATTTTCGGCTATATTGGGCCAAAAATGTTATTTTTAACATAAATAGGCCATTATTGTCATTTTCGGTTATATTGTGTGACAACCCGAACCATTTTCCGTTAACGTTAGCTCGATTTCGTTAATAAATTTTGAATTTTTATTTAGTTCCATCAAATTCACGCGAAAACCTGAGTTTCTTCGAAAATCAGCAAAATCCGATCTGATTGGTGTTCACGGCCGTGAACCCGATCACGACCGTAAACCGTTCACGGCTGGGTGGACCCCACCACCAACCATGAACCCAGCCTATATATATTTTTTCTTACCCCTCATTTACACTTTTTTGCCCGAGAACTCATCTATTTACTCTCTAATCTCCCAACCGAAAACTCAAGAATTCCCCCTTTTCTTTTGAAAATCATCAAAAATCACCTTTAGGTGTGGTTGTGGAGCCTCTAAAATGCATTTTTCGCCGACTCAGCAAACCTCTGTTGATGGTGTACGACCGTGAACCCTTCAAATCTTTAAATCTTCAAAGGTCGAAATCTCTTCATGGCCGCAAACCATTCAAGGACTGTGAACCCTTTAAACCCTCACCAAGAACTGTTTACGGCCATGAACCGTGTACGGTCATGAACACTATCCATCAGTGAACACTTTGGAAACCAAAAACCCACTATTCACTTCATCAATCTCGGTAATGTTCGTTAACATAAAGCAAGTGTTTTCCAATACTATAATTAATGGTTTCGCTAATAAAATGCACATATGTATTTAACTTTTATTAGGATCCCGTTAAGTGATGCGTAAATCAACTCGAGGGTCTTCGTTTCCAGTCTCGTTGTCCGACACTTTCACGCAACCATCAGTGAGTTCATACCCCTATGCTTTTACTATTTTTAATGTTTTCAGAGGGGATACAAGCCAAACACACATGAATTTTGTGAATTTAAACAAAAGAATTTCAACAGGTTTAAAACGCATGCAATTTATACAACCAAAAGATTTCCGTATTTTATAAAATATTTAGACACTTTATCCCTTTTGTAACATGCTGAGCATAAGGGGAGTTTTCAACTTAGAGCCAAAATTGCATAGTTTTCAAATCGATGCATGAACCAAGTACATAACATACATGCAAACTATAATAGGTATAGTTTGGGATTTCAATACAAAGTTTTAAAAATTCAAAGTTGATACATTAACAAACATATAAACTATGGCAGACTTAGTTTATGATATACATTACTACTTTCAGATTTCAAGTGTACAACACTAAATAATTATTTAAGTATAATTATTATTACTCTACAAAGCATACAGACGGATTCAAATACAAGGAAACAATACAAAACTACACGTAAACTAGTTAATACAGGATTGTGAGACATCTCTTCAATTGTACCCTTTGGGGTACAGAATAAATCCTATCATTTAGTGTAACCAGAGTCTCCTGGAGGGAGTGCGTGAGATTTGTGAATAGATTTATTAAGGACTGACAATTCCACACCTAAACTGCTAGCTACAGTTAGGCAGACATGCCTGGGGTGACAAATATCATACCGTCTGACGCCTGAAGAACGTCGCATAGGTCATCAATCATATCAAATATGGTTATACGACTTACAATAGTATAAACTAACCTTTGTTTATGGGATTTCATTCTTCATTAGTTTTATTTTAATTAATAAAGCTACTATACATTACACTGGAGAATTCCAGGGGATACAATTCATGGTTTTATTTTAAGTAATGTGTAACATCCCATTTAAATATAATAATTTAATAATAAACCCAGAACCCTGAGAAGCGATTTTTTTATTATCATATGTTATTGTAGTTCAAAATCTGATAATAATTATCTGGGATCTAAGCTAGAAATACGTCCAGAAGGGTAAAGTTTCCAACTTTACCCATTAAGAACCTCTCTTAAGGCCAAAAACCCAAACCCTAATCCAAAATGGATTAGATCTAAATCCCAAATCCCTTGAAACAACAAGATCGGTCATAAGAATGTAGATATGGACCTTAGAGACTGAATGGTCACGTACAGTCTCTAACATTCTCTTAATGTATGGCCTAGTAGGGCTTAAAAGACAAAAAAGATGGTCTAAAGGTTGCATGGGACCCTTATGTCCATAAAGTTGGCACCTTTATGCCATGAAAGTCCCTCTAGACCCTGGATCTGAAGGGTTTTCCCAAGTGGTATGAACGAAACCTAGCCATCAATATATTGAGACCAAAACATGAAGCAAAACCTCCTAAAACTAGATCTAACATTGCTTTAGACAAGGTTGAAGCTTTATACCTAAGATGAACCAGAAATGGAGCTCAACTTCTGGATCTACAACCCTTCCACACGTCCTTGCTCCTTCCTATGTCTCATTCTTCTTCAAAATTACCAAGAATGCACAAAAATTAGCTCAAAACTCTCAAAGGTTCCTTAGGCTTTCGTGATTAGGGTTTAGGACAATGGGGGCTGGAGATGAGGCCAGATAATGGGGGTTAGGGTGTTTAAATAGGGTGCAAAACCCCAAAACTAGAGTTTCACTTTAGTCAGCCTACTCGTCGAGTAGGTTTCTCAGCACCTGCAATCCAAGTCACTACTCGACGAGTTTGTGGCTACCAAATCATCGAGTTGCTCTATAAAATTGCATGATATATAAGTTTGAAATGCATATCAGGAACCAGACGTTACAAATATAATACAACTAGAAAAGGGCACGCATCTCCGCTGCTTTTGGACTATGTCATAGAAGTTAAAAATCGGCAAAATTTAAAAGATGTGTTGAAAGTGTAAATCGCCACAAATACAGGAGAAAGCCGACAATCCCTAAAATTAGATGTCGAAAGTGTACAGAAAAAAAGAAAATTGATGGAGAAAAACCAAAAATGTTATGGCTATAGTATGAAAGTTGCCAAAGTTTGGAAAATATGGTAGGAAAATTTTAAAGAATGTTTTTTGTGTTTTTTATATGAAAATGTAAAGGTTTTGACTCTAAGGAAGAAAAGTGTCAAACTCATTAAAGATTTGTGGCAAAAATACCAAAATATAAAAGTTTTGACTATAAGGACTAAAAGTGTCAAAGTCACTACAGATTTGTGGCAAAATTCTAAATGCACAAAAACTTAATCAAAATGTAAAAATGTAAAAGTTTTGATTTTAGAGACCAAAAATATCAAATTCACAAAATATTTGGGACAAAAAACGAAAATTTTGTGGCAATAGTTGACCAATGAAGAAAATTATGTGGCAATAGTGTGAAGAGCTGGAAATTTACTGTTCCTAAGCTCCCTTAGCTTTAATATATATATATATATATATATATATATATATATATATATATATATATATATATATATATTAAATATATATACCATAAAAGTAGAGTTATTACTTATACAATTTGGTATGTTCGAAATCACATTTACCTCTTCGGATTCAATATAAATACACACACCTTCAATGGTTGTTAATCATTTCATTATTGAAAAACATTTTAAAAATCATTGAAGTTAGTTAAAATCCATTTAATCAATTTAGCCAAATGAATAAATTGTCCTTTCTTTTTATGTTTTTAAGATTTCCAAACAATATTTCTTAGATAAGTATCATAGACTTTGACAAAAAAAGAAAAAAAAGACCATGCTCATATAAATTTAGACTTTGATAATCAAAATATATTTTATAAAGATATATATAATTGGTTTATATTATATATACTCGTTAATTAAACTCTTTGTTAACATAGTTTATTAGTTGCTTCATAGAATAGTTTATTATTATATTAAAAACAAATGATCTAAAATCAAAATCAAATTGGTAAACATTGAAAAAAAATATTTTTAAGAAAAAACAACTATTTGTTATAAAATATGATCAAATAATAAGATAAATTATAAAGTAAATAAAGACAAGAGAGTAGAGAGAACTTTTATTCCAATACTTGTGATGAAATCCTCAAGTGCCTAATACATATGGCTCACTATTTATACTATCCAAATAAGATGAAAGATGAGCTATAATATGAATGCACATTATGATGGTGTATTATTACATTCATAAAACACATTGAAATGGTTGTTACTAATGCTAAATAATGATGGGGAGTTATGGGAGAAATGGAGAATCCAATGGTCATTCACAAACTAATATTTCATAACACTCCCCCTTGAATGACGATTGTATCATGCCTCGTTAAAACCTTAATAGGTAAAACCTCATGGGAAAAACCATTTATTAAGGAAAAAGAGTACATGATTAATAATAGATATTTGGAGCAATTGCCTCGTTAAAAAACCTTGCTAAGAAAACCCAGTGGGAAAAACATAGCTAAGGAAAAGAGTACAATATGTTTCCAACTCCCCCTAATCATCACATCACTTGATTTCCTTAAAGCGTCGCATTCCAATATTTCGTACCATGTTTTCAAATTTGGATGTAGGGAGCGCTTTAGTGAACAAATCTGCCAAGTTGTTACTTGATTGAATTTTTTGGATGTTGATGCCACGCTCTTTTTGAAGATCATGAGTAAAAAAAAAACTTTGGTGATATATGTTTAGTTCTGTCTCCTTTGATAAACCCTTCCTTGAATTGGGCTATACAAGCCGCATTATCTTCATATAGTATGGTTGGAGCGTCCCTGTTAGAAGTTAGACCACAACTCTCACGAATGTGATGAGTTAAATTTCTTAACCAAATACATTCACGGCTTGCCTCATGAATTGCTATAATCTCTGTTTGGTTAGAAGAAGAAGCAACTCAAGTTTGTTTAACAGAACGCCAAGAGATTGCGGTACCTCCACAAGTGAATAAATAACCTGTTTGGGATCGAGCTTTGTGTGGATCAGACAAATATCCAGCATCTACATAACCAATTAACTCCGCATTTGATGAATTTGAATAATATAAGCCCATATCCATTGTACCTCGAAGATATCGAAGAATGTGTTTGACTCCATTCCAATGTCTTCTTGTTGGTCAAGAACTATATCTTGCTAATAAATTTACAGCAAAAGATATATCATGTCTCATATTATTAGCAAGATACATTAGTGCACCAATAGCACTAAGATATGGTACTTCGGGACCAAGAAGTTTTTCATGTTTTTCACAAGGCCGAAACTGATCCTTTTTGGCATCTAAATGCCTTACTACCATCGGGGTACTCAATGGATGTGAGTTATCCATATAAAACTTTTTAAGCACCTTTTCTAGATAACTAGATTGATTTACAAAAACTCCATTTTTGGTGTGCTCAATTTGAAGACCCAAACAAAATTTCGTTCATTTCAAATTTTTCTTTCAAACAAGAAGTGACATTTTCCAATTCTCCAGAAGTTCCAATTATGTTCAAATCATCTACGTAAACAGCAATTATCATAAATTCTGATCTGGATCCTTTTATGAATACACATGGGCTTAATGGATCATTTTTATAGCCCTCCTTTAAAAGAAACGTACTTAAACAATTGAACCACATCCGGCCAGATTGTTCCAATCCATACAAAGATTTATTTAATTTTACCGAATATACTTCATGAGAATTAGGAGTTTGTGCTTATGGCACCTTAAACCCTTTTGGGATTTTCATATAAATATCATTTTCAAGTGAACCATATAAATAAGTGGTAAATACATCCATTAGACACATCTCCAGTTTTGCATATGTTGTTAAACTTATAAAATAATTGAATATAATTGCATCAACTACCGGAGACTATATTTCTTCATAATCAATTTTGGGTCTTTGGGTAAAACCTTGTGCAACAAGTATTGCTTTATATCTCACAACTTCATTTTTCTCGTTTCTTTTGCGCACAAATACCCATCCGTGTCCCACTGTTCTTACTCTGTTTGGTGTACGGACTACAGGTCCAAAAGCTTTTCGTTGAGTAATAGAATTAAGCTCTTTATTTATTTCATCTTTCCATTTTGGCCAATATTTTCTATTCATACAATACTCAATAGATTTAGGTTCAAGATCCTCATTTTTCTTTATAATCACACGCGGAACATGATATGAAAAATTATCGTCGACGTCTATCTTATTTCGGTTCCATCTTATTCCTGTCGTGACATAATTTATTGAGATCTCATCATTTTCATTTTTTCAGGTACCTTATTTTCTTTTGTCATGTCATTAGGCTCTTCTAGAGCTTCATTAATCTTTTCAAGAGATTCTGTTTTCTCTTTTGGACCATCAATTGTATTTGCTTTATTTCATTTTCAAGGATTTTTATCTTTGGAACCGGCTGATCTTCCACGCTTCAGGCGTGCCTAAGATTCATTTGCAGTTGTATTTTTTTTTTCTTCATTCTGGGATATCAGTTCTAACTTGAGTAAATATAGCTGGTACATGAGACTTTGTTACCCACTTAGGGTCAATAAATGCTTCTGGCAATTGATTTGCTACATTTTGTAAATGAATTATTTTTTTTATTTCAAGTTCACATTGACTTGAACGAGGATCTAAAACTGAAAGTGACAATTCCTTTCAAGAGATTTTATTTTCCAACTTCTTTATTTCTCCCCCTAATGTTGGAAAATATGATTCATCTAAATAATAATCATCAAATATAGCTGTAAATAAATCTCCAATTGATGATTTTAAATATTTTACTATAGATGGAGATTCATATCCAACATAAATTCTCATTCTTCTTGAGGACCCATTTTTGTGAAGTGAGGTGGAGAAATGGGTACATAAATTATACATCCAAACGTCCTTGGATGGTAAATAATTGGTTACTGACCACAAACCAGTTGAATATGGGAGAACTCATGATAACAAGTTGTCATTATGCATATAAATGATGTTGCATGTAAAATTGCATGCCCCATGTCAATATAGGAAGTTTAGAATGCTTTAGTAATGGTCTTGCAATTAATTAAATGTGTTTGATTAACGACTCAGCTAAACCATTTTGTGTATGAACATATGCAACATGATGTTCAATAGTTGTCCTAATCGACATGGAATAATCATTAAAAGCTTGTGATGTAAATTCTCCAACATTGTCAAGTCAAATTTTCATAATTGGGTAATCGGGAAATTGTGCCCTTAGGCAAATTATTTATGCAAGTAATCATGCAAAAACCAAATTATTACTAGACAATAAGCACACATGTGACCATCTAGTTGACGCGTCAATTAAAACCATAAAATATCTAAATGGTCCACATGGTGTTGGATGAATTAGTCCATATACATCCTCTTGAATTCTTTGTAAGAAACTAAGACTTTCATACCCAACTTTGTTCAATGATGGACTGGAAATTAATTTTCCTTGAGAGCATGCAACACAATTCATTATCTTAAATAATCTTCGGGTTTTTCAAGGAATGACCACTTGAAGTTTCAATTATTTTGCGCATCATAACTGATTCGGGATGGCTCAACCGGTCATGCCAAACTTTGTAGATGTTATCATACCTTTTATTTTCAATAGCATGAGATTCAATCATTCTAATATTTGTATAATACAATCCGGAGGACAATACGGGTAATTTTTCCAAAAGACTTTTCTTACCCGATATCATTTTTGTAATATTGAGATAATTTTTATTACCATCATTAGTTGTTTCAATATGATATCCGTTGGACCGAATATCCTTAAAACTTAATAAATTTCTTGATGATTTTAATTGAAATAATGCATCACCAATTGTAATTATTGTCACTTGTGGTAATACTATATTCGCTCTTCCGGAGCCTTCAATCTTGGTGATTTAGAGGAAAATAATGCATCACTAATTTGTAATTAGTGTCCCTTGTTGTAATATTATATTCGCTATTCCGGAGCCTTCAATCATTTTTGCATTACCTGTTATTATATTTACATTTGCTTATCTAATTGATAAGCAAGTAAAATAATTTTCATTATTAAAAATGCTATGTGGTATTGCATTGTCTGCAAGAAACATATCTTCCTTATTTCTTTTGCGAATATCCATATTTCTTTTCAATAAATAAATAAAATACAAGAAATATTTGACTTAGAGAAATAAAGTCATATTTTATTAATTTGGGAAGATTGTGACGTCATCATTTCTCATGAAACGAATACGACATAAAAGCATAATAAATGTCATGAAACAAAACTACACATTTATTCTGATAAATCACCATCCATATCACCACTTGTCCCTTCGGGGTAGACAAGAAAATCGGCAACATCTAAATGTGTCATTTCTGGTTGATCTTCATGAATATCACTTTGAATAAAATTTATTTCGATATTTTTCTTTATATTTTAGAGAATCTTGATAAAGATCAACAAAATGCTTTGGTAAGCAGCATGTACAAGACTAATGATCGGTCATTCCACATTAGTGATAAACATTTTCAATTTTTTTTTTTTTTTTTTTTTTTTTTTTTTTTTTGCCTTGACCACTTTTATCATTAGGATGTGGATTTTTGTTCTTTTCCAACTTCTGGTGGTTACTTGGAATCTTGTTATTTTTATGATAATTATGATAACCTCCACGACCTCGGTTAGACTCATGACTATTATGATTATATGAGTTGCATTCACTTCAGGGAATGTACTAGAACCGGTTGGGATTGATTGATAATTTTTCATCAATAACTCATTGCTTTTTTTAGCCACAAGAAGACATGAGATTAATTCATATTTATTTTAAACATTTCTCATGATATTGCTACTGCAGGAGCATGTTAGTAGTATGAAAACTAGAGAAAATTTTCTCTATCATTGTTTTCCATAATGAAAATAGAAATCAAAATAAAGACTTGTAATGTAAGGAATTGTTAGTTAAGAAATTCTATAAAATAAGTTGTAAGCATTGTACATGTAAAATTATAAAAAAAAATACATACCTGAAAATGACAAGAACAATAAGGAGTTAAACCTCTATGGTAGAGTCGTGCTGATAACGTGTTATAAAATATGATCAAATAATAATATAAATTATAGAGTAAAGAAAGACAAGAGAGTAGAGATAACTTTTATTCCAATACTTGTGATGAAATCCTCAAGTGCCTAATACATATGGCTCACTATTTATACTATCCAAATAAGATGAAAGATGAGCTATAATATGAATGCACATTATGATGGTGTATTATTACATTCATAAAACACATTGAAATGGTTGTTACTAATGCTAAATAATGATGGGGAGTTATGGGAGAAATGGAGAATCCAATGGTCATTCACAAACTAATATTTCATAACACTATTTGTTTCTCATCTTACACCTAATTTTATAACATTTTTTTTCAATTATAACATTGTATTTTAAACAATTTTATAACATTTTTTTTCCAACTTTAACAATAATTTGTTTTTGTTATTTTTTCCAATTATAACATCCTACTTATACCAAAACCACATACTTCCACATATTACATAAGAGCATCAAATACACATACTTTTACATACATATACCACATATACACCAAATACACATACATTCATATACACACATAATAACATCCTACTTATACCAAATACACATACTTTCACATATATAGATAATAACATTCTACTTATACCAAATACACAAATTTCACATTATATACCACATATACACCAAACACACATACATTCACATACATACATAATAACATCCTATGTCACACCCCCAAACCAGAACGGCGGAAACGTTCGGGGGCGGAGGACGTCATATTCAGTATCATAACAGTTCACAGAAAGGAAAGTACACACCACCATATATATTAAAGTTTCCAAGATGTTTACATAGTTGTATTCATTACATGTTCAAAAGATAAATACATAAACATCATTCAAAAGAAGTAATTAACGCCAGCGCGTTAATCCCAAAAGTTGATTCCCAAACCTGCTTAGCGGTTCCCTGAGAATACAAGTTATTTCAAAGAAAAAGTGTCAACAATTAAGTTGGTGAGTTCATAAGTAGTTTAGAAAAATTGGATGCCATTCCAAAATGGGTGTATATTTTCCAGAAAACGCAGCATTTCAAATGTAAAGAGTTGTGATTTGTTGTGTTGAAAGTGAATGTATTAGATCCAGAAAATCCCATATTTTCCCTAATGGTTGAAATACAAGTTGTTGTGTTTTCCAAGAAAAACCCTTATTTTCTTATAAAAGCATGAAATGCATATAAATGTTCGTGTTATAAGTTGTAAATAATTGCACCAGGAAAATCCCTTATTTTCCTATTAGTTGTTTGGTTTGTATGCAGGAGAAACCCTTATTTTCCTAACATAAATGGCAGTCTCTAAGACCGAAAATCGCAAGAAACCGACGTTCTCAAAAGTTGTGTCATAGTTTCATATAATAAAACTATACGAAGATCGCATTTGTTAGATGAAGAATAGTTTTAGTAGCTACTCGTTCATAAAAGCATAATACCATAATAATTGTATATCCGATGAGTTTTATAACCATACTAAACATAATATGCCTGTAACGACGTTCTTCAGGCGTCGCAGCATTATGACAACTGTCACCCCAAAAGATGGACTGTAGCTAACAGTCAGGGCGCGGGATCATGACTTCCCGTATAGATCTATACACATTTGACACGTTCTCCGAACGGGAGACTCTGGTTATAGACAGGACTTGCAGCATTACTTTCTAATAAAGAAAAGTAACGTTTGAAGATATACACGTCTCATGGATTCTCAATTAAGCCCGTATTAAAGTGATAGTTTTCTATGCAAAGTTTATCCTTTTTCACAATGTTTGACAAATCAAAATCATAAGTTTTTAGAATGTATAAAACGACTTAGCAATGAAAGGTACCTTGAAATCGTTATATACTTTGTATAAGTCTAATGCACACAAAGTATGACAAGAGTTTTCCATAATAGTAATGAGTTCCAAGTGATTTATTCGGTAAAACAAGCTAAGTGAAACTTTATAAAATACACGATAATAACCGTATGTTTACTTGTATTCCCCCCCTAAAAGAGTATAAAAGCATTTGAAAATGTATTTAAAGTGTGTTTGAAAGGGGTATGAACTCACTTGAAAGCTTGAAGATAGCAAGATGGAAAACCGGGCAGAGTTTCGTCTCAGGAAATGAATTTTTCTCGGAAATCTCGAGATTCCTCGGGAGAAAAATCGACCTTCGGGACTTGCACAAAATGACCAGGGCTTCGGGGTAGTGCAAGCACGGAAAACGAGGTAAAACGCAAGCAAAAGGAGAGAGAATGGGCCATTTTCCCGGGAACCCTCGCATGCTATTTATAGGGGGGCCTGAGAGGCCTCGTACGCGGGGCGTACGCTCGTACACAGCGCGTACGCGTACGTCATGCGTGACCGAAGCCTCGACTGCCTCGGCCTCGGATGGGACGGCTCAGGCTGTCGGGTCGGATGTCACGGCGGGTCGGACGGGCGGGTCGGGTGCCTCGCATAGGGCGACGTGGACGGTTTGAGGCCAAGTTCCTCGGGTACGCGGGGCGTACAGGGGTACGCAGCGCGTACCTCGGATGAGGACGCTGACTCCCCTTCTGATAATACCGAAGTTTTAATAAAAATTATATATAAATTATTTATCAAACTTCGAAAATTCATATCTCCTTCATACGAACTCCGTTTTTGACGTTATTTATATCCTCACGAAGGTGAGACTACGATCTACAACTTTCATTTAGATTCCGTTGGCAAGTTCCGGAATTATTTTTATTATGTATTTATTAAAATGACGTGGTTAAGGAATTTCTTTAAAAATTCATAACTTATTCATACGATGTCCGATTTGAGTGTTCTTTTTGTGCATGTTTGTAGTTTAACGATATCTACGACTTTCATTTAGACACCTAAGGTCGGAAAGTGTTTTATTGAAACTTTGCGTTTTTACGCAACTTCGTATTGCCGGTTTTTGTCTGAAAACTTAGAATGATCATAACTTCTTCGTTATAACTCGGATTTTTGTGTTATTTATATGTTTGGAAACCTTAAGACGATAACTACCACATAGTGTACTCCAAATAGAGTTTTTGAATACTTCATTTTTCGATGATATTCTAATTCTTTTCTCAAAGAGGTTACAGGACTCGATTTTTACTGACTTGAAATAACGGGTTGTTACATCATCCCCCCGTTAGAGGGAATTTCTGTAACAGCCCGGATCCCCAGGTATCTTCATTTCTTATATATGTTGGCATTCTGTGAGGGGACTCGGCGAGTTGGTGGTTGAACTCGCCGAGTCGGGTCGCGGTTTTTAGCAGGGGTTCGCGTCCGGACTCGGCGAGTCCAAGGGATGGACTCGACGAGTCCGCGCTGTTTAATGAAACCCTAATTTCCCGGTCCCAAGCTCTATTTAAAGGACCTTATGGCCCTCATATGCGGCCACCTTGAACCCTCAGAGCCTCCATACGTCTGTAAGCCCTTGTGTGTGTGTTTGAAGGCCTTTTGTTCTTCATTTTGTGTAATAGTGCAAGGAAAGGAGGGAGAGGAGCAAGCTTGAAGTGTTGGGGAGCTTAGATCTGTTGCTATTTCATCAAGGGGGTCTTCTTGAGGTAACTTTCTGAGCCAATCTTCGTGTTTTGTGTTGATGTGCCAAACCTAGGGTTTCTTCTTGCATTTCTTGGCTTGAATAAGAAGTATGAGAGGTCCCATGGGGATATGGGACCTAGATCTGGACTTTAGCAGGTCCAGGAGACCCCTTATGACAAGCTTTATGTCCATTCTTTTGAGTTAGAAGCTAAGCTTGCCATATTAAAGGTTGTTTCTTCAAAATAAGCCTTGTATGCATTGCATGGCAACCAAGACTGAGACTTTACGTGACAAATAAGCTTGGGAAGGCCAGATCTATGCATTTGTGGAACGGATCTGACCGAAGAAGCCAGTTTTAGCTGGTGCATGGCATGGACTCGCCGAGTCTGAAGAACAGACTCGACGAGTCGCTTGAAGATGGTCCTTGAGACCATCCTGTGTGTAGACTAGACCGAGTTGTGGGCGACTCAGTGAGTCGCAGAGAGTTGGAAAGGTTTTGACAGGTGGACCGAGTCAGGATGGGACTCGCCAAGTTGACCTTCGACTCGGCGAGTTGAGTCGCAGTGGCCCTGTGATTCAGGCCCAGGTGGAACTCGTCGAGTCAGGGGAGTACTCGACGAGTCAAAGGGAAAATTCTTGAGAGTTGGTAAAAACGCGTAGACTCGCCGAGTCACTATTGTGCACTCGCCGAGTCTAGTCCAATTTGACTAAAGACTGTTGACCAGGTCAATCTGTGTTGACTTGATTTGGATGGTCCACCTTATTGGTACAAGAAATATTCATAGATTTATAATATTATAGGAGGATTGCAGCTCGAGGGTTCGAGCCCGAGTGATTCCAGGATTCACGATTAGCAACTTAGCAAGGCATACGAGGTGAGTCTTCTCACTATACTGTACCCGGAAGGGTTTTGACTGTGTGACCGGAAGGTCGAATATGATATGGAATATATGCTTTATGTGTGTTAAGTTATTTGCTATATGTGTTATGTATGATATGTTTGATATGGGCCGGAAGGCGTGGTCATATGGACTGTAAAGGTTGATGTGGGTAGGACCGGAAGGTTTACCCAGTCGGGACGGAAGTCCCCTGAGACACATGGACCGGAAGGTCAAGGCCTGGAAAGGCGTATGTGCGTATATTGTATTTTGGGAACTCACTAAGCTTTATGCTTACAGTTGTTGCATTATGTGTTTCAGGTACGAGTGAGGACCGTGGGAAGGCGCCAGCATGACCGTACACACACTCGAGGAAACTATTTTATCTTTTGTTATGTGATCGTTTGAGACTACGTTGTTATTTTGGGAATTTAAACTATTTACTCATGTCTTGATGATTGTAAAAATGAAAATTTTTGCTTGGAAATTTTATGACGTTACAATTTCGTCCCGAAATTTTAATACAAAAGAAGAGTCTTAGGGGCTGGGGAAGAGATGTGGATACTTCTGTTGCATTTGATCTTCTCGTTCCCACGTGAACTCAGGTCCCCTCTTAGCATTCCATCGGACCTTTACTATTGGAACGCGACTCTGTTTAGTTCGTTTAACTTCCCTATCCATGATCTCGACGGTTTCTTCCACAAAGTTAAGATTTTCATTTAGTTCGATCTCATCGAGTGGAATTACAAGTGTTTCGTCGGACAAACACTTCTTCAGGTTTGATACGTGGAATACTGGATGTACTTTGTTAAGCTCTATTGGAAGTCGGAGTTTGTAGGCTACTGGACCAACCCTTGAAATGATTTCGAAGGGTCCAATGTACCTAGGATTTAGCTTCCCATGCTTTCCAAAGCGTATCATTCCCTTCCAGGGTGAGACCTTCAGTAGTACCCGATCGCCAATCTGAAATTCCAAGGGTTTACGTCTTTTGTTGGCATAGCTCTTTTGCCTATCCCTCGAGGATTTCAGTCGTTCTCGTATTTGCACGATCTTTTCAGTAGTTTCTCTGATGATCTCTGGACCAGTGAGGGTGCTATTAGGGACTAGACCTTTTGCTAGTTGTGTGTCGCCCACTTCCGTCCAGCACAGAGGTGATCTGCACTTACGGCCGTAAAGGGCTTCAAATGGAGCAGTATTGATACTAGTATGATAACTATTGTTATAAGAGAACTCAACCAAAGGTAAGTGAACATCCCATGCTTTACCAAAGTCAATTACACATGCTCGCAACATGTCTTCCAAGGTTTGGATCGTTCTTTCGCTCTGTCCGTCAGTTTGGGGGTGATAGGCTGTACTCATGTCCAATCTTGTTCCCATGGATTTTTGCAATGATTTCCAGAATCTAGACGTGAATCTGCTGTCTCTATCCGAGATGATAGACATTGGCACTCCATGGAGTCGTACGATCTCTCGGATGTAGATTCTCGATAGCTTTTCCATTTTATCAGTTTCCTTGATCGGTAGGAAATGAGCGGACTTGGTTAATCTATCGACGATTACCCAAATAGTATCTTGGCCACCCTGAGTTTTGGGCAGTTTCGTTATGAAGTCCATGGAAATCTGCTCCCATTTCCACTCAGGAATTTTAGGTTGTTGGAGTAGTCCTGAGGGTTTCTGGTGTTCTATTTTGATCTTGGCGCAAGTCAAACACTTGCTCACATATGTAGCGATCTCTGCTTTCATGTTTGGCCACCAGTAGAGTTGTTTGAGATCTTGATACATCTTGTCTGACCCGGGGTGTATGGAGTATGGAGTCTTGTGTGCCTCGCTCATAACTACCTCTCTAAGTCCACCTAACTTGGGCGTCCATATTCGGTTCATGAGGTAGCGTGCTCCGTCACTATTGATTTCTAAATTCTTGTTCATTCCCCTAAGGGTCTCACCTGTCACGTTTTCGTGTTTCAGGGCCTCTATTTGAGCTTCCTTGACTTGTGTCGACAGGTGCGAATGGATTGACATGGCTAATGACTTCACTCTTCGGCCAGAGTACTCCTTACGACTAAGGGCATTTGCCACGACGTTAGCCTTTCCTGGATGATAGCGAATCTCACATTCGTAGTCGTTGAGCAATTCGACCCAACGTCGCTGTCTCATGTTCAACTCCTTCTGGTCGAAGATGTGTTGTAGGCTCTTGTGGTCTGTAAAGATAGTGCATTTGGTACCATATAGGTAGTGTCTCCATATTTTACGAGCGAAGACCACCGTCCCAAGTTCTAAATCATGAGTGGTGTAATTAACCTCATGCGTTTTCAGTTGTCGTGAGGCATATGCAATAACCTTTCCCCTCTGCATTAGTACACAGCCCAACCCTTGCTTCGAAGCATTGCAATACACCACAAAATCTTCGGTCCCTTCTGGGAGAGAAAGGATGGGCGCGCTGCAAAGGGCTTGTTTCAAAGTCTGAAATGCAGCATCTTGCTTTTCTCCCCAATTGTAGGTCACACCTTTCTGGGTTAAGGCGGTAAGAGGCTTTGCGATGCTGGAGAAATTCTGGATGAACCTTTGGTAATAACCAGCAAGACCTAGAAATTGGCGAATTTCTGTTGGTGTAGTTGGCGCAGACCAGTTTTTGATAGCCTTGATTTTTGATGGATCCACGTGGATTCCTTCCTTACTGACCACGTGACCGAGGAAGTCCACCTTTCTAATCAAAAATTCACATTTTGAGAATTTTGCATACAATCTCTCAGTTCGTAACGTCTCTAAAACTTGCCTCAGATGTTGACCATGCTCTTCTTTATTCTTTGAATAAATGAGTATGTCGTCTATGAATACTATCACGAATTTATCCAAGAATGGACGACATACCCGATTCATTAGATCCATGAATACGGCCGGGGCATTGGTTAGTCCGAACGGCATCACTACGAACTCGTAATGTCCGTATCGTGTTCGGAAGGCTGTCTTGGGAATATCACTCTCCAGGACTCGCAGCTGGTGATATCCCGACCTCAGATCGATCTTGGAGAAGTAGTTGGCTCCTTGGAGTTGGTCGAATAAGTCATCGATTCGGGGTAGGGGGTATCGGTTCTTGATGGTATGTTTGTTGAGTTCTCGGTAGTCGATGCACATTCTGAATGATCCATCCTTCTTTTTCACGAACAGTACGGGTGCTCCCCATGGCGAGAAGCTCGGCCTGATGAATCCTTTCCCAAGTAGTTCATTCAGTTGGCTGGATAGCTCTTGCATCTCTGTCAGGGCTAATCGATAGGGTGCTTTGGCTACTGGGGTAGCTCCGGGAACCAGATCGATTCGGAACTCAACTTGTCTCGCGGGTGGTATTCCCGGAAGGTCCTCGGGAAAAACGTCGGGAAAATCGCGTACGTCGGGCACACTCTTGATGTCTTGGACTTCGCGTTTCACATCTACAACATGTGCCAAGAACGCGTGACACTCCTTGCGTAGGAATTTCCGAGCATGGATACTTGAGATGATACGAAGAGTGGTACTTGGTTTGTCACCCAAGACAATGAAAGTTTCGCCGGTTGGCAGATTAAGGCGAACGGCCTTATCGTAACATAGAATGTCCGCATGATGAGAACTCAACCAATCCATGCCAATGATGACATCGAAACTCTTAATCGAGACTGGCATGAGGTTGATTGAAAAGGGATTATCGTTTAAAGTTAGGGTGCAATTTAAGTATATCTCCTTAGTGCCTTCGGTTTTCCCGTTGGCCATTTCTACTATGAATGGTTCACTTAATGATTGTGGTATTGATTTTAGCAGGCCTTTAAAGTCGTGACTCACAAAACTCCTTTCCGCTCCACTATCAAACAAAATGCATGCATACGAGTTATCGAGAAGAAACGTACCCGTAACAACAGTAGGGTCCGCAATGGCTTCATCTTGTCCCATTGCGAAAACTCGGCCCCTTCCGCCGGTATTCCGATTGTTTGCCTTTGGGCAGTCCCTGCGGTAGTGCCCCGTGTCTCCGCACTCAAAGCAGGCGCGGCTTACCCCGGTATTAGTAGTGGGGACGGATGGTTGGGTTGGCCCTTTGCAATAGCGGGCTGTATGTCCCTTCTTATTACACTTGGTGCATTGAAGATCATGGAAAGGACCATGGTGGTGGAAGCTGCATCGGTTGCACTTAGGAAGTTTCCCATTATATGAGCTTGTGGGGGCAGGGTTCACAGGTACAGTCATAGCGTGGGTCACTATTACTTGTTGTTTCTTGGGGTTTTCCTAGAGAGTTTGTCCCCTCCTTTTGTTCCAAGGCCTACTCTGGCCCTGAGCCTCCCTAGGTGGGTTTGCAGTTGTTGAAATGATACTGGGTTTTACTCCGTGGTCGATGAGTCGCTGAGCCAGGCGTTTAGCGCTGTTGTAGGTAACAGGGCCGGAAGCTAGGACATGCCCTTGAATCTGGGGTGACAACCCCCAAATGTACCTTTCAACCTTCTTTGATTCTGGGTTGACCATGGTAGGGCACAGTGCAGCGAGGTCATTGAACCTAGCTGTGTAGGTGACTAGGTCAGACCTAGTCATTTTCAGATTCCAGAGTTCCTGCTCCAGCTTTTGCACTTCGCCCCTTGGGCAGTATTCTTCCAGTAGTAGAACCTTTAGATCGTCCCAACTCATGGAGTTGGAGACAGTGAGCGTCACTGAATTCACATGGCTTTTCCACCAAGTGAGGGCTCGATCCACGAAAGTGCAAGCAACGAACTTGACTTTGCTTGCTTCTAGGCATGAGCAGATCTCGAAGACCGTTTCGGTCTTCTCGAACCATTGCATTAGTGCAATGACTCCCCCAGTTCCATTAAAAGTTTTTGTCTTAGCGTTAGAGAACTCCTTGTAAGTACATTCTCTTACTTGGCCATGACCAGTGCCATGATTTGGATGATTCGTGCTGCTTCCCGCCCCTCCATTTCCGTGAGAGTTTTTTTGCGAGAGGGCTGCAGTTACTGCTGCTGTGATAGCAGCCTGGACCATGGCTGGATCATAAGCTGGTGGTGGAGGTGGTGGTGGTACCGTGCCCGGCCTGGGCCTTAGGTTTGGACGAGGAGGCATCGTGCTGCCAAAAGAAAAAAAATATGGAAAAATTTATAAGTTTTGGCAGTTTAGAGTTGAATGATATTGAGTTAACTTCTAATAGTTCTAAGAAGTTGGGTTTGACTGACACAATGTTTTGAGCTTGAAAGTAAAGTTTGAATAGATGTACCAATGAATCGAACGAATTGCGCATGATTAACAACAAAAAGAAAAGGGGTATACCCTTATATATATTAAACATATAGTTGTGTTACAGCGGGGTCTAGACAAAAGTTATTGGCCTTTCTAAAGGCCTCCGATTACAGAACAATTTAAAGAAATAATACTTTTATCCGAAGTCCTAATTTATAACAAAATTTTGAGAGTCGGGCAATTACTACTTGCGGCGCGCTTTGCGTTTGGAGCTCGACTCCGTGTCGGACTGCTTCGACTCCATGAGGCGTCTATCAAACGCAGCTTGTTGTTCTCTTAATTCTGCGAAGGCCGCATTTGCTTGTGTTTGAAATGCTTCGGCGCGAATGTGGATGTCGTTCTGCAACAACTCTAGGCGGTTGATATCGGCCGTGTGGATTTGTACTTCCACATTGACCTCTCAGATTCGGTTGGCTTGCACTCCGGATTGATAACACTGGTTGGCGAGTTTGCCAACCATGACCGGAAGTGCTCGGTCGGCTGATCCCCCGCCTCTCACATCATAGAAGTCTCGGCACATGCCGTAGGGAGGGCGTAAGCTTTGTTGTTGGCTCCAATGATGGAGGTGACTTCCCCACACAGGAGTGGGTCCTTGGAAGTTCCTCACGTGGACGGGAGATTGTGGGATTGGTGGATTTATAATTTCTGGCTCCGAATCCGTGCCAGAGTCATCCCCTCCCTCCAACTCTATAGGCTCTTCGTCTTCTTCAGGATCTTCTTCGATCCACCCTCCATTACCTTGGTTGGGGTAGTAGGGGTCATTGGGGTGATGGAATCCCGCCATTTAGACTGTACGAGAATAGAGTTAAAAAGTTTACTATAAGCTAGAGCACATGAAACTTACCCTTAAGTTTAATGGTTGACGGCACTCGAATACTCCCTCAGTATTCTTTAGCGATATGCTTTTGGTAAGTTTTAAATTTGTTGTCCATTGCAGACACTCCTTGGCATACGTTAGTCGGCTCTTGGACAAATATAGTTGATCAGGCTACATAGTTGTATTCATTACATGTTCAAGATGTTTACATAGTTGTATTCATTACATGTTCAAAAGATAAATACATAAACATCATTCAAAAGAAGTAATTAACGCCAGCGCGTTAATCCCAAAAGTTGATTCCCAAACCTGCTTAGCGGTTCATTGAGAATACAAGTTATTTCAAAGAAAAAGTGTCAACAATTAAGTTGGTGAGTTCATAAGTAGTTTAGAAAAATTGGATGCCATTCCAAAATGGGTGTATATTTTCCAGAAAACGCAGCATTTCAAATGTAAAGAGTTGTGATTTGTTGTGTTGAAAGTGAATGTATTAGATCCAGAAAATCCCATATTTTCCCTAATGGTTGAAATACGAGTTGTTGTGTTTTCCAAGAAAAACCCTTATTTTCTTATAAAAGCATGAAATGCATATAAATGTTCGTGTTATAAGTTGTAAATAATTGCACCAAGAAAATCCCTTATTTTCCTATTAGTTGTTTGGTTTGTATGCAGGAGAAACCCTTATTTTCCTAACATAAATGGCAGTCTCTAAGACCGAAAATCGCAAGAAACCGACGTTCTCAAAAGTTGTGTCATAGTTTCATATAATAAAACTATACGAAGATCGCATTTGTTAGATGAAGAATAGTTTTAGTAGCTACTCGTTCATAAAAGCATAATACCATAATAATTGTATATCCGATGAGTTTTATAACCATACTAAACATAATATGCCTGTAACGACGTTCTTCAGGCGTCGCAGCGTTATGACAACTGTCACCCCAAAAGATGGACTGTAGCTAACAGTCAGGGCACGGGATCATGACTTCCCGTATAGATCTATACACATTTGACACGTTCTCCGAACGGGAGACTCTGGTTATAGACAGGACTTGCAGCATTACTTTCTAATAAAGAAAAGTAACGTTTGAAGATATACACGTCTCATGGATTCTCAATTAAGCCCGTATTAAAGTGATAGTTTTCTATGCAAAGTTTATCCTTTTTCACAATGTTTGACAAATCAAAATCATAAGTTTTTAGAATGTATAAAACGACTTAGCAATGAAAGGTACCTTGAAATCGTTATATACTTTGTATAAGTCTAACGCACACAAAGTATGACAAGAGTTTTCCATAATAGTAATGAGTTCCAAGTGATTTATTCGGTAAAACAAGCTAAGTGAAACTTTATAAAATACACGATAATAACCGTATGTTTACTTGTATTCCCCCCTAAAAGAGTATAAAAGCATTTGAAAATGTATTTAAAGTGTGTTTGAAAGGGGTATGAACTCACTTGAAAGCTTGAAGATAGCAAGATGGAAAACCGGACAGAGTTTCGTCTCGGGAAATGGATTTTTCTCGGAAATCTCGGGATTCCTCGGGAGAAAAATCGACATTCGGGACTTGCACAAAATGACCAGGGCTTCGGGGTAGTGCGAGCACGGAAAACAAGGTAAAACGCAAGCAAAAGGAGAGAGAATGGGCCATTTTCCCGGGAACCCTCGCATGCTATTTATAGGGGGGCCTGAGAGGCCTCGTACGCGGGGCGTACGCTCATACGCAGCGCGTACGCGTACGTCATGCGTGGCCTAAGCCTCGACTGCCTCGGCCTCGGATGGGACCGCGCAGGCTGTCGGGTCGGATGGCACGGCGGGTCGGACGGGCGGGTCGGGTGCCTCGCATAGGGCGATGTGGATGGTTTGAGGCCAAGTTCCTCGGGTACGCGGGGCGTACAGGGGTACGCATCGCGTACCTCGGATGAGGACGCTGACTCCCCTTCTGATAATACCGAAGTTTTAATAAAAATTATATATAAATTATTTATCAAACTTCGAAAATTCATATCTCCTTCATACGAACTCCGTTTTTGACGTTCTTTATATCCTCGCGAAGGTGAGACTACGATCTACAACTTTCATTTAGATTCCGTTGGCAAATTCCGGAATTATTTTTATTATTTATTTATTAAAATGACGTGGTTAAGGAATTTCTTTAAAAATTCATAACTTATTCATACGATGTCCGATTTGAGCGTTCTTTTTGTGCATGTTTGTAGTTTAACGATATCTACGACTTTCATTTAGACACCTAAGGTCGGAAAGTGTTTTATTGAAACTTTGCGTTTTTACGCAACTTCGTATTGCCGGTTTTTGTCGGAAAACTTAGAATGATCACAACTTCTTCGTTATAACTCGGATTTTTGTGTTATTTATATGTTTGGAAACCTTAAGACGATAACTACCACATAGTGTACTCCAAATAGAGTTTTTGAATACTTCATTTTTCGATGATATTCTAATTCTTTTCTCAAAGAGGTTACATGACTCGATTTTTACTGACTTGAAATAACGGGTTGTTACATCCTACTTATACCAAATACACATACTTTCACACACACATATACACACGCACACACACACGCATCCACACACACACATATATATATATATATATATATGTATATATATTATAATAACATCTTACTTATACCAAATACATATATTTCACATTCATATACCACATATACACCAAACACACATACATTGACATATATACAACAAACTTACATAGATTCACATATATATATATATATATATATATATATATATATATATATATATATATATATATCAAATATACACACATATGAAAATTTTCACATAATTTATACAACTATACATATTTTGCAATTAAACTCGAATTTGACAATAATAGAAGTAAATAGAACTTGTGGTGGCGGAAATCAAAGAAATGGTGTAGTGGTGGTGATAGTCGCCGGTGGTGGCCGGGAAACTCAATAAAAAACTAAAATTGACAATTTTTTGCAATTAATCACTAACATAAGCTAAAAATCGATGTTACAAGAGAAAAAGGAAATGAAACTAAGCTGGAAATATCTATTGTCGCCGGAGATTAGTCTCAGTCGCTGGAAATTCGTCCTTACTGGTCTATCTCTACTTTGCCCGCCGACATCTTCTTCTCTGTGGCATGAATTCCTTAATTTCGACTTTGTGCGACGGTGATGCTTGCGAATCGACGTAGAAGATGGAAAGAAAAAAGCGCAACAATAGATGGAAGCAAACAAAAGCAGAAAAGGAAAAGAGCATCAATTTTTTTGGTTAACTTCTTCGACCTTTAGCGGTGACACCATTACCGGCGATGATAAGGGCTTTAGTGGCGATTTCTTTCAATAGCAGCGATACTTAGGAGGGAATTATTGTTGCGTCATTTATTCGACATTTAGCGACGATAGGGTTAGGTCTTTAGCGACGACTTGTGTCACCGATATTAGTTTTGTGCGTTCCACGAGTACTCTAACTGTTGGATTAGAAACACAATCAGATGGATCTAGTTTACCAGAACGTGAAAATGAGGATCCGTGTAATGACACTTTAGCGGCGACATCAATAGCGGCGACATGTACTTTTAACGGCAACAAATTGATATGTCACCACTAAAGGGTCATGTCACCGCTAATGTCTATTTTTCTTGTAGTGACATATAATATGCATTATTATTTTTTTATCTTAAAAATATATTTAAGGAGTTAGGGATGTAGGGTATTAGTAAACGAGATTGAACCAAGTTTATTTAGGCTTATCATACTAAAAATGAGCCGATCTTGAGCTGAGCCTATACAATTCTTCACGATGTCGAGCCGAGTTCAATGAAATAAAGTTGAATCGAGCCGAGCTCGAGCTTGAGCCCCTCGTAACTTTAACGAACCCAAGCCTAGCCTAGCCATGATCGGGCTCGACTAGGCTTGGTTTCAACCCTAATATATTTGTATGGCTAAAAGATATGGTTGTATTACAAGAGAAAAAGGAAATGAAACTAAGCTGGAAATATCTATTGTCGCCGGAGATTAGTCTCTGGAAATTCGTCCTTACTCGTCTATCTCTACTTTGCCCGCCGACATCTTCTTCTCTGTGGCATGAATTCCTTAATTTCGACTTTGTGCGACGGTGATGCTTGCGAATCGACGTAGAAGATGGAAAGAAAAAAACACAACAATAGATGGAAGCAAACAAAAGCAGAAAAGGAAAAGAGCATCAATTTTTTTGGTTAACTTCTTCGACCTTTAGCGGTGACACCTTTACCGGCGATGATAAGGGCTTTAGTGGCGATTTCTTTCAATAGCAGCGATACTTAGGAGGGAATTATTGTTGCGTCATTTATTCGACATTTAGCGACGATAGGGTTAGGTCTTTAGCGACGACTTGTGTCACCGATATTAGTTTTGTGCGTTCCACGAGTACTCTAACTGTTGGATTAGAAACACAATCAGACGGATCTAGTTTACCAGAACGTGAAAATGAGGATCCGTGTAATGACACTTTAGCGGCGACATGTACTTTTAATGGCAACAAATTGATATGTCACCACTAAAGGGTCATGTCGCCGCTAATGTCTATTTTTCTTGTAGTGACATATAATATGCATTATTATTTTTTTATCTTAAAAATATATTTAAGGAGTTAGGGATGTAGGGTATTAGTAAACGAGCTTGAACCAAGCGTAAGCTTATTTAGGCTTATCATACTAAAAATGAGCCGATCTTGATCCCAAGCTGAGTCTATACAATTCTTCACGATGTCGAGCCGAGTTCAGTGAAATAAAGTCGAATCGAGCCGAGCTCGAGCTTGAGTCCCTCGTAACTTTAACGAACCCAAGCCGAGCCTAGCCATGATCGGGCTCGACTAGGCTTGGTTTCAACCCTAATATATTTGTATGGCTAAAAGATATGGTTGTAGCAATAGAAACTAGGTTCTTTTAGTTTCATCTTAGCACGGTTCCTTATATTAAACCGAGTCATACAAGTCACCCGATTTTTTCATGATACATTCCAATATTTTTCAAAAACCAGATCCTATATGGCAAAGTCCTATGTAAATTTCTATAACATATATGTAATCTTGTTTGTTTATCATATAACAACCGACAGTGTCTTTGTAATTTCACATATACAAAATACAATTAAATATACAAAATACAATCATTTTGACTTTTGAACAAACTTTAACATGGAGATGCTCTTATATTCATTTATAGAAAAGTTCGAACATAAAATAGATTTATTGCTAGTTTTCTAAGAAATAGAAAAATCAAACGAAGTAAACCGTACACTGTTTTCAGATCATTCTTTAACCTATCTTGGAGCTTCACATGTCGCAATGTTTTTATTAGAAAACTGGTATACTTTGTGGGTGCCTAAAGAAACTCTTGGGATCAACTTTGGCCTTGATTCGAATCAACTTCTTGATATTATTCTTTTTCCAGTATCTCTCGCCCCAAACACTAGCTTCTTCATAACTATCACTTCCAACACCCAAATCAAGATCCATATAATTAGCATAAGCCTCCCTCGGGTTATTTGACACATAAGGCTCTAATAACTTCTCCAAGCTTTCCAGCCAAGCTATCCGACTGAGAGATATAGGGCTTGTGTCTGAAGATTGATCAAAAAAATTAACAGTCTTGAGCACCTGGTACAACACCCCAGCTCTATGAGGATACGGAATTGCTGTCTCTGAGTAATCAGCCATTCTTCCACCAAGAGGATTGATCATCAGAAGGGCTGATTCATCATTTTCGAAAAGCTTCCTCCATATCTTTTTGAGTCCGCTTATGGGGATCGGTGTCCTAACATAGTCTGATTTACTTTTGTTGTCCAGCTTGGCTATGGCAGATCTGTTTGTGAGAATCCCTGTTGATGTAGAGCTTGGCAACCCCCAAAACAAAAGGGTTGACTGAACGGTTTTTACTTCTTGACAAATCTCTCCTATAACACCGAGCTCAGGAAAATTTTGGTCCAACAATGGAAGCAATGTGTCGGTTGTTCCCTGATAAATTCCTTCAAACATAATTCGTATAGTTTTCTTGGTGGTGTTGCGGATATATTCGCCAAAAACCTGAGTTCTTATGTGCAAATTTCTATCAATAGAAGGTGCAACGTGTTGGTATTTATGGAAAATTTCAGTTGCGCCTTCTTCCAAAGTCTTATTCAGTAAAAAGACAGTTACTCTTTCTGGAACTGGAACCAACTGCAGCTTCCATGCAAGAACTATTCCAAACTTGAAGCGCCACCACCTCGAATTGCCCAAAACAAATCTTCACCCATTGACTTCCTATTAAGAATATTTCCATTGACATCCATGAAACGAACATCCAAAACATTATCAGCAGCAGTACCATGTTTTCTCATTAGGTTTCCATAGCCACCACCGCCTATGTACCCGCCAAAACCCACCGTCGGACAAACACCTGCCGGAAAATACAAGGTGTCGGTCTTTTGAGAAATACTGTAATAGAGATCACCAACCA
Organism: Lactuca saligna; assembly: GCF_052625555.1. Lineage (NCBI taxonomy): Eukaryota > Viridiplantae > Streptophyta > Magnoliopsida > Asterales > Asteraceae > Lactuca > Lactuca saligna. The sequence continues at coordinate 75,175,648 of NC_136418.1, forward strand.
CGGCGCCTGCCTGGACCCGTGCAAGCCTGTTTGGTACGTCAACTTCTATAGACCTCATGTTGGTGAAATCAATCATAACAAAGGGAATGTTGACAATGGTGAAACCAGAGAAAAGTTGAAGAGGGAAAATTGATTCTTCATTATTGAATAGTTACTTACAAATGAAGCTAAATTGAAACTATATACAAGAGAAACAACTGATTAACCCTCTAACAAACTTCTAACTAACATCACGTGAGAATCACATGATTTTATTAAACAGAATTAACTAACAATTAACTATTAATTCTAACACCCCCCCTCAAGTTGGAGGGTGAATAACGCCCAACTTGTTCAAAAGAAATTTATGTTGCTTTGTAGGTAGATTTTTAGTAAAAAAATCTGCAAGTTGAGAATGTGTTGGAACATGTTGTAACGAAATCAAGCCATCTTGTAGTTTGTCTCTGACAAAGTGACAATCAATCTCTACGTGTTTGGTTCTTTCGTGGAAGATAGGATTTTTAGCTATGTGGATGGCTGCTTGGCTGTCACAATGAATAGGTACAGGTGTCAAATTCGGAACAGTTATTTCATAAAGAAGGCGAGTGAGCCATGCAAGTTCAGCAGTAACTCGACGCATGCTTCTATATTCTGCCTCTGCTGATGACAATGAAACAGTCACCTGTTTCTTAGATTTCCAGGCAATTGGACAATTACCCAATAAGATAATGAATCCGCTCACACTTCTTCTGGTTTGGGGACATGAAGCCCAATCTGAATCGCAATAAGCATTGAGGGTAAAATCGTCTCCATTATTCATTAGTAACCCTTGATTTGGATCATTGTTAAGATACTTTAGAACATGTAAAGCTGCATGATAGTGAGGCATTCTGGGATCAGACATGAATTGACTGAGAAGTTGAACTGCAAATGCAAGGTCTGGTCTTATATGTACCAGAAAGTTTAATTTTCCCACTAATCTTCTATAGACTTCTGGAGAATCCATATGATCACCTTGACCTTGCAAAAGCTTCAAATTTGTAGGTAATGGACAAGAAGCATGACCAGTGCAGTCAAATTCTTTTAGCAGTTCTGTGGAAAACTTTCTTTGAGTGAGAATGACACCTGATGAATTATACAAAACTTCAATTCCTAAAAAAAAATTCAAGAATCCAAGGTCTTTAATTTTGAAAGTATTATCAAGAAATGTCTTCAATTTTGTGATTTCTTCTTCATTATTTCCAGTAACCATTATGTCATCGACATAGACTGCTACAAATGTTACATAGGATCCCATATTCTTGTGAAAAAGAGAATAATCATTCTTTAAATTTTGATATCCCATTTCTTTTAACGCTGAAGAAAGTTTAGCATACCATTGCCTTGAAGCTTGTTTGAGCCCATATAGTGATTTTTGTAGTTTACATACTTGATTTGGTTTGCATCCCTTCAAACCAGGTGGTGGCTTCATGTATATTTCTTCATGCAAGTCACCATGCAAAAAAGCATTATTAACATCTAATTGATGCATATTCCATCCTTTCTTGACTGCAGTTGCAATAAGAGCTCTAATAGTTGTCATTTTGACAACAGGTGAGAAGGTTTCAGTGTAATCTATGCCAGCTTTTTGAGTGAAACCTTTGACAACCAGCCTCCCTTTACATCTTTCAACATCGCCATTTGCCTTATATTTGATCTTGTATACCCACTTACAACTTATGGGCTTTTTACCCTTTGGAAGATCAACAATAACCCAAGTATTATTTGCTTCTAGTGCCTCAAATTCTTTATTCATGGCTTCTTGCCATTCTGGAATTAAAACTGCTTCTTCAAAACTAGAAGGCTCAGAAAGACACGTTATATTATTGAGTAATTGTTTGCTTTGGGATGATAAAGTTGAGAAACAAACATGAACCGGTGAAGAAGCATTGGTAACATTGTGGGTGCATGTGAATAAGGAACAACAAGATGCGAGATTGTGACATGTGGCATTGGAGCAAATGTATTCTTTTAAATGAGAAGGAGGTCTTGAAATTCTGGTTGTATGTCTGATAGGTGCTTGTTGGGGAATTAAATTAGGTTGAACTGATATCAAAGAAGGTGTAGTATTATCTTGTGAAATACCAGAGGTAGGTAATAATGAAATTGGGTCATCATTATAATCTGTATAGTACAAATCTGTAGATGGGAATAAAGGATCATTAGGGGTTGATTTGTAAGGGAAAATGCTTTCATGAAAAATAATATCTCTGGAAACAATTATTTGTTTGGTGTCCATATTGTAAACTTTGTACCCTTTTTGCCCAAAAGGGTATCCAACAAATATGCAGGGAGCTGCCCTTGGTTGGAATTTGTCTCGTTTATGTTGTAATGTACTCACATAACACAAACATCCAAAAGATTTGAGATTTGAATACGAAGGTTGATGACCATACAACATAAAGTATGGAGTTTTTCCTTTTAGAATTTGAGAAGGAAATCTGTTGATCAAATAAGTTGCAGTGAGGACACAATCACCCCAAAATTTTAGAGGCAACTTTGATTGATACAGTAAAGCTCTAGAAGTTTCCAAAAGGTGTTTATGTTTCCTCTCAACTACCCCATTTTGTTGAGGGTTATATGCACAACTTGTTTGGTGAATGATCCCATTTGCTTGAAAAAATGTGATTGCCTCATTACTAGACCCCAACTCTAGAGCATTATCAGATCTTATAATTCTCACTGTTTTCCCAAATTGGGTTTTTACCATTTCAATAAAACCTTTGAGAACATTGAAAGAATTTCCTTTGGTACTTAGCAAATGAGTCCATGTACTTCGACTAAAATCATCAACAATTGTCAAGAAATAAGATTTGCCATTATAAGTTCTTGTATTGTATGGTCCCCATGTATCAATATGAATTAGATCAAAAGAAGAACTTGTCTTAATAACACTATGACCAAATGGAAGTTTGTGTTGTCTTGCTTTAGAACAAATTTCACAAGCATGATTGAATGTGGCATTTTTATTACTAAGAAAAGAAAGAGTTTTCAACTTGTACATAGGAAGATGGCCAAGTCTATTATGCCACAAAGAAAACAAATTGTCATCAGACATACAAACTGAATTTGAAAAAATGACAACAGGATCTGAAGGAGCATGTAAAGTCACAGAAAGAGCAATTCCATTGTTGTTGTTTTGATTGGAATGCAGAAAGTATAAACCTGCTTGGTGTCTACCAAGAACCAGAGGCCTCTTCTGAGAAAGGCCCTGCATTAAAAAGCAAAATTTGTCTGAAAAAATGAAAAGAGACCTTAACTGATGACATAATTTGCTAATGGATAACAAATTAAATTTGAAGTGAGGAACATACAGAACATTATGGAGTACAACATCATCAGCCAAATAAGTACTACCAATCTCATAAGCACTTATTTGTTGTCCATTTGGTAAGGTGATGTGATATGGGATTTTAAGAGTTTGAATTTGGAATAAGAGTGATTTGTTGTGACACATATGGTCACTGGCTCCAGAATCAATGATCCAAGTAGTTGCAGTAGTAACCAAGCAATGACAACTTATGGAATTATGTTTAGACAAGAAAACATTACCAGCAAAATTTGCATTAGAATGACCCGAAGATGGTTGGTTCTGCGAGTTTTGAGAATTCTGAGCCTGTGTACTTTCATTTCCATCTTGTTTTGTGTTAAAATTGTTAAACATCGAAAAGAACTGATGATATTGTTGAATTTGTTCATTTGAAAGTTGTGGTAGTGATTGAATGTTTGTAGAATGAACATGATTGGCTTGTTGAGTTGTCCCTTCACCATTTGTTAATTGAAAACTAGAGGCATTTGCATCAACAGTTCTTATCCCCTTTGTAAACTTGAAATCTTTAGGAAAGCCAATTAACCTGTAGCATTTGTTGGCAGAATGGCCAGGTTTCTTGCAAAAATTACAAGTAATGTTCTTCTTTGCTTCATAATTGCCCTTGAGTTGATTGATTTCTTGATTATTCCGAAAATGCCCTCCACTAGACTTAACATTCATGGAGGCTGAATCAGACATAAACTGAAAAGTAGAAGAATGGACTTCTCTTTGTTTCTCGTCTTGAATCAAAAGAGCATATGCTTGAGTGACAGATGGGAGAGGTTTCATTAAGAGAATACTTCCTCTTACATGACTATAATCACTGTTAAGTCCCATAAGAAACTTCATCAACCTTTGATTCTGTTGTTCTTCCTGAATTTTGTGTGCTGCTCCACAAGTACAGTCAGGAATAACAGATAGAGCATTTAGTTCATCCCATTGTTTCTTTAACTTGGTGAAATAAGTAGCTAGGTCATCAGATCCTTGATTCAAATCAGAAATCTCCTTTTGGAGATGATATAACTTTGCTCCATTTGATTGTCCAAATCTGTCATCTAAATCATCCCAAATTGCTTTGGCAGAAGATGAATAGAGAACAGATTCGGCAATATCATTTGATAAGACATTAAGTATCCAAGAAGTTACCATATCATTGCATCTTTGCCAATTATCGAAAGAATTGTGATTTGAAGCTGGTTTGAGTACTTTACCATTGACGAAGCCAATCTTGTTCTTAGCTGATAATGCAATCATCATGCCTTTCTTCCATGAATTGAAATTCGATCCATCAAATTTGTTAGAAACAAGTAGCATACCAGGATGATCTGATGGATGTAGATACATTGGATCAGATGTATTAGGAAATTGAGTTGAATTTTGAGGAGTAACTGGATTAGATGAAGAAGACATCGCTATGATGATGAAACTGAAATTACAGGGAAAAAAAAACAGTAGCGAAAGAACAAAATCTTAAAATTGAAATGATGATTCAATTTGATTGAAATGATTGAAGAAGAAAATCAAGTGCGGAATCAAAAATTGAATGAATCTTCGAGCACAAAGCTCTGATACCATGTTGACAATGGTGAAACCAGAGAAAAGTTGAAGAGGGGATATAGATTCTTCATTATTGAATAGTTACTTACAAATGAAGCTAAATTGAAACTATATACAAGAGAAACAACTGATTAACCCTCTAACAAACTTCTAACTAACATCACGTGAGAATCACATGATTTTATTAAACCGAATTAACTAACAATTAACTATTAATTCTAACAGGGAACATCAGCAGTGTACGAGAGGCCCTCGAAGTCGTGGCCCCCGCTTCTGATTCTGATCTCGTAGCCATGTTTCTTGGTGCAATATAGAGCTGTTTGGATAAGGGTTTCTTCCACTGGTGTCACGATGACTGATGGTTTAGGAGTTGAGGGTTTAATGAACCTTGTGTTTTGTACTGCGACTTGCCAAATGGGTAAGAAAGAAGTATTGACAGGAGTGAAAATGAGTTGAGAGATGGAAGTGACATTGTTGGAATTGAATTGTATGCAACTTATCATGAGATCTTCAGAACCTGGTTTTACATCAACAAGGGAATGAAAGGTTTCCCAAGAAACAGAAAAGGAGAGAGTTAGAACCAAGAGGAAGACACAGGAGCTTAGTTGTGACTTTTTCATGTTCTCATGCATGGGTGGCCTTGATTATTAACAATCCTGTATTTAAATAGAGTACGGAGCATAGAAGTAACCTCAAAAAGTGATTATAAAATGGTGACGAAAATGGATTGGAAAAACCATGGAAAGAGGATGGTGAATTCAATATATATATATATATATATATATATATATATATATATATATATATATATATATATATATATATATATATATATTTTGCTTCCGTTTTTTTTCCCAATAGAGTATCTTAGCATCCACGAATCGAAAAAAATTCATATATATATATATATATATATATATATATATATATATATATATATATATATATATATATATATATATAGGTTTATGTTAATTTGAGACTATTCTAATTTTGTGAAACCAAATCTAAAAATAATTTTAAAATCCAAAAATTTTTTTTTTAAATATTATTTTCGGAAATTGAATTAACTAAAAAAAAAATAAAACAAAAATAAATAAATAAATAAAATTTCCGTTTTTTTTTTGAAAAATACGTGAAATATTCTAAATAGAATATTACACTGACATATTCTAAAAAATAATTTTAAAATGCAAAATAAAATGGAAAAATCTAAAAATTCTTTTTTTAAATATTATTTTCGAAACTTGAATTAACTAAAAAAAATAAAAAAAAAATCTTTTTTTTTTTGAAAAATACGTGAAATATTCTAAATAGAATATTACACTGTACATATTCTAAAAATAATTTTAAAATGCAAAATAAATGGGAACATCAAAAAATTATTTTCTTAAATATTAATTTTGGAACTTGAATTAACTAAAAAAAATTAAAAAAAATAAAAATAAAAATAAAAAAAATAAAAAGATGCATCTCATAGTCTCACAAAATTAGGCCGTCTCACATAAACCTAACCCTATATATATATATATATATATATATATATATATATATATATATATATATATATATATATATATATATATATATATATATATATATATATATATATATATATATATATATATATTATTTTTATCCTTTCCTCATCCAAAACATAATTCTAACTCTTTGGTAAATTTGAAAACGTTTGTTACTAGGAAATGAATAGGTAATGAAGTAGTTTGTTCATAAGCACAAAAACAAACTAAATGTAATTCCCCTCACTTCGCCAGACCGTTAATATATATATATATATATATATATATATATATATATATATATATATATATATATATATATATATATATATATATATATATATATATTAACGTTCTGGCCAAGTGACGGGTGCGAATAGTTTTTTTAAAAATTAGTTTCTAGAAACGATTAGTTCTTTTACGCAAATAGTTTACTAAATCAAAATATTTATCAATAAAAGTCATGCTAACAAATACGAAATCAATAAGGAAAAAAGGAGTTAGGATTGTTTACAAATGTGTACGAAGAAATGATTGATTGTAAATTAGTAATCGTGCATCACTTCTTTATACTTTTGTATTGCCTTTTCCCTTTGGATAAGGCCAGAAAAAGTTGAACATGCAAGAAAACTGATTTTGGAAGATAAACCTACATTTAGAATTGCTTGTAATGAGTTTTATTAATTGTCATTGCAAAACATAACTAAATTAGAATTTTTTTTCTCTTTTGCTTGAATGAGAACATGTCATCTTCATATGGACATAAAGGAATGATGATGAAGTTGTTAAAGTGTTGAAGACAACGTTCAATATTTTAAGCCATGATGAAGTCGTAAGTTCGCATCCGAAATCACGAAAATACATAAAAAGAGAATGTGAAGTTGTCCACCAACATTTTAATTATTATTATTTTTTTGTATTTTTAAGTTTTTATGTTTATAATTTCTTACTAAATATTTTTTATTTTATCTAATAAAATTCTAAGTTTTTATTAAATTAAGTTGTATAAATAAATTAAAAAAATAAATGTGACATGTCATAGTGACGGATCTTTGCCTATGAAAAGAAATAATAAAAATATTGTAAAAATAAGATCACGTTTAGGTGGTGTTGATATAAGAGACAGAATAAATGGCAACCATGACACCATTAATTTCAAGCTAAGCAAGAAATATGTTATCTCTTTAAATATTATATGATAAATAATAATAAAAATAAAATCTTACTTTTACTTGGACTCAAATTCACTAAATGAAATAATTTGTAAACTTCTTTTTAAGAACTAGATAAGGAACCCTACTTTGCGGGGATGGATTTGGACAGTTTCGATCATTTTGACCACTTCATACTTGTTATCGATAGAAAAGATTATATAGTAATCTGGAGGTAAATATAGAGACTGTAATCCACTTAAAAAATCAATCAAAACAACATAAAATCCCTAAAATACAAATTGATCAAAATTAAAGTACAACCTTTTTACCTGCAATTTATACTAATAAAAAATATATATATGTGATTACTCAATATAAATCCGAGAAAATGTTTTATGAAGTTTATCAAGAATTATTATGGCCGTAACTTTTAAGTGCAATTAAGGAAATATGAAGTATGTTTTGTGGATAACTTTCCAAGATTTTGTTGTACAATTGGCTTCGACCCCTTGAGATTAGTTATGACATTCAATATCAAAATGTAGGTTGTAGGTTGGTTGCTATTATGGGTAAGTAAATAAAGTATGTTTCCTATATTGGTAAAAAGAGTGAAGTACATTGCTATTTCCTAATATTTAACATATACCCTTTTGAAACCTACCATCTCAGATGATTGGGAACTTAAGAGTGAAACTATTACTCCATTTATTTTTTTCAATCCAATCCATTTGTTCTAGTGAACTTTATGCTTGCATATAGTTTTAGAAAATCAAAATTTTTTAAAAAAGTCATGTTTTGAGATGGGATTATGATGATTAGAAATAAAAAGAAAGTCAAGCCATTTGTAAAGTATATATCTTGATTGGTGAGATAATCCTAAAATAAAATTTCAAATCTGATTGTCCTACACACCACCATGATAAATAGAAGATAGCCACTTGGTCGGTCTACCAGGCATATGTTCAGCTCTATTAGCTTAGGTTCAATTGTATTAGCTCTCTATACACCAGATCCCTGAAAAATTTATATATGATATAAATGCCTATGGGAGATAAATATATAGATAAAGAATGTACTGATTTATTAAAGAAGAATGAATGTAATTCACTTACAGAAGGTGTGCTAATTGTTTGTGACAGTAATAGAAAGTTTGCTGCTCAAATGAAGAATTGAAGAAAATGGATGAATACCTGTAATAAAAAGAAAAAGAAAAAGAGATTGATTCAACTAAAAAGAATGAGAAATTAATCACTAAATGCAGCTAACTTGAGCATAAAAACTGTATTTCAAATAAAAAAATCCATTATGATAAGGATTTTCATTTTAATTTTCATGGGATATCTTTCAATTTTACGACCGTCAGGTCAGTACACCACCACATGGTATTACAAATAAAAATATCTTTGAATGGATATTTAGTGAAAGCATGGCAACATACTCACCGAAACGCTTGATTTCGGTGCCAAAGGAATCGATGATGACTAATAACAACAATTAAATTAAAAAAAAAGGAATAATAAAACCAAGGTTGGACCCATCTACGTCGGCCAGGTGAAGTGTACATATTTGAGTTATGTTTTTTTTAGATATGAAAATATATATATTAAAAACAATACACTAACAATTAGTATAGGTTTAGACAATTGATGTTCTCATTTTATTTTGTTAAATTGTTATAGTAAGTGGTAACGCATATAAATAAAATACTTCTTACTCAAATGTAACTGTTAAAAGAAAAGAATAAAGATTAATTAGTGAGCAAAAAGTCATAACTAACCTCCAAATATTTGTCGGCCATTGGCCTTGAACAACCTGATTTCAAAATGAACCCCCACCATATCACCGACCGTTTGCCTAAAGGAAGCAAATACATGATTGGGTTATCCTACAAAAGTGCTAATGTATTTACCATATTGTAAGAAATATAAGCTTAATCCAAGAAGAAGAGATTGATGATACAGTTTTCCAAGTAGAAACACACTCTTGACCGGATTTTTCGTTGAGAAATCTTGTCGAGCAGCTGGTCTTCAAAACTTAAGCACAAAGAACAAAATCAGTAAGATTAAAAAACACTAAAAATTATGAATTGAGAAACAAATGATGGAATCAACCTGCTACTACACTTTTTCATGTCTTCCCTCACCTTCTGTCTCCCCCCAAACCAAATTAGCTGATGGCAGTTGGGTGAATGACCATCCGTTGCAGCAACAACTCCAAAAAGCATATCTATAGAGCTATTATCTCTCCTTTGATTCAATTCCAAAAGCTTATCAAACCTGAAAGAACAATGTTATTGTGAGACGAAATGCCTACCCAAATAAACAAAAGGCACACACCAATCATAAACCTGCTGCGAGACGAAATAACTCCAAAAATTCCAAGTAAACCCCAAGCAAACCCCAAAAGCCCCAAGAACGAGATATAAACTCCAAGTTAAGCCACATTACCATAAATTTGAAATGGGAGACATACACCAGATGGACCAGTCAATCTTGCAAAAATTAGACCTATTCGTAATCTAATTAAATGTCTTCAGACATACATCATCCTCCATCATCATAATTGCTCGCCTTTCAATTGTAAAAATGATAACATTTCTTTTGTTTCCAAATTGCCCATAAGTTGAAGTACATAAGAGATAATTGCAGTTTTTGATTCCTTTTGTTCCTAACCACCATGTTTAATATTTACAATACTTCATGTAACTCCCTTTTTCCAATCGTTTCATAATTTGGGGCCGTGACCTGAAGATCAGTTATCATAAGGCTTTGGGCCTTGTGGAAAGAGAGATTTAGACCCCTTTGGATGTAGATAATGTAGATTAGGTTATCGAGAGTTCGGTTTGTGTTTTGGATCTGATGAGATATAATAACTCTTTGATCGATTAGATCTTTGCAACAGGTAGATGATGAAAATAAAACAATGAAACAATAATCAAGAATGGATCTGAATGAGTCGAATGATTAGAACGTTCAATCCTCAGCAGAGCTCGATAAAGAACTTCCGCTGTAGAGGATTTTAGGGTTACAAAAGAGATCTTCTTAATTACACGTAAAAAACGATCTATCCGTTATTAATACACAAACCCTAACAAAACAAGTTACGGATGGATAGGCCCATAGCGTATACAAAATGGACTAAGAGACGAGCCTAAGATGCAACATCAAATACCCAACAATCTCCCCTTTTGCATCAATTGGGGCGAGACCTCACTCCAGCTTGCTTACTCCTGCAACACTGGCTTTCTTCATAGTCTCGAATAGGCAGGGAATGATAGCAAGAAGTGTTTGTCGGAAGTGAATGTACCAATTGATCATATCGTTGAAGTACTTTTTATCACTCTCTGAGTTCTATTTGCATCGATTGATGATACCCACAACATGCTCCAAGCAGAAAGTGGTGTAAAGATGTTTGTCAGCCAAAGCAAATAAGCATTTCTGACCTTTTGCCCTGGTGAACATGACTGAGTTCTGTCACACCCCAAAACCAAGAACGGCGGAAACGTTCTGGGGCGGAGGACGTCATGTATAATATCAACAACAATGTAAAGTAGTAAACAAGCAACAACATCATCCATTGCATTAATAATATAATTATTATACAAATGCGTTCTGTCAAATTTTGATAAACACTAAAGCATAAATCAAAATGAAAGATAAGTCTTGAACAAGCTCCATCTTCCTTTCTCCTTGCATCGGTACCTGTCTATGATGACCTGAGGATACAAGTAATTTTGAAAGCGAGTATCAGCTTTAAAGCTGGTGAGATCATAAGTACTTAGTGTCTTAATTTGTATGTAAGAATATGTAAGTACATGTATTGTAAGTATTGAAAGTGTATATGAATTGTAAGTGTTTGAAAAACCCTAGAATCCCTATGATTCCTACTAGTATATGAAGGTGTCTTCTACCAAGACCTAACTGTTCTGAATGTAGTCTTCTACCAAAACCTAACTGTTCTGAATGTATGTTCCTTGTAAGAGTATGTATTTTCCCAAGTATAACTATCATTATCCAAAAATATAGTTTCTACATTAATGTGCGTCGTGTGAATGTTCACGAAGTGAATGTAATGGGAAAATGAAATAGTAGTATGGTGTAGTGCTGTAAGAACTACAACCATACCTATTACCTTAAATGTAGGGTAATATTTCCAAGTACTATAGTATTTAATATAAATAACTACATCGGTACTCAACTGCCTTATTTGAGGGATAAGGTATAATGTGATGTCTAGATCCCATACTATATGCTCCCCTATCAAAGGGATTTTGGGACCTACCCACGACCCCTGCCTGAATGCAAGCCGTGATCATCCATATTACCGAATGATCATGTATACTCGATATAACTATCACAATTGCGGTGTGATTCATCAGTATAGTTAGATCCTGAACTGGTTCCGTGCTATAGCACCTAGTGACGTCTATTCTATGTATATGTAAGTGTACTCAGGTAAGTGTGATCATGTAATTGTACTCAAGTAAGAGCGATCATGTAATAGTACAGTAGTGTACTGTAATGTTCTACGTGTGCTAGCTGTAATGTGTGTTCTCTCTATCTAGCAAGTATAGTAATGTAATCATTCTAGTATAGCTGTATATGTTCTCATCCTAGTATAGTTGTATATGTAATGTACTGAAAAGTTCTAGAAAGTATTGACTCATGAATAAACTAACTCATTGAATGATATCGCGTTCTAGCAATGGTTCTAGTATCTTCCTGAACTACCCATATGGTAGCTTTCTAGTAATCTAAGTGGTACGTGTAGACATGGATGTATACCCTTGCTACCCAAGGGCATATGTTGAATTGGAAGGACCTTTTATGACTATATATGTACACATGATATATAACTAATATTTAAACGACCTTCGGACGAATACCCAATATCCCACCAGACCACATCTCAAGGCGCGAAAAGGAAATAGGGTGGATAGCCTTCCTAAGTCTTTTAAACATTTCTTATATAACTATACATATAGAGGCATGCAATTTATAATATAAAAGCATAAATAAGTTTTGTAAGACATTTGAAATATAAGTATTATTTTAAGAGAAGATCGACTTGATGTCAATCTATAAAACAATTTGAAGGCATAAGTTTAATAAAACAGTATAAGTATGAGGAAACATTTGTTTGAAACACAATTGTAAATAAGTTTGAAAGGAAATGTACGGAGTAAGCTGTACAGTGTAAAATGGAGTTTAAAACATATAAAATGTTTATAAAAAGTCATTTGAAGGAAACTGTTTGGTAAAACGGCTAATGAGTAGCCAAATCATTTGAATGCTGTATATTAATCACATGTGATTGATGTAATAAGTAATATAATCCTACTTACTAATCACATGTGATTGACATAATAAGTAGCATGATTCTACTTGTATCCCCCCCATAAAACCTTTAAAAAGAGTTTAAAACATTAGTTAAGGGGTATGAACTCACCTGCAGTAAGTGACTGGAATTGAACGGACTGTTATCGTACGGAAGGATCGGATAAGTGCTTGGTGTCAAGTGGAGACTTAGACACACACAATGATCCTAATTACATATGAAAACATATGTATATAAATAATTAGTGATTATAACACTAATTATACAAGTAATAACATTTAAGCGCGAGGATAACACTTTTGGTCAAGTGCTAGGAGGCTAAAGGGTTGCAACAAAGGAGTGCAATGCCCCTAATGTGAGTTTAAGGTCTAAAGACCATATGTCTTGGAGTTTACGGCCCAGGAGAGTAAGCTCCTGGCCGTACACTCTCAATAAGCCCCTAAATGAAGTCTATCAATTATACAACTCATGTGGTGAATTGTTTCAAGGCTAAATCAAGTGTTTGGGCACCATATTGACTCCTTTGGGGAGTTTACGGCCCAAAGACCCTTTTCCCTTGGAGTTTACGGCCGTAAACTCCATTTGGAGGGTGATTATGGTGCTTTCAAGTCTCTACAATAACTAGGAACAATTCTAGGCTTTTGTTCTTGGCTTTGGAAGAGTTTATGGCTCATTTAGCACCATTTTATGGAGTTTACCTTTTAGGCCGTAAACTCCCTCTCCATTTGTGTTCTAAGTATTTTAACTAGTCCAAAACTCATCTAGTTACTTGTCCAAATTGTCCCTTGGCCTAAGGAAGTGTTTAGGGTGTCATTTGACCCCTTTAAAGGAGTTTACGGCCCAAGAATTACTCTTGGCCGTAAACTCTTCAACACATGTGCTTTCCTTATGTTTTCTAGGTCCTAGATACTTTAGGGTATTTGTCTAACATAAAGTCCAAGATTTGGGTGCCTTAAAAACACCATTTGAGCATGTTTTAAGGGAGTTTACGGCCATAGCTTTTCTTGGGCCGTAAACTCCTAACTTTGGGTGTTTCTTGGCTGATTTATTGTACCTAACACACTCCTATTTATGTCCAAGGTAGTTACTAAGCACGGGGGACAATCTAGGCTCGGTTTCGGGAGTTTACCGCTCAAGAACACCTTGGGAAGTAAACTCCTAAATCGAATGATTTAGCTATGTAATCTATGTTATGAACACATTTAAAGCTTTCTAACACTACTAGAAAGAGTTACTCACAATTTGGGATAAAAAACCGAAGATCCATCAGAGAGAAAATGGCTTTTCTCTAGTTGGAAATGTGAATAATGAATAAATTTGGTTCAGAAAACTATTTATAGTCCTGAAATATTTTGGCAGAAAATATTTCTATTCTCGGAATGGATTCTAATGATCTAGGGTAATGGAATTTACAGAGTTGCACAAAATCCTAGTGCAACCACTCTCCTAATACCCCTTTTTGGTGTAAAACCCTGAAACTGCCAAACTTATATCCTAAGTCTGAATTTTCACTATAACTGATCTTCATCTATTGGCTTGATATGGTTTATTCAGAATGGAAATTTCGGGTTGTTACATCATCACCCTGTTAAAGGGAATTTCGTCCCGAAATTAGAATTTAGGCAAGGACGTATGCACGGATAATCGAGTTGTGAGGAGAAAACTTCCTAATCGATTGGTTCTAGCGCACTTAAGTGAAATCGGGCTCTCGGTTGGCATTCCAACGAACCTTCACTAACTGGCGATGGCGTTGCTTCGTCCGCTTGACCTCTCGGTCGAGGGTCACTACGGTTCTAATACGAAGGCGAGGATCTCGACGAGTGGACTTGCAAGAGTCCTAACGGAAAGGTATGGTTTCACGATCGAGAAGCGAAGAGTAGAAAGTATGTTAAGGAGTTCGCAGAGTAGGTCTAGTTTGTGCGAGGCACAGGACCGATTCTGATAAGAATCTCGGAGGTCCTATCTAACTTGGATTTAGCTTTCCACGCTTTACGAAGCGTATTAAGCCATTCCGAGAGTGAGTTATTCTAAAGAACTTGGTCACTCGCTTGGAATCTCAAAAGTTCCTTTTCTTGCGTAACTTCCCAGTCAAAGGCCACCCCTTGCTGGGTCAAAGTCGTACGAGTTTCTGTAGCTTGCGAGGAGTTCCGAATGAACTAAGGCGGTAGGTCGGTAAGACCTAGAATCTGGCGAAAGAATGTCGGCGTCTGTGATATCGATAAATGCTCAATGGTTTTTGACAAATTGTAAGAGTGCTCATAATTTCCCACATTACTAACAGTGTGTCTTTAGAAATTTGACTCTTCAATTTCAAAACTCGTGCTTTTGGGAACATCGCAAAAAAGTTCCTCTGAAGGAAATGTTTTCCCATGGGTTCCTTCTTACTACAAGGGTAGATAAGTAAGTCATTACATGGAGAAATGACGAACTGATCCAGGTAAGAAAGACTTACCCTACTCGTTTAGCTCATAAAACCTATGGGCGTATTGGTCCTATCCGAAGTGTATCACTACAGACTTGAAGTGTCCGCATTGAGTTCAGGAGATAGTCTTTCGGACATCTTTCCCTAACACTCGAACTGGTGATATTCGGATCCCGGATCCATTCCTGGAAGTAGTTTCTTTCTTTGCGTTTGCTCAACCATTTTTTCTACGCGCGGCAGAAATAACGATTTCTAATGAAAAATCTCGACGGAGTCCTCAATAACCGAGGTACATGCAATGCGATCCGTCGATCCCTGGAAGAATATGACCGAGGTTCTCTAGGGTGAGAAACCTAGTCTTCTAATTCTATTTATGTGTAGTTCGCTAAGTTGTCCAAACTGTTCTTGTATCTCCGTGGGTGTTTAAACTATAGGGCGATCTGTTTTCGGGAGTCGTACTGAGTTCTATGCTTGTTCTCATGACGATGTGATTACTCATACTTAGGCAGTTCTCCATCCTGAAGTTCATATTAGAATTCATACCTAGTTTCACAATCACCCTTTCATGTATACGAGTCATATATAATTAAGGTTGAAAAGGTAGTCGAATAACTGGTTCTTCTTTAAGTTCACATCCCATCAGGGAAAAAGAATTTAATGTGGAATCATCAATTCTAAACCTGTAGAACCTTGATTATATATCACTCTTATGCATACATTCTTCAATGATAGATCAACCGCATGAATCCCTGGATTAAACTTGACGTACTGCACGAGTGGTACTTCGGGGATTTCTTCGGAAAGAAAATAACTAATAGGTACTCCTGGCATGGGTACTTCGGTGTTCTGATGTGACAGTTTCGCTGGAAAACTGATCTAGAAGAAAGGGGTGTACGTACGAAGCTGTTTTCATGAGGATCAAATTGAATCGAGTCGTATGATAATGTCGAAATCATACCGAAACTTAAAGACATTAGATTTGAACATAAGACGTTTACAGACAAAACACAACCGCGCAACCATGAACAGAGTTACAGTACTTTAGGTTTACCACAAGACTATTGCTGCGAATAAGGTATACTACAAAAGACAAGTATACGCAGCACGAGAGTCCTTATACAGATAGGATCTCGCAAAAGGTAAGACTCTAGTTGCACTAGTTCTAGATAGTTTATAAGTCTGTTACAACGAAACACCTAATTTATATATAACGTGGTTCCGTAGCAGGCTCTCCTGCAGCTGTGATCCTGAGAATTCTCCCATCTGCACTAGAGTTTTTTGCTATCGGGCAATCTTTCTTGAAGTGCCCTACTTCCCCGCATTGGTGGCATGCCTGGGTAGTACTAGCTTTGGTGACGGGATTGCGGTGTTTAGCCAGAGCTATGTGGACACGAGTGCCCTCCTCGTTACTCTACCTTGAAAATTGTTTCTTAAATCGTTCTACGTTATAACTCATCTTGTGTGTAGGGTTAGTCCCTATGAAAGGGGCTTGATTGATGGGTCGTTTCTGTGCTCCACAGTCACGAGCATGGTGCCCTATGTTCAGGAAATTGCAACATTGCATCTCATGGCAAGTCCCATGATGATGGAAACCACAAGTATCACACTTCGGGAGTTTTCCCTCGTATGGCCTGCTCGGTACGGGGATGGCAGGGGTTTCCACTAGTTGCGGCTGGATAGCCAGCTTATGGGATTTCTTGCGTTCTTTCTGGGCTTGACGCTTTCGTTTCTTGTTCTCTGTCTTTCGGCTTTGCGAGCCAGTGACTGTTACTGTTTGTTGGTTTCCCAGTTTGGTACTACCATCTAAACTCTCGAGTCCTTCTTCAGTCTTATTGGTGTTGCCTGAGTTGATGTGTGTAAGGAAAGTTTTCACAGCAGCTGCTACTGCAGCTTGTAATGTAGCGGGGTCGATAGGAAAAGTAGAGGTCTCGTTGCTTGGCTGGTTGTTTCCGGATGACGACATGATTCTGTTAACACGAAAGAATAAAGATTTTGTGAGCGATTCTGGTTGACCCTGATGTACTTAGATTGTTCATGTAAAGAGTAGAAGTATGTTCTCGAAAGTTGGACCTACATCCCCATGATGCAGTCCTAGTCACGGGTGGAAGTAAGTTCGTAGTATGGTCTCAAGACATTTGTTGTTCAAGATGAGGTATCGTGGGTTGGTGAATAACAAGATCCAACCACTGAAAGAGACTTGGAAATGTCTCCGGATCTAACTTGCTATGGTCCAATGACTTGACTATAGCATGATTCAGATAGACTCTATTGAAAGAATGATATGAGTACTTAAATGAAGAATGACACAGAGGTTAGCCGGATGTCAATATCTTTGATATTCACGATGTAAAGATTCTGGAAAATGACCTTGTAAAGGTCTCAGATCATATCCGGAGAAGATAGTTCCTGACAACATAAAGATCTAGCTAAAGTACTTACGGAACAAGATAATTTCATAGAAAATGCCACATCCGGCATAGACAGAAAAACACGATTCCTTTTTATAAGGGAAATAAAGTAAAGCGTCTACTACTGGCGACGGTCATCCCTCTGGTGAACTCGTAGTTCAACCAATTGACGTTCCATGTCAAGTAGGTGTCTTTCGCACCCCATCTGGCGTACCCGGAGCTCTATGCCTTCGGCTCGTGATTCGGCCAGTGCTTGCAGCAGGGTTTCATGGTTTCTCTCTGATCTCTTGTGTGCATCTTCTAGACGAATGGTGTGGAGGGTATGCATTCTAGCATAGGCGACTACTTCTATAATCTAATGTAGGGTTGTCCTGCCTTGAATCTTATTTCGGGCAACTCTGCGGACCAAGATTGGCAAGACTATATCTGTTAAGCCCTCATTGCTCAAGTCGTAAAAGCTTCGGTCGCCATCAAATAGCATAGACTGATCTTATCCTTGGCTCCTTGTTTCCAAGCATTCCCCACACTCAGGGGGTTTGGGCCATGAAAAGCCGGACTAGGGTTAGGAATTGGAAAGGGAGCTGCTCGGGGTAGGTTTTCAACCTCTGCTTCGGAGTTAGCATCATACGAAAAATCTTCATCATGGTGATCATTCAAGGGGAAAAGGATGATCATTCTCTGGTTATTCTCCAAACCAACCAGCTATGACTTCATTCGGAAGGTACTGGTTGTCGAGGGGATGGAGTCCAGTTATGTTTTCTATGCGAGAATTTTGGGTAAGAGAATAATTATTAGACGAACTATCTAGATAATTATTTAGAAAATCTTCATCAGTTACATCGCTATTTGTGAAGTGCATACCAGCTATGTGTAATCTAAACAGGATAGACCTTCGAATAAGTGACCTTAATTCCAAATTCACACAGAATAGGGGTAAGGCAAAATTATCATAGATTCTAAATCTATAACATCCTAATTACATGTAGCCTTAGTGTATCCAGCTAGCAACTATCAACTTAGTAATGAAGATCCCGTTTTAATTCTCAAATATAAAGTACTTATAGTAACAACAAATACTCATATAGTATTTTAAATTTTAATGTTATGTTCTATTGTTCTCATTGTGGTAGGGTTGGTAAGATTTTAGCATTGTTGAAACCCCACAGTTAAACTTAGGCACATGCTAGTCAACCCTCGGATAATATAGGTGATCAGGCTATATCTTCCCAGTTTTGACCATATGTCCCTCAGCCCACTTGTGTTGCCCAACAATCGTAATTCTTTTGTACTTTCCTAGTGACACTGATTTTAGTATGAATGTAGCACGTATACTTACTTAAATATTTTACTATTTAAAGTATAAACTCTTGGTCAGAGTATTTTTAATCCCTTATGTATTTATAGTTAGTATATCTTTTCTGGGTTGATATACTTAATTCACTATAAACAATGCTCTAATACCAATCTGTCACACCCCAAAAACAGGAACGGCGGAAACGTTCTGGGGCGGAGGACGTCATGTATAATATCAACAACAATGTAAAGTAGTAAACAAGCGACAACATAATCCATTGCATTAATAATATAATTATTATACAAATGTGTTCTGTCAAATTTTAATAAACACTAAAGTATAAATCAAAATGAAAGATAAGTCTTGAACAAGCTCCATCTTCCTTTCTCCTTGCATCGGTACCTGTCTATGATGACCTGAGGATACAAGTAATTTTGAAAGCGAGTATTAGCTTTAAAGCTAGTGAGATCATAAGTATTTAGTGTCTTAATTTGTATGTAAGAATATGTAAGTACATGTATTGTAAGTATTGAAAGTGTATATGAATTGTAAGTGTTTGAAAAACCCTAGAATCCCTATGATTCCTACTAGTATATGAAGGTGTCTTCTACCAAGACCTAACTGTTCTGAATGTAGTCTTCTACCAAAATCTAACTGTTCTGAATGTATGTTCCTTGTGAGAGTATGTATTTTCCCAAGTATAACTATCATTATCCAAAAATATAGTTTCTACATTAATGTGCGTCGTGTGAATGGTCACGAAGTGAATGTAATGGGAAAATGAAATAGCACTATGGTGTAGTGCTGTAAGAACTACAACCGTACCTATTACCTTAAATCTATGGTAATATTTCCAAGTACTGTAGTATTTAATATAAATAACTACATCGGTACTCAACTACCTTATTTGAGGGATAAGGTATAATGTGATGTCTAGATCCTAGACTATACGCTCCCCTATCAAAGCGATTTTGGGACCTACCCACGACCCCTGCCTGAATGCAAGCCGTGAGCATCCACATTACCGAATGATCATGTATACTCGATATAACTATCACAATTGCGGTGTGCTTCATCAGTATAGTTAGATCCTGAACTGGTTCCATGCTATAGCACCTAGTGACGTCTATTCTATGTATATGTAAGTGTACTCAGGTAAGTGTGATCATGTAATTGTACTCAAGTAAGAGCGATCATGTAATAGTACAGTAGTGTACTGTAATGTTATACGTGTGCTAGCTGTAATGTGTGTTCTCTCTATCTAGCAAGTATAGTAAGGTAATCATTCTAGTATAGCTGTATATGTTCTCGTCCTAGTATAGTTGTATATGTAATGTACTGAAAAGTTCTAGAAAGTATTGACTCGTGAATGAACTGACTCATTGTACGATATCGCGTTCTAGCAATGGTTCTAGTATCTTCCTGAACTACCCATATGGTAGCTTTCTAGTAATCTAGGTGGTACGTGTAGACATGGATGTATACCCTTGCTACCCAAGGGCATATGTTGAACTGGAAGGACCTTTTATGACTATATATGTACACATGATATATAACTAATATTTAAACGACCTTCGGATGAATACCCAATATCCCACCAGACCACATATCAAGGCGTGAAAAGGAAATAGGGTGGATAGCCTTCCTAAGTCTTTTAAACATTTATTATATAACTATACATATAGAGGCATGGAATTTATAATATAAAAGCATAAATAAGTTTTGTAAGACATTTGAAATATAAGTATTATTTTAAGAGAAGATCGACTTGATGTCAATCTATAAAACAATTTGAAGGCATAAGTTTAATAAAACAGTATAAGTATAAGGAAACATTTGTTTGAAACACAGTTGTAAATAAGTTTGAAAGGAAATGTACGGAGTAAGCTATAAAGTGTAAAAAGGAGTTTAAAACATATAAAAATGTTTATAAAAAGTCATTTGAAGGAAACTGTTTGGTAAAACGGCTAATGAGTAGCAAAATCATTTGAATGCTGTATATTAATCACATGTGATTGATGTAATAAGTAATATAATCCTACTTACTAATCACATGTGATTGACATAATAAGTAGCATGATTCTACTTGTATCCCCCCCATAAAACCTTTAAAAAGAGTTTAAAACATTAGTTAAGGGGTATGAACTCACTTGCAGTAAGTGACTGGAATTGAACGGACTGTTATCGTACGGAAGGATCGGATATGTGCTTGGTGTCAAGTGGAGACTTAGACACACACAATGATCCTAATTACATATGAAAACATATGTATATAAATAATTAGTGATTATAACACTAATTATACAAGTAATAACATTTAAGCGCGAGGATAACACTTTTGGTCAAGTGCTAGGAGGCTAAAGGGTTGCAACAAAGGAGTGCAATGCCCCTAATGTGAGTTTAAGGTCTAAAGACCATATGTCTTGGAGTTTACGGCCCAGGGGAGTAAGCTCCTGGCCGTAAACTCTCAATAAGCCCCTAAATGAAGTCTATCAATTATACAACTCATGTGGTGAATTGTTTCAAGGCTAAATCAAGTGTTTGGGCACCATATTGACTCCTTTGGGGAGTTTACGGCCCACAGACCCTTTTCCCTTTTAGTTTACGGCCGTAAACTCCCTTGGGAGGGTGATTATGGTGCTTTCAAGTCTCTACAATAGCTAGGAACAATTCTAGGCTTTTGTTCTTGGCTTTGGAAGAGTTTATGGCTCATTTAGCACCATTTTATGGAGTTTACGGCAATGGAACCTTTTGGGCCGTAAACTCCCTCTCCATTTGTGTTCTAAGTATTTTAACTAGTCCAAAACTCATCTAGGTACTTGTCCAAATTGTCCCTTGGCCTAAGGAAGTGTTTAGGGTGTCATTTGACCCCTTTAAAGGAGTTTACGGCCCAAGAATTACTCTTGGCCATAAAGTCTTCAACACATGTGCTTTCCTTATGTTTTCTAGGTCCTAGATACTTTAGGGTATTTGTCTAACATAAACTCCAAGCTTTAGGTGCCTTAAAAACACCATTTGAGCATGTTTTAAGGGAGTTTACGGCCATAGCTTTTCTTGGGCCGTAAACTCCTAACTTTGGGTGTTTCTTGGCTGATTTATTGTACCTAACACACTCCTATACATGTCCAAGGTAGTTACTAAGCACGGGGGACAATCTAGGCTCGGTTTCGGGAGTTTACCGCTCAAGAACACCTTGGGAAGTAAACTCCTAAATCGGATGATTTAGCTATGTAATCTATGTTATGAACACATTTAAAGCTTTCTAACACTACTAGAAAGAGTTACTCACAATTTGGGATGAAAACCCGAAGATCCGTCAGAGAGAAAATGGCTTTTCTCTAGTTGGAAATGTGAATAATGAATAAATTTGGTTCATAAAACTATTTATAGTCATGAAATATTTTGGCAGAAAATATTTCTATTCTCGGAATGGATTCTAATGATCTAGGGTAATGGAATTTACAGAGTTGCACAAAATCCTAGTGCAACCACTCTCCTAATACCCCTTTTTGGTGTAAAACCCTGAAACTGCCAAACTTATATCCTAAGTCTGAATTTTCACTATAACTGATCTTCATCTATTGGCTTGATATGGTTTATTCAGAATGGAAATTTCTGGTTGTCACATCATCCCCCTGTTAAAGGGAATTTCATCCCGAAATTAGAATTTAGGCAAGGAAGTATGCACGAATGATCGAGTCGTGAGGAGAAAACTTCCTAATCAATTGGTTCTAGTGCACTTAAGTGAAATCGGGCTCTCGGTTGGCATTCCAACGAACCTTCACTAACTGGCGATGGCGTTGCTTCGTCCGCCTGACCTCTCGGTCGAGGGTCACTACGGTTCTAATACGAAGGCGAGGATCTCGACGAGTGGACTTGCAAGAGTCCTAACGGAAAGGTATGGTTTCACGATCGAGAAGCGAAGAGTAGAAAGTATGTTACTGAGTTCGCGGAGTAGGTCTAGTTTGTGCGAGGCACAGGACCGATTCTGATAAGAATCTCGGAGGTCCTGTCTAACTTGGATTTAGCTTTCCACGCATTACGAAGCGTATTATGCCATTCCCTGAGTGAGTTATTCTAAAGAACTTGGTCACTCGCTTGGAATCTCAAAAGTTCCTTTTCTTGCGTACCTTCCCAGTCAAAGGCCACCCCTTGCTGGGTCAAAGTCGTACGAGTTTCTGTAGCTTGCGAAGAGTTCCGATTGAACTAAGGCGGTAGGTCGGTAAGACCTAGAATCTGGTGAAAGAATGTCGGCGTCTCTGATGTCGATAAATGCTCAACGGTTTTTGACAAATTGTAAGAGTGCTCATAATTTCCCACATTAGTAATAGTGTGTCTTTAGAAATTTGACTCTTCAATTTCAAAACTCGTGCTTTAGGGAACATCGCTAAAAGTTCCTCTGAAGGAAATGTTTTCCCATGGGCTCCTTCTTACTACAAGGGTAGATAAGTAAGTCATTACATGGAGAAATGACGAACTGATCCAGGTAAGAAAGACGTACCCTACTCGTTTAGCTCATAAAAGCTATGGGCGCATTGGTCCTATCCGAAGGGTATCACTACGGACTTGAAGTGTCTGCATTGAGTTCAGGAGATAGTCTTCCGGACATCTTTCCCTAACACTCGAACTGGTGATATTCGGATCCCGGATCCATTCCTGGAAGTAGTTTCTTTCTTTGCGTTTGCTCAACCATTTTTTCTACGCGCGGCAGAAATAACGATTTCTAATGAAAAATCTCGACGGAGTCCTCAATAACCGAGGTACATGCAATGCGATCCGTCGATCCCTGGAAGAATATGACCGAGGTTCTCTAGGGTGAGAAACCTAGTCTTCTAATTGTATTTATGTATAGTTCGCTAAGTTGTCCAAACTGTTCTTGTATCTCCGTGGGTGTTTAAACTATAGGGCGATCTGTTTTCGGGAGTCGTACTGAGTTCTATGCTTGTTCTCATGACGATGTGATTACTCGTACTTAGGCAGTTCTCCGTCCTGAAGTTCATATTAGAATTCATACCTAGTTTCACAATCACCCTTTCATGTATACGAGTCATATATAATTAAGGTTGAAAAGGTAGTCGAATAAATGGTTCTTCTTTAAGTTCACATCCTATCGGGGAAAAAGAATTTTAAGTGGAATCATCAATTCTAAACCTGTAGAACCTTGATTATATATCACTCTTATGCATACATTCTTCAGTGATAGATCAACCGCATGAATCCCTGGATTAAACTTGACGTACTGCACGAGTGGTACATTGGGGATTTCTTCGGAAAGAAAATAACTAATAGGTACTCCTGGCATGGGTACTTCGGTGTTCTGATGTGACGTTTTCGCTGAAAAAGTGATCTAGAAGAAAGGGGTGTACGTATGAAGCTGTTTTCATGAGGTTCAAATTGAATCGAGTCGTATGAAAATGTCGAAATCATACCGAAACTTAAAGACATTAGATTTGAACATAAGACGTTTACAGACAAAACACAACCGTGCAACCATGAACAGAGTTACAGTACTTTAGGTTTACCACAAGACTATTTCTGCGACTAAGGTATACTACAAAAGACAAGTATACGCAGCACAAGAGTCCTTATACAGATAGGATCTCGCAAAAGGTAAGACTCTAGTTGTACTAGTTCTAGATAGTTTATAAGTCTGTTACAACGAAACGCCTAATTTATATATAACGTGGTTACGGAGCAGGCTCTCCTACAACTGTGATCCTTAGAATTCTCCCATCTGCGCCAGAGTTCTTTGCTATCGGGAAATCTTTCTTGAAGTGCCCTACTTCCCCGCATTGGTGGCATCCCTGGGTAGTACTAGCTTTGGTGACGGGATTGCGGTGTTTAGCCAGAGTTATGTGGACACGAGTGCCCTCCTCGTTACTCCACCTTGAAAATTGTTTCTTAAATCATTCTGCGTTATAACTCATCTTGTGTGTAGGATTAGTCCCTATGAAAGGGGCTTGACTGATGGGTCGTTTCTGTGCTCCACAGTCACGAGCATGGTGCCCTATGTTCAGGCAATTGCAACATTGCATCTCATGGAAAGTCCCATGATGATGGAAACCACAAGTATCACACTTCGGGAGTTTTCCCTCGTATGGCCTGCTCGGTACAGGGATGGCAGGGGTTTCCACTTGTTGCGGTTGGATAGCCAGCTTATGGGATTTCTTGCGTTCTTTCTAGGCTTGACGCTTTCGTTTCTTGTTCTCTGTCTTTCGGCTTTGCGAGCCAGTGACTGTTACTATTTGTTGGTTTCCCAGTTTGGTACTACCATCTACACGCTCGAGTCCTTCTTCAGTCTTATTGGTGTTGCCTGAGTTGATGTGTGTAAGGAAAGTTTTCACAGCAGCTGCTACTGCAGCTTGTAATGTAGCGGGGTCGATATGAAAAGTAGAGGTCTCGTTGCTTGGCTGGTTGTTTCCGGATGACGACATGATTCTGTTAACACGAAAGAATAAAGATTTTGTGAGCGATTCTGGTTGACCCTGATGTACTTAGATTGTTCATGTAAAGAGTAGAAGTATGTTCTCGAAAGTTGGACCTACATCCCCATGATGCAGTCCTAGTCACGGGTGGAAGTAAGTTCGTAGTATGGTCTCAAGACGTTTGTTGTTGAAGCTGAGGTATCGTGGGTTGGTGAATAACAAGATCCAACCACTGAAAGAGACTTGGAAATGTCTCCGGATCTAACTTGCTATAGTCCAATGACTTGACTATAGCATGATTCAGATAGACTCTATTGACAGAATGATATGAGTATTTAAATGAAGAATGACACAGAGGTTAGCCGGCTATCAATATCTTTGATATTCACGATGTAAAGATTCTGGAAAATGACCTTGTAAAGGTCTCACATCATATCCGGAGAAGATAGTTCCTAACAGCATAAAGATCTAGCTAAAGTACTTACGGAACAAGATAATTTCATAGAAAATGCCACATCCGGCATAGACAGAAAAACACGATTCCTTTTTATAAGGGAAATAAAGTAAAGCGTCTACTACTGGCGACGGTCATCCCTCTGGTGAACTCGTAGTTCAACCAATTGACGTTCCATGTCAAGTAGGTGTCTTTCGCACCCCATCTGGCGTACCCGGAGCTCTATGCCTTCAGCTCATGATTCGGCCAGTGCTTGCAGCAGGGTTTCATGGTTTCTCTCTGATCTCTCGTGTGCATCTTCTAGATGAATGGTGTGGAGGGTATGCATTCTAGCATAGGCAACTACTTCTGTAATCTGATGTAGGGCTGTCCTGCCTTGAATCTCATTTCGGGCCACTCTGCGGACCAAGATTGGCAAGACTATATCTGTTAAGCCCTCATTGCTCAAGTCGTAAAAGCTTCGGTCGCCATCAAATAGCATAGACTGATCTTATCCTTGGCTCCTTGTTTCCAAGCATTCCCCTCACTCAGGGGGGTCGGGCCATGTAAAGCCGGATTAGGGTTAGGAATTGGAAAGGGAGCTGCTCGGGGTAGGTTTTCAACCTCTGCTTCGGAGTTAGCATCATACGAAAAATCTTCATCATGGTGATCATTCAAGGGGAAAAGCATGATCATTCTCTGGTTATTCTCCAAACCAACCAGCTATGACTTCATTCGGAAGGTACTGGTTGTCAAGGGGATGGAGTCCAATTATGTTTTCTATGCGAGAATTTAGGGTAAGAGAATAATTATTAGACGAACTATCTAGATAATTATTTAGAAAATCTTCATCAGTTACATCGCTATTTGTGAAGTGCATACCAGCTATTTGTAATCTAAACAGGATAGACCTTCGAATAAGTGACCTTAATTCCAAATTCACACAGAATAGGGGTAAGGCAAACTTATCACAGATTCTAAATCTATAACATCCTAATTACATGTAGCCTTAGTGTATCCAGTTAGCAACTATCAACTTAGTAATGAAGATCCCGTTTTAATTCTCAAATATAAAGTACTTATAGTAACAACAAATACTCATATAGTATTTTAAATTTTAATGTTATGTTCTATTGTTCTCATTGTGGTAGGGTTGGTAAGATTTTAGCATTGTTGCAACCCCACAGTTAAACTTAGGCACATGCTAGTCAACCCTCGGATAATATAGGTGATCAGGCTATATCTTCCCAGTTTTGACCATATGTCTCTAAGCCCACTTGTGTTGCCCAACAATCGTAATTCTTTTGTACTGTCCTAGTGACACTGTTTTTAGTATGAATGCAGCACGTATACTTACTTAAATATTTTACTATTTAAAGTATAAACTCTTGGTCAGAGTATTTTTAATCCCTTATGTATTTATAGTTAGTATATCTTTTATGCGTTGATATACTTAATTCACTATAAACAATGCTCTGATACCAATCTGTCACACACCAAAAACAGGAATGGCGGAAACGTTCTGGGGCGGAGGACGTCATGTATAATATCAACAACAATGTAAAGTAGTAAACAAGCAACAACATCATCCATTGCATTAATAATATAATTATTATACAAATGTGTTTTGTCAAATTTTCATAAACACTAAAGCATAAATCAAAATGAAAGATAAGTCTTGAACAAGCTCCATCTTCCTTTCTCCTTGCATCGGTACCTATCTATGATGACCTGATGATACAAGTAATTTTGAAAGCGAGTATCAACTTTAAAGCTGGTGAGATCATAAGTATTTACTGTCTTAATTTGTATGTAAGAATATGTAAGTACATGTATTGTAAGTACTGAAAGTGTATATGAATTGTAAGTGTTTGAAAAACCCTAGAATCCCTATGATTCCTACTAGTATATGTAGGTGTCTTCTACCAAGACCTAACTGTTCTGAATGTAGTCTTCTATCAAGACCTAACTGTTTTGAATGTATGTTCCTTGTAAGAGTATGTATTTTCCCAAGTATAACTATCATTATCCAAAAATATAGTTTCTACATTAATGTGCGTCGTGTGAATGTTCACGAAGTGAATGTAATGGGAAAATGAAATAGCACTATGGTGTAGTGCTGTAAGAACTACAATCGTACCTATTACCTTAAATCTAGGGTAATATTTCCAAGTACTTTAGTATTTAATATAAATAATTACATCGGTACTCAACTGCATTATTTGAGGGATAAGGTATAATGTGATGTCTAGATCCCAGACTATACGCTCCCCTATCAACTGCCTTATATGAATTGTAAGTGTTTGAAAAACCCTAGAATCCCTATGATTCCTACTAGTATATGAAGGTGTCTTCTACCAAGACCTAACTGTTCTGAATGTAGTCTTCTACCAAAACCTAACTGTTCTGAATGTATGTTCCTTGTAAGAGTATGTATTTTCCCAAGTATAACTATCATTATCCAAAAATATAGTTTCTACATTAATGTGCGTCGTGTGAATGTTCACGAAGTGAATGTAATGGGAAAATGAAATAGCACTATGGTGTAGTGCTGTAAGAACTACAACCGTACCTCTTACCTTAAATCTAGGGTAATATTTCCACGTACTTTAGTATTTAATATAAATAATTACATCGGTACTCAACTGCCTTATTTGAGGGATAAGGTATAATGTGATGTCTAGATCCCATACTATACGCTCCCCTATCAAAGGGATTTTGGGACCTACCCACGACCACTGCCTGAATGCAAGCCGTGAGCATCCACATTACCGAATGATCATGTATACTCGATATAACTATCACAATTGCGGTGTGATTCATCAGTATAGTTAGATCCTGAACTGGTTCCGTGCTATAGCACCTAGTGACGTCTATTCTATGTATATGTAAGTGTACTCAGGTAAGTGTGATCATGTAATTGTACTCAAGTAAGAGCGATCATGTAATAGTACAATAGTGTACTGTAATGTTCTACGTGTGCTAGCTGTAATGTGTGTTCTCTCTATCTAGCAAGTATAGTAATGTAATCATTCTAGTATAGCTGTATATGTTCTCTTCCTAGTATAGTTGTATATGTAATGTACTGGAAAGTTCTAGAAAGTATTGACTCATGAATGAACTGACTCATTGTATGATATCGCGTTCTAGCAATGGTTCTAGTATCTTCCTGAACTACCCATATGGTAGCTTTCTAGTAATCTAAGTGGTACGTGTAGACATGGATGTATACCCTTGCTACCCAAGGGCATATGTTGAACTGGAAGGACCTTTTATGACTATATATGTACACATGATATATAACTAATATTTAAACGACCTTCGAACGAATACCCAATATCTCACCAGACCACATCTCAAGGCGCGAAAAGGAAATAGGGTGGATAGCCTTCCTAAGTCTTTTAAACATTTCTTATATAACTCTACATATAGAGGCACGCAATTTATAATATAAAAGCATAAATAAGTTTTGTAAGACATTTGAAATATAAGTATTATTTTAAGAGAAGATCGACTTGATGTCAATCTATAAAACAATTTGAAGGCATAAGTTTAATAAAACAATATAAGTATAAGGAAACATTTGTTTGAAACACAGTTGTAAATAAGTTTGAAAGGAAATGTACGGAGTAAGCTGTACAGTGTAAAAAGGAGTTTAAAACATATAAAAATGTTTATAAAAAGTCATTTGAAGGAAACTGTTTGGTAAAACGGCTAATGAGTAGTCAAATCATTTGAATGCTGTATATTAATCACATGTGATTGATGTAATAAGTAATATAATCCTACTTACTAATCACATGTGATTGACATAATAAGTAGCATGATTCTACTTGTATCCCCCCCCCATAAAACCTTTAAAAAGAGTTTAAAACATTAGTTAAGGGGTATGAACTCACCTGCAGTAAGTGACTGGAATTGAACGGACTGTTATCGTACGGAAGGATCGGACAAGTGCTTGGTGTCAAGTGGAGACTTAGACACACACAATGATCCTAATTACATATGAAAACATATGTATATAAATAATTAGTGATTATAACACTAATTATACAAGTAATAACATTTAAGCGCGAGGATAACACTTTTGGTCAAGTGCTAGGAGGCTAAAGGGTTGCAACAAAGGAGTGCAGTGCCCCTAATGTGAGTTTAAGGTGTAAAGACCATATGTCTTGGAGTTTACGGCCCAGGGGAGTAAGCTCCTGGCCGTAAACTCTCAATAAGCCCCTAAATGAAGTCTATCAATTATACAACTCATGTGGTGAATTGTTTCAAGGCTAAATCAAGTGTTTGGGCACCATATTGACTCCTTTAGGGAGTTTACAGCCCAAAGACCCTTTTCCCTTGGAGTTTACGGCCGTAAACTCCCTTGGGAGGGTGATTATGGTGCTTTCAAGTCTCTACAATAACTAGGAACAATTCTAGGCTTTTGTTCTTGGCTTTGGAAGAGTTTATGGCTCATTTAGCACCATTTTATGGAGTTTACGGCAATGGAACCTTTTGGGCCGTAAACTCCCTCTCCATTTGTGTTCTAAGTATTTTAACTAGTCTAAAACTCATCTAGGTACTTGTCCAAATTGTCCCTTGGCCTAAGGAAGTGTTTAGGGTGTCATTTGACCCCTTTAAAGGAGTTTACGGCCCAAGAATTACTCTTGGCCGTAAACTCTTCAACACATGTGCTTTCCTTATGTTTTCTAGGTCCTAGATACTTTAGGGTATTTGTCTAACATAAAGTCCAAGCTTTAGGTGCCTTAAAAATACCATTTGAGCATGTTTTAAGGGAGTTTACGGCCATAGCTTTTCTTGGGCTGTAAACTCCTAACTTTGGGTGTTTCTTGGCTGATTTATTGTACCTAACACACTCCTATACATGTCCAAGGTAGTTACTAGGCACGAGGGACAATCTAGGCTCGGTTTCAGGAGTTTACCGCTCAAGAACACCTTGGGAAGTAAACTCCTAAATCGGATGATTTAGCTATGTAATCTATGTTATGAACACATTTAAAGCTTTCTATCACTACTAGAAAGAGTTACTCACAATTTGGGATAAAAACCCGAAGATCCGTCAGAGAGAAAATGGCTTTTCTCTAGTTAGAATTGTGAATAATGAATAAATTTGGTTCAGAAAACTATTTATAGTCCTGAAATATTTTGGCAGAAAATATTTCTATTCTCGGAATGGATTCTAATGATCTAGGGTAATGGAATTTACAGAGTTGCACAAAATCCTAGTGCAACCACTCTCCTAATACCCCTTTTTGGTGTAAAACCCTGAAACTGCCAAACTTATATCCTAAGTTTGAATTTTCACTGTAACTGATCTTCATCTATTGGCTTGATATGGTTTATTCAGAATGGAAATTTCGGGTTGTCACAAGTTCTATTCGGATCAATCTTTCCCATCTTCATTTGGTTTATATCGCTTGCATAACCGAATGGAGTGATGATAGGCTTCTTCCTGAGAACATTAGCAACCTCTTGATCCAGCTTAGCAACCTCCAAAATATAACAAACAAACATTCTCTTGAAATGGTCTATGATCAGACCATATTCCACTTCATTAACAAGAAGAATGTTGTGCAAGACTATCCAATCATGAGGGTTTAAGTTGGGAAGATCAGCCAGAGAGATGGAATGCTCGGTTTTGTCAGATCCCCTTAAGACCTTGAATCTGACATTGATGAAGTTGCCCTCCCGAACAGGTTTGAGAACCCAAACGTTGATGATCGTCTGTGCGCTCCACGTCTGACACTGAGGTTGAGCGTTCCTCAGATAATAGTCTACAAGCTCCCTATCAACCTTCGTGTGAGGATGAGGAACTTCAGCTATGTGGGCGAATGCATGGAAGATAAAAGCTTTTCTGGTCAGGGGCATGTCAAACTGGGAATCGACCGAATTGACCCGGTCCAAGGAGATCACCGGTTCTAGCCAAAGAGTGCAGGGGGACTCAATGGCTTCTTTGACAAGTACTTCGAGAGTCCAAGTAGGAAATATAGTTTTTCTGCTTTCAAGGAGATCATGAGCCTCCTTTATCTTCCTCTCCTTGGCTTCAGCCTCTCTGGCAATGCGAGCATTTTCATCCAGCTCCTTCTCTCTAGCCTGTCTCCTCAGTAAGCTGACAACCGGTTCTTGATCATCACTTTCATCACTGTCATCGATGATTTGTTTGTCTTTGCATTGAGCACTCCAACCTAATGCAGGAACAAATGTTGGTTTGAGTGCTTTCGGAGGGACAAGTGATGAAATTGGAAATGATTGAGCTTTGGAAAACGGAGGGGGTTTTGATTGAGCTGTGGGCTTACCTTCTCCCCCTTGTTTCGGATGTTCCTCCTGCTCAGGAATCCCTTCAATGCGGCTCAGCAGGGCAAGAGCAGGAGCGAGCTTCTCTGCAAGAGTGCGCCTCACCGAATAGTTAAGAATCGAATCATGGGCTTCGATAATGTTAGACAGAGCTCCATCGACATTTGAAACACAACTCCTAACCACAGCTTTCTTAGACCGAAGATAATCGATCTCCTTCTCGGCTTGGGAGAGTTGATGAGTTGCAAGAGTAAGCTCGGAAGATTTACGAGCAAGCTCATCCTTGGTAGTAGGCTCGGCGGCAAGAGTGGCTTGCAAGGTAAGAAGACAATCCGCAACTGAAGATTGAAAAGATTGATTGTCTTCTTTGAGGTTCTGACGGAAGCTGGCAAATTGGTCTTTTTCGGTTTCGAAAGAATGGACCAGCTTCTCCACAACGGTGCGAATCTTCTTGGTATTTGTTTTTGATGCCGCCTGCAAAGACTCTAGCCAAATCTGGGCATCTTGAAATAGTTTTTCCACTTTTTCGGTTGCAGCAGCACTAGCCTTTGTCGATTTATCAATGGCAGCAGCAGCTGACCTGATGGAGGCTTCGTGTGCTTTGGAGAGAGATTCCACCATCCCCTGAATGGCAGCCTCCGAAAAGTGAGATTTTGAGGAAGAAGAAGAAGCCACAAGATTATCAATCTTCTCGTGGAGTTCCTTGATGTGCTTTTTGGTAACTGGAGCATCATCATCATCATCACTTTGGAGTTGGTAGGGGCTGTAGTAGATGGAATCAAAAACCTTATCCTCCCCTCCCAAAAAGGTTTCGGTTTCAACAGATGGAGTGGGAGATAAGGGTGCGGCGGATGGTTCGGTAGTGGAAGTGGGTTCGGGTTGTGAAGTTCGAACCCCCGTATCAAATACGTTGGTCGGAACCTCACTGGTGGTGGTTTTGGTGGCTTTTGTGAAGATTGGTGGGGGTATGGAAGTAGTTGTGGGTGAAATGGTAGTAGAGGTAGTTATGGGGGGAATAGAAATAGGGTTAGATATGGAGGGAATGGAAATGGAGGAGGTTATGGTGGGAATGGAAGAGGTTATAGTGGGAATGGAAGAGGTGGAGATAGGATAAGGGGAAGGAGGTTTTGATGAAACAGGTACCTCATGAGCAGGCGAGTGAGGAGGAGTTTCGCCTCTAGCCGACTCGTCTGAGTCAGAGTGGTTATCTTCTGAATCCCTGGATGAAGAAGAGAGAATAAGTTTCCTCTTCGGCTGTGCTTTCTTCTTCTTCGTTGGGGGAGAAAGATCTGTCTTTGAGGGTTTTCGCTTCTTAGGAGAAGGACCCTTTGCCCCCTTTGCTGCTTTCTTGATCTTCCCTTTCTCGGGTTTCTTCCCTCTAGCAGCTGGTTTATCTGCATCATTAATGGACTGAACCATTTCCGCAGAAAGTTCCTATGGACCCGAAGGACGAAAGTCCTTGTAGGCCTTCATTATAATGCTCTCCTTGGACACACCAGCTGACATAGAATCCGGAATGGATCCGACGAAGGAGAACTTGGTCGGATAAGTAACGATGATCTTGGTGGTGTGGAAGACACTGATGGAAGAGAGGAGGGAATCTGCAACGGTTGGAACATGAAGTTTATCCATGGCCCACTTGGTGATCAGCGTCCAAAATCTGGCATAGGACACTTCAGTGTGGCGAGAGGAGGAGGCTAGGCTCTGAATGAGTTGTTGCCAGAGAACCGAGCTGTAGTCGAGGTTGATGCCATGATATAGACCATAGAGAATGGTCATGAACAACTTGCTGGCCCCATCAGAACCAGAACTGCGCTCAGAGAGCCCTTTGAATAGAATGGTGAAGAAGCCATTCCATGGAGGAGGAAGTCACGACTTCTTGAACTTAGTAACCGTCGTGAGAATTTCCGTGTAGCCCATGTTGTAGAACATCGAAAATAACTATCGCACAGTGATGGAATCAGGATTAACCCTAGATTCATCAGCTTCAAAACCTAGGAGCCAGCAGAATCGTTGCTTGGAGATGGAGGTCTTGTGAGAAAGAAGGTCGAAGTAGATTCGATCCACTGATCTATCATAATGAGCAGTGGAGAAGACCTGGGAAAGACAGACCATAGGCACAATCTCGACCTTGGAAAGGGCGAGCACCAATGGAGAGTATTTGAGACACTCCACCATGGGATACATATAATTCTCGTATGCTTTAGGGTTTAAATCGATCACCAGACTTTGTTGAGCACGGATGGGAAGAATGTTGGTGCGGGAAGAGGTTTCCTGAACAGAGGAAGAGTCCGCCATTGTTGAATGGTGAAGATGATGAACAATAGAGTATAAATCGCCTGATATTGCTCGTTTAATTGTTGATTGCTGTAAGTATGGAATGAAGAAGAAGTGTTCCTTTTATACTGTGGGTAGAGGAAAGAGAAGAATCATCCCCCAAATCTTCTTGATACACGAAATGGTTTCGGATGTGACAGAAGCGTGACGGTTGGCACCCCCGATGATTACGCATGAGAGAGAAAAACTGTTCCGTTTTGCACGCGTGCCCGCCAACTCACTATTGAAGCCGTTACTCTGTCGGCTGAGTCAACATCTTATCTGTTAAATAGCTGTCATCCAAACACAAGATTATGATAGAACCGAATGAGATTTTTGGAAAATCAAAGATTTTCGTGCATAGAGTGTCAAAGATAAGGAAATAAAGCGATATTGATGTGGGAATTTGTGATGTCAATATAGACACAAAACAATTGATCCCAGGCATGAATCACTTTCTTCAAGGTCAAGAGAGAGCTTAAAGTGTCTGTATGGATTCCCGTTGAATTATGATCAATCACTTATTAAGAAGTGTTGAAAGGCATCTTTTTATAAGGCTGAAAAGGGTGGCTTTTGCTTCAGTTTAGAATCCCGGACCTTGACATAAGACCGAGATTAAATGAAGTACCTGTGAGACCGATGTGGTCTGTTGAACAAGTAGGTTGGAAGTTGTATATAACGACTTATTGAAGATGTGTGATGATGAAATGTAAAAAAAAATTAAAACTGGATTCTAAGGGAAGAAATGTTATGGTACGTAACAATTTCATAAGAATCTCACAACGAAAAGAGATTTCATGTTTACCGCCAATTCATGTTAGGTATTGAATTTTGGGTTTCACTAAGCACATAGTGACACGAGGCTCAGATCATAAACACAGAGATTGTGTAACCATAAACCTCAGTGGTTAATTCTGAGAGTCTCAAGGGTTACGTTATGGGACCGAAATATGATGGAGAAAAATATTGAGGTGGTGAAGAGAAACTATAGTACCTCTGCTGAAAATAGTGACCAAGCAGTAAACTCTTAACGCATATGAGAAAAGAGTAAGGTAGCTCAGGATTAGAATCAATGGAGCAGCCTTATTGGGAAGACAAGGTTTGTATATACCTAGTCATTAAGGCTTTTATTCAAAATCAGTTGAGGCTTTGGACAACATGCAGCAGCATGCTTCTAGGGACGCTTAACTATTATAAAGTGTGAGAACGAAACCTGTTCCATCGATATTTAAACAAGAATGAAAGAAAAAGAAAAAATATTTTTGGAGATTTTAAGTTTTTGAAAAGAGAAAAACCAAACAGAATAAATAAAAAAAAATTGGAACCGAACCCGAAATGGACCGAACGCTCGGTTCATTTTGGTTAAATTTTTTTTTTTGGATTTTTGGAAAACAACTTTTTACAAAAGGATGTTGGATTAATGTCTAAGTCCATAACTATAATTGGTAAGACTTAACCCGACCCGGTATGGTCCATTTAGGTTGCATGGCATCATGCACTTGGATAGACTATAATGAGAGAAATAAGACACTTATGGTTATTAATATATTATAAGTTCTAGTATATTAATAATAAGAATAATAAGATTATTTAATTAGTATTGATCAAGAATTAATCTAGGATTAATTAAGTGATCAAAAGAAGACTAATTAAATATATGGATTGATTGTGTAAATCATCCATACTTGTATAGTGGGCTAATGCTCCATGGATAATCAAGTTGGGCTAAAACCCATAGGATGGTCCATGGATGCTCCATGGTGTATTTGAACCCATGGATCCAAGGAAATGGAAAGTCATGACAATTAGGGTTTACCCTAATTGTAACACTATATAAAGATCTTATTCTTGACCAAAATCGGCACTAGAGAGAGAAAGAAAGGGCTAGCCGATTTCATGAAGTGTAGAATTCTCTCTAAGTTATTCCAAGTGCTTATGGTGTTGTGTGAACCATTTGAGGTGTCACACTTGGGGCACTAGGCACTCAAGCTACATGAAGACAAGCACTAACAAAAGGTATGTTATTCTAACTTGTGTTATTCAAAGTTTAGTATGCTAGAATAGAATAATACCTTGGAAAGTTGATATTTGTATGTATAATAGAGAAAACATAGATCCAAGGTATTTAGGGTTGCATGTACACTTAGGAGTGTTAGAATGCTCATAACCCAATAGTGGTATCAGAGCCTAGGCTTGTTTTCTTTTTATACTTGCAATAGAAGCTGAAAAATCGAGTTTTGTTGCTGTCTGCCCAACAGACTCGCCGAGTCCATGAAGGGACTCGACGAGTCCAAGGCAAAAATCATCCAACTCGCCGACTTGGTTAGTGCACTCGACGAGTTGGACCCCCAGACAACATAAATTCGACCTTTTTGGCTGGAATTGGACTAGGAACATTACCCTAAGATGTTTTTGAACTTATAAACTTGTTTTTGATGTGGTAATGTTCATGCTAATCCAATTTCAAAGATAATTGTCAATAGATTCATGTTTTGTATTAGTTTAAGGGTTAGACTAATTACATGAAAAAGTTTGATTTGAATTATCTTGTTCTTATGAGTTGCTTAGATTAATAGAAAAGTTGAGTGAAATAGTTGTTTTCAATCCAAATTAATCTAAGAGTTGATTCTGAAGTGTGTTTTTGTAACTTGTCCTCAAGTTATATGAAAAGTCACATTTAAGTTTCATAAAACTCATAAAAGTAGGCAAAGGTTACAAAATGAAGAGTCTAGTTCTAATTAATTGGAGTTATGACTCCATAATTTGTCCTCAAGTTATGGAGGACCAAGAGTCTCTTCATTAAATAATAACAAAAAAAAGTGTAACCTTAATTAATTCCATAAGTTATAAAATATAGAAAAGTTAATTCTTTTATTAGTTTAAAGTCTTCCATAACTTGTCCTCAAGTTATGGAACTTGAAGAGTTTTTGGATTAAAACTACTTTAAACACATAAGTTATGGAATTAATTAGTTTTGAATAGTTTCAAAACTTGCCCTCAAGTTTTGGAATTTGTAATGTTTTCTCTTATGAATACTTTAATTCCAAGTTAGCCCTTAGAATTTTAAAAGTTAAAATTCAACCCTTATACTTTATAATATTATAAGTTAATAATATATATATATATATATATATATATATATATATATATATATATATATATATATATATATATATATATATATATATATATATATATGTATAAGAGTAAAGTCAGTCTTACCGCTAGTACGCCTCATTCACAAAGCCGGTCTATAAGGTGGGTATAAGGTTGTTGCCTATAAAATGGCAACTTAATGGGTGTCCACTCTCACCCACCGCTTGCTTGACTGGTGGAGGTCGTTAGCCGAACGGGTTTGACAGGACTATAATTCTCCCTTCATTAAAAGTATTAATGATAAATACTAATTAACTAAACTCTTAATAATACCCAATCTTAGTCACTTAGGAAAAATGTGAATAAGGTGCTAATCCATGAAATTACACTTTGCACTTTGTTTAAGTCGGTTAGTGGAGCATGTGTGGTTAACCGGCACACTAACTCGTATTTAACAAGGTAGGCAAAGGGTAACTTAATGTTTATCATAGTATTGATGGAGCGTGTGTGGTTAACCATCACATCGATTGAGGAGTAAACACTTAAGGGTACCAAGTAATTTGCATGGTTACTTCACACCTTGTTTTGTGATCCTCGGCATCCCAGTCACAAAACCTGAAGGGCACACTCGAGATTGAAACATGCCATTGAACAGTTCAATGAATCTCAAAAGATCTAGGAGTATCAAAACCAATTAAAACCTAATAATACATTTCGTTTATCTTGGTGGAAATTGGTGAATCGTCATTCACCTACCTTCAAATTTTTTTTATAGCTTGGATTATGGCATACCTCTTCTAAGTTATAAAATAGATTGTTGGGTCCTAGCCTTAATATTTCATATTGGGTGTCATATTAAGGACTTTAAGATTAACTATCTTGAATATCTCCCAAAACATGTCTGGTTTAGACATTTATGATCTTCCCAAATCTCTTGAAACAAGCTTTGCTAAATGAAGATGATGTTCCATGGAAATCATACTTCTTTCACCTCCTCCAATTATTCTCCCTAGCCCACAAGTTCTTGAAAAGTTTAAGGTCACTCGAGCCCTATTGGCAAGTAAAGGTCTAGGTGTGGTCACATCTTGGAGATGTAGTCACATATTGACAAGCCGGGAGAGTTGGGTGTCAAAGTCTTGAGAAAGTTGGTGGTTCAATCACTTTCTAAGTCACATAGTGAGTTCTTTTGGAACACCTATGAAACAGACTATGACAAGACCCTTAATGATCTTATCTATTTGGTAAGATCAACTTCCTCAAAACTTGATGGACATTGACAATAGTGACACAGGAAATCCAGAAAAGCATTCTGTTCCCAATGGAAAGAGATCGGCCATAGTCAACTGGGTTGAACAAATGGTAAAGCGAAAAGCTAAGTCTGTGATAGTACCGTGTACCATTATCAAAGGGTCCATATGTTTATATTGCCAAAGAAAGGGTCATTAGTTGCAAAGCTGCCAAAATTTACCTAAGGATGTTAAAGTCAATAAGGTTGACTCTACTTCAGGTAAAGTCCACTACTCTAACTCTGTTAAGTTTCTATTCTGAGATTCCTGATACATGATGTGACTGGGTCACATGGTAATGTTTTAAGAATCAAAGAAAAGTAAAGGAACTTAAAGAAAGAATATGCTGAATCTGATCGCATAGATGGATTTCTATCGCATAGTTTGAAGATCGGATTCTTGAGCTACTTCTTAGGAGTTATGAGGTATTGCTTAGGAATAGATAACAACAAGTTTTCATATGGATTGTAAGGATAAGTTTTTCCGTATAGTTTTAAAATAAAAGAAAATTTTTGATTTTATTTATTTTAAAATATCCTTACAATGGCATTTAAGGAAAAATTGTTGCTTATATGATTCCATTAATAGCAAGAGTGGAAATATGAAATTGATTCCTTCATTTGTGGTAATGTCTAAATTTACCAAATAAGGAAAGATTCTCATCACCCAAGTCTCAATTGGACCGGAACTTAGAATCATGCAAGTTGTATAGCATGATGAATGAGAACTTTCAAGTATTGGAAAATTAAGACTAATTACTTGTTCACATGGATGTGTGAGTCAAGTGAAGGACTAAGGAATTGAGTACACATTCTTGTGCATTGGTCAAGTCCACCATAAAAGATCGATAAGATTATTCGTCATAGTTTACTAAAGCTCAGTAAATATGATTATACTTACGTAAATATGATTATACTTACAAGCTTAAGTGTAACTCTGAGACATTGGAAAAAGGTTCCAATGTAAGGCAGAGTGAATAAGAAGAATCAAATTAGGCAGAAGGATAGAAGTTTCTCAAATCTGAAAAGATGGGAGAGTACTTTCGTATAAGTTTTTATGATCATCTTAATGATTTAGAGACCTTATCACAATTCATCCTCTAAGTGCTTTCTTATAGCTAAGAAGAGGAACTATGAATTGTTGAAGTGGTTAAATCAAGAAGATGATTCATACTTCGTTCCAAAAACAATTCTTAGAGTCATACTCCAAGATTGTAACTTGAGTGACATGTCTCAAAGAAGGTTTTAAACACTTGTCAAATGTAAGAGTAAAAGTTTTCTACTCTTGTACATTTGAAATTGGTAAGTTGTGTTGTTCTGGATAAAACAAAGACCAACTTAGGCCAATTGTGTGAAGTGTTTGTCTTGGTTAGAATCCACACTATCTCTTGGAGGTTTGACAAGGGAGTCTTATAGGTCAAGAGGACAGTGGGAGTCTTAAAGGTCTTGAAAGACTCAAGAACTAATCAAGAATACAACCTAAAGTTCTTCAGTAGCACACGACTTAAGGTTTATAACGCATCGTGTTGACATACTCTGTGCCCATTTCAGTTAAAGTTGGCTTTGCATATGAGTTCTTAGAGTTCTCAATTGGTTGCACAACAACTTGGAAGCAATGACAGGCCCTTGAGCTGCCAGGTGGCAAGAAATTAAGATTGAGTTCAGTCCATATGAGTTTGGATTTGTCACTATCATTGTCTAGTGACTATGGTTTTGATGATTCACATGGATAAGAAAACATACACCATTAAATCTAAGTGTCATGAGGTTTCTCTGCGATTCATGAAAATGATGGTGAGGAAACACTTTCACTAAGTAGATTTTAGCTAGATAGCAATTGTGATATTTGTATTCTCAAAGTCGTTAGTGGAGCGTGTGTGGTTTATCGGCACACTAACCTGGACTTGTGAGAAGTGGCAAAAAGGTCTAACCATTATGATTACGACATCCCTCTTCATAATTGTTTAGACACACAAATGTGCTATTTAAGGGAAGGTGTATGATTTTGATAAAGTTTTATCAAAAGAATCTGGTATCAGA
Source organism: Lactuca saligna (assembly GCF_052625555.1). Lineage (NCBI taxonomy): Eukaryota > Viridiplantae > Streptophyta > Magnoliopsida > Asterales > Asteraceae > Lactuca > Lactuca saligna. The sequence goes on from NC_136418.1 coordinate 75,216,563, forward strand.
AATCTGAACTTTGGTAAGAAAGTCAGTTGATTTCAGAGTACATGTCAAAGCTAGTGGGAGCATAAGTGTTATGCTAATAATCATCATGTTAGTGGGAGCATGATAATTATGATAAGTATTGCAAGTTAGCAATGTTAATTATAGAGAACAAAAGGTTTCAATTGGGAAAAGTTGTTTTGCTATAATTAAGGGAGAGGAAATTATACTTCATCTCAAATCTATAAGCTTAGATCGTGAGGTTTTAATCATTTAGTCAAGGAAATATATATGAATTTCATGTTGGAATGGCTCCACATAAGAAAATTCTGTATATGGGTCCATTATTTGCGTTCTTAAATTCGATTATGATTACGACATCCCTTTTCATAATCTGAATTATGAGAACTTGGCAAATAGAAATGGAAATGTTATAGCAAAAGACTGGTTTAGTCTTTATGTGAGACATCATGAATCATGTCCTATATGCTTCGGATATAGGATCGATTACATGTTCTATATTCATCCTTTCTAAAAGTTTCCAAATGCGTGGGGCATTAAGAAGGGAAAAGGTTTAGAACTGGATATGACTAAAAGGATTAAACAATTGTCGAGGAAAATCTAAGGTTTACCAAAGATTGGTTGCTCAAGGACAGTTGGAAGTATAGTGATAATTTTGGAAGGACCATATTGACATAATCTTTAAGGAGGCAACTCTTGTTCAGAAGTGATAGTCAAAATGATTCTGGAAATGTTTCAAAGTTAGAATTTTCAATCTGTTAAAGATTAGGAAACTTAATGCAAGAAGGATGTTTCTAAGGAGCTGATCTCCTTTGGAATACTATATAATGATTATTGCCAAGTCTTTGTGAATTTGTGCATAATCGTTACAAGAGGATCAATGCATATAAGTTTAGAATCTAACAGATTTCAGTAAATGACATGAATTTGAAATTCTTGCATTTGCAGTAAGGATTTGGGAGTGTGAGAAGAGAATCATTGAAGTTATGTTCAATGAATCTAGTTCACGAAGTAAAGATCATAGACAAACATAGTATGCATACTTGGTGTATGGCAAGACTAGTGTTTAGAAAACATAGTGTACATGCTTGGAGCATGGGGCAACTATTGTTTTAAATTCAAGAATAAAGTTGATAGTTGAAACAGTATACAATGAATAATGTGTAATCATATGGTGATAAATAAAAGGTGTTTTATTTATGTTCATAGGTTTTGATACCATATTGGATTCAATTATTCTTGTGTTTCATTTTGCATGTTTTGACTTCCAGAATAACTAGGTTGTTCTTCCTAAATGACTAAGTTATTCAAACCATCCACAGTCAATCATATGTTGTAAGTAGATATGAATCAAGACTTTCATGGGTTGGCTTGTAGAGGTCTAAGATTTTGGACAAAGGACTACAACACTTATGAGTGCTCATAAGTTCTAAGTATTGGATTCAACCCGTGCTCATTGGAATCACTTCATGGATTTTATCACGAGTGATCATGAGATGATAATATTTTATATTCTTCAAACCTAGAGATATGAGTTGTTACTATGAGTTGATAGTACATTGATTGCACGAAAACGCATTGGTAACTCGATGTTATAAAACATGTCTTTGTGTATGATTCAACAAGTAGTAGAACAAGCCATATGAGTCGAAGTTTATCCATTCCTTTTACCTTCGGGATAAAAGCGATATCTGTGGGCCCCTCGATGATTTGATGATGACAAATGGAAGTGCTCGGCCGGGCCAGGACTGATTTGATTTGTTCAATGAGTCAGTCGTCATAAATCGGAAATCGGGAAACAAAAAAATGGACAGAGAGAATGATTATAATCCATGTCTCAGTCCATATGATATCTAGAATGGAGGAATATATGATCCCTTATCTAATGGACAAGTCATTGACAAAGGTCAGCATTTATCGACAAGGTCAGAGTTCGACATAAGCTTTTGAGAGCTACGATTGCCAGTTGGTTCCTGAAGTCATACGCAATAATAGTTTTAGACTTATCCAAGTGGGAGACTGTTGGATTAATGTCTAAGTCCATAACTATAATTGGTAAGACTTGACCCGACCCGGCATGGTCCATTTAGGTTGCATGGCATCATGCACTTGGATAGACTATAATGAGAGAAATAAGACACTTATGGTTATTAATATATTATAAGTTCTAGTATATTAATAATAAGAATAATGAGATTATTTAATTAGTATTGATCAAGAATTAATCTAGGATTAATTAAGTGATCAAAAGAAGACTAATTAAATATATGGATTGATTGTGTAAATCATCCATACTTGTATAGTGGGCTAATGCTCCATGGATAATCAAGTTGGGCTAAAACCCATAGGATGGTCCATGGATGCTCCATGGTGTATTTGAACCCATGGATCCAAGGAAATGGAAAGTCATGACAATTAGGGTTTACCCTAATTGTAACACTATATAAAGATCTTATTCTTGACCAAAATCGGCACTAGAGAGAGAAAGAAAGGGCTAGCCGATTTCATGAAGTGTAGAATTCTCTCTAAGTTATTCCAAGTGCTTATGGTGTTGTGTGAACCATTTGAGGTGTCACACTAGGGGCACTAGGCACTCAAGGTACATGAAGACAAGCACTAACAAAAGGTATGTTATTCTAACTTGTGTTATTCAAAGTTTAGTATGCTAGAATAGAACAATACCTTGGAAAGTTGATATTTGTATGTATAATAGAGAAAACATAGATCCAAGGTATTTAGGGTTGCATGTACACTTAGGAGTGTTAGAATGCTCATAACCCAACAAAGGATACAACCATAGACAACACCTTTTTGAGATTGAGCGAAAATATGTGCAATGGGATCGAACCCGAAATAGACCGAGCGTTCGGTTCATTTCGGTTCCCATGTGAATCGAACCCGAAATAGACCGAGCGTTCGGTTCATTTTGCTTCTAACTTTTAACTTTGAGATGGTGTTTTTGTACCAATTCTGATTCCATCATTCCTAGTCCTTGAACGAGCTTATTGAAACTTGCTTCAGGTAGGGCTTTGGTGAAAATATCGGCCAGTTGATCACTGGTTAGAACCAAGTGAATTTCAACATTTCCATCCTCCACATGATCCTTAATGAAGTGATACCTCAGTGCTATATGCTTGGTCTTAGAGTGTTGCACCGGGTTATGACAGATCCTAATTGCACTTTCTGAATCGCAATATAGTGGGATCTTTTTCATGTTGAGTCCATAATCTCTGAGTTGGCTTTGGATCCAAATGACTTGAGATGTACAAGAAGTGGCTGCGATGTACTCTGCTTTGGTTGTAGAAAAGGAAACGCAGGTTTGCTTCTTTGACTGCCAACTGACCAATTTCCCATCAAGGAATTGGCAACCCCCTGTGGTGCTTTTCCTGTCTAAACCGCATCCTCCAAGGTCTGCATCTGAGAAGGCTTGAACGAAGAAGCCTAAGTTTGATGGATACCATAGACTGAGAGAGGTGGTTCGCTTCAAATACCTGAGTATATTTTTCACTGCAAGCATATGTGGTTCTCGAGGATTCTCCTGAAACCTAGCACAATAACATACAGAAAACATGATATCAGGCCTGCTAGCAGTAAGATACATTAAGGACCCAATCATCTAGCGGTAAAGCGTAATGTCAACTGCCGGTTTCTCCAGGGAAGGTGTGAGTTTGGTGCCGAATGCCATTGGAACTTTGAACTTTGAGTCTCCCATCATACCCAATTTTTCAAGAAGAGTTTTGGTGTATGCTTCCTGGTTGATAAAGATGCCTTCGGGTCCCTGTCTAATATTTAAACCAAGGAAAAAGTTAATCGGACCCATGGAGCTCATTTCAAATTTAGTCTCCATCAGCTTTCTGAATTCAGCTGTTAAGCTGGGATTCGTTGAGCCAAAGATGATATCATCGACATAGATTTGTACAATCATAATGTGGTTACCTTCCTTCTTACGAAAGAAGGTTGGGTAAACCGATCCTTTTTTTTTAATTTGGACATCTTTAAAAACTTAGTTAGCGTTTCATACCAGGCCCTATGTGCTTGTTTCAGACCGTAAACTGCCTTGTCCAAAATATAGCAGTGATTTGGGAACTTCTCATTGACAAAACCAGGAGGTTGCTCCACGTAGACCGTTTCTTCAAGTTCTCCATTTAGAAAAGCGCATTTTACGTCCATTTGGTAGACCTCGAAGTTTTTGTGCGCTGCATAGGCAAGAAATATTCGAACAGATTCTAGCCTTGCAACTAGAGCGAAAGTCTCTTCGTAATCAATTCCTTCTTCCTGACAGTATCCTTTCACCACTAAACGAGCTTTGTTCCTTATTACGTTGCATTCCTTGTCCATTTTATTTCTAAAGACCCATTTGAGACCAACAACGGAGGCATCTTGAGGAGTTGGAATGAGACGCCAAAGTTTATTTCTTTCGAACTCATTAAGTTCGTCTTGCATAGCTTGAACCCAATCAGAGTGATTAAGAGCGGTGTTTACTGTCTTTGGTTCAACCTTTGAGACGAAAGAGTTAAACATGCAGAACTCAACTTTGGAAAATAAAGAAGTTTGTTTTGCTTTCAGTTGAGATCTGGTCAACACCTTTTTAGAGACATCACCCACAACCTCTGAAACAGGATGATCTCTAGTCCATTTGACAAGAGGAGGGTAATTTGGATCATAGGAAGGATCCAATTCAACGTTCACCAATTCTTCCAATTCTGATTGACTATCTTCATCATAAAACGTATTGGCATTCTCCCCCTCGAATGATGAGCTTTCTGGTGCAGTAGGACTTTCGTGTGTAGTTGTGCTCTCTGACGGTTTTGAGCTTTCGGTTGCTACAGTACTTTTGGGTGCTACCGTACTTTCGGGTGCTGTGGAGCGTTCGGGTGCTACAGTACCTTCGGTTGCTGTGGAGCGTTCGGGTGCTACAGTACTAGAGTGCCCCCCCTCAACTGGCAAGCTTGACTGTTTTGAAGAGGATGGATCCTCCCCCTCAATTGATGCATTGTGCTGAGAAGTTTTATTTGGAACTGATTTTGCGTCACCCAATCGTTTGGCAGCTTCATCGACGATTTGCTTCAGATGGTTGATTTTGTTGTCTGCTGCCTTGGCTTCCGAGAGAGTAGCTTTCTCAGGTTCATCAAATAACTCCATAAACTGCTCAAACAAATTAGCAATCGAGGCCGTAACATGACCGGTTTGAGTGAAAATTTCTCCAATTGCTTCTTCAGTAGCCTTTATCCTTTTGACGAAGCTGTCATCGAAAGTCACATAATATGTCTCTTCAATCTTCCTTGAATGCTTGTTTAAGACTCGATATGCTTTTGAAGTTAGAGAGTATCCCAGAAAAATCCCTTCATCGGATTTTACGTCGAACTTGTTACGATGTTCTTTAGAATTGAAGATAAAGCATCGTGAGCTGAACACGTGGAAGAATTTGACATTCGATTTTCTGTTGTTGATGATCTCATAAGGGGTGAGAGTGAAACACTTATTGAGATAGGACCTGTTCTGTGTAAAACAAGCTGCAGAAATAGCATCAACCCAGAAATATAAACGTAAGGAAGCGAAACTTAACATGGTTCTGGCTGCCTCACACAAAGATCGGTTTCATCTTTCGACAATTCCGTTTTGTTGAGGGGTGTAGGGAGCTGAGAAGTTGTGACTGGTTCCTTTTTCCGCTAGAAAGTCTTCAAATTCTTTATTTTTGAACTCCAGCCCATTGTCGCTTCTGATGTTCCGTACAACTTCCCTCAGCTGCACTTCGACTTGCTTGATAAACAGCTTGAGCTTGAGAGTTGCCTCAGATTTGTGCTTCAGAAAGAACACCCATGTAAAACGTGAAAATTCATCGACAACAACAAGAATATACTTGCTACCGCCTATGCTTTCAATAGAAGATGGACCACACAAGTCAATGTGAATTAACTCAAGTGGTTCAACAACCTTTGTGTTTATGATGGATGGGTGACTTTGACGACTTTGCTTCCCCATTTTACACGCAGCACACATATGTTCTCGATCAAACTTGAGCAATGGAAGACCCCTAACATGACCTCCTATGACGAGTTTATTAATATCCTTGAAATTGAGATGGGAGAGCCTTCGGTGCCACAACCAGCTTTCATCAGAATGTGCTTTGGATAACAAACAAATAGCTGGGTTTCCTTTGATAGGTTTGAGATTGAGAGGAAACATTTCACCTTTGCTCTCCGATTTGAGAATTACCCTTTTTGTCTTCTTCTCTATGATTTCCGAACCCTCATCATCAAATGAAACTTTAAGACCGGTACCTCCAACAAGCTGAGACACACTGATGAGATTGTGCTGCAGTCCTTCAATGTATGCAACCTTTCTTATTGTGAAGTCTCCATTCGTTATCGTACCATAACCTTTAATCGTGCCATACGAGTTGTTCCGAAACTTGACATTTCCACCATTTGAAAGATATCGAAATTGCTTCAGCTCTTCTTTCCTTCCTGTCATGTGACGCGAGCATCCACTGTCAATATACCATTCTTCGTCGAACTGCTCGTCACTGATAACCTGCAAAAATTAAGCAGATTTAGGAACCCAAAGTTTCTTGGGTCCACGTGAGCCTTTCACAGGAACAGGAATAGTGAGAGAAATATCAACGAAATATGTTCTTTTTATTAACGTTGTTTCATTTTTCTTCTGAATGGTGTAAACTTTAATTTTATTGGGATTTGTTGCAATTGGTTTGATTTCAGGTTCAGGTGTTTGAACTTTGGGATTCTTTTGATCACCCTTGACCGAGGAAACCTTCGATTTTCCTTTCAAATCTGTTGAAGATTTTGGATTTTGAGTTTGAACAAAATTGGATTTAGAATGGGGTTGAGAAGAATTAGAAAGAGAGAATTTAGATTGAGAATTTTGCTTGACTTGATATTCTAGGTGACTCTTTTGTTGGTGGTCATGGGAGAGACCGAACCTTGAACCTTGGTAACCTGTGCTCTCGGAACCGAACTTGTGCTTTCGGTTGCTTGTGTGCTCTGAGCCGAACCTATGCTTTCGGTTGTTTATGTACTCTGAGCCGAACCTATGCTTTCGGTTGTTTATGTGCTCTGAGCCGAACCTATGCTTTCGGTTGTTAATACCTTCTTGCGGTCTGACTTCCCTTTTCTCTGACTTTCTGTTATGATCAGAAAAATGATCGTTTTGAGATTGCCATAACTGTTTTCGCTCTAAGAGATTCTTCTTGTATCTCAGATTCCTCTGTTGCTTTTGGTTTTTCACCTGTTTGGGTTGCCTGTGAATATTCACCTTTTGTTTTGGCTTTTGAACAATAGGTTCATTTGTTGTAGATGAGGTTTCGGTTGTAGGGGTGACTTCATCTAATGGGATTTCTGTAGTGCCACTAGTACTTGGCACGTCAAAGTTATCAGGCTTGTTCAGCGGCTCAGGAATATATCTTCCTTTTGTTTTCCAGGATGTTCCCTCTGATAAACCAACTGTTTCATCAGCATTGTCGATAGGGGTGGACCAGAAGAACTCATCACAACCATCAACGTTATCTTCGTTTACAATGGCAGTGAGTCCGGCTGTCTGCTGTTCGGTTACACCTGTGACTTTATACACCTGATTTGGAGTTGTCCTTACCTTTTGATATACAACAACCTTTTCTTCAAGGATCGGGGACTTTTGTTGGGACAGACGAGCAAACTCCACAAAATTTTCTGAAATAAGATTTTTGTGGTTTTCGGGTTCGCTCTTGACAAACTCAGAATAGTCAACTTCATCATCTACAAAAATTTCACTCATATCATCATACTCATTAAGCTCATTAATTTTATTTTCTGAGCTCAAGTTGGCATTCAATGAGTCAAAATTTTATATGGTTTCGGTCCTTAGATTCAGTTTATCATTTTCATCCAAAAGATGTTCATCATGTCCTTATGGTCCTTGGACTTTATGGAAGATTCGATTTTGTCTAGGCCATACATATAAGTCGAATTTACATCCTCAGACGAAACTACACTTTCGTAATTGTATGCTTCAGCTTCGATTTCATCTTCCTGAAACTCAAGGAAGGGAAAAATCATGCAATGAATTTTCTGTCCTATTTCACAGTTAAGATGAAGTTGAGTAATATTAGAATAAAGACGCTTAGCAATCAAACAAAACACATTTCTTTGTTTCAAAAGTTTTAAATTGTCTCTTTGCAAATAAATGTTTTCATCTTTGGATTTGATTAGCTCCGACTCCTTCAGCTCTATCCACATCCTCCGTTCTTCACTCTTTGAAGACACCCTGCTTATTTGGTCAGTTAGGTTAGAATTGGTGACCCGTGTTTGAGTTAAACTGCTATCTAGATGAGAGATTCTTGAATTTACATTTTTTAATTCTTTTTCATATGAGTTTTGTGGGACTTTGAATGAAACAAAAATAGATTGTACCTTCTTGATTAATTCATCAAGCTCATTAAACTGCACGCTGAGAGGTTTTTCTGTGAAACATAAGTCCTCTCGCTCCTTCGTGTTTCTATTCCCACTGTATGTATTGTATCCCCTCATTTGGGATACATTCGACACCATCAAGCACTTTCCACCGCTTCCTTCATCTTTCGCAACATAAGCCTTTCCATGAGATGGCTTCCTGACTTCATCATCCTCAGAGTCGGATGACCAGACCTCCACGCCACCGAACTCATCATCCGCTGCCGAACTCTGTACAATTAAAGCATTCATTGAAGGGTTAGTGATAGTTTTCTTTCTCTTTATCTCTTCCAGCTTTTTCATTAACACAACTTCTTCATCTTTCTCCTCATCCTTTTCTGCCATTTTCTTTAGGACACAGTCTTTGGCATAGTGGTTCTTTCCTCCACAATAGTAGCAGTTCACTCCCGAATCACCTTCAGCTTTCAGTTCTTTCATTGGTTCTTCTGCCTTCGGTTCTTCCATGATCTTTTCAGAACTATAACTTCCCTGCCAATTTCGGTTCTTATTGGTAGGGAACCTTTTCTTGATGAACCTTTTCGGGTTTGACACCATCATTGCAGAGTCTTCAGAGGTAAGGTCATAGTCTTCTAAGTTAAGGTCTTCATCTTCCACCACGCCTTTGCTTTTGGACAGAAGGGCCAATGACCCCAAGCTCGAAACCACATTTTTCTCCTGCAAGACAATCTTTTCTTGGGATTTCAAAATCCCCACCAGCTTTGCCAATGAGTAAGATTTGAATTGCTGATGTGCTTTAACAGTGGACACAACTGCTCTCCACTCAGATCTAAGACCGTTTGAAAACGTAACCTTTTGTTCAATCAACTTCCTTTCAATATCGTGTTTAATCATCTTACTAAGAAGATGATTGAAGCGATTGAACGTCTGAGTAACAGTTTCTTCAGGATTCTGCTTAAATTCACCAAATTCAGACAAAAGTAAGGTTTGAATTGAATGCTCGAGATATTTGTCTGTGGAATATAGCTCTCGCAGCCTATCCCATATTTCTTTAGCAGTGCTGCACGAACTCACCAGCCTGAAAGTGTCAGATTGAAGAGCGAATCTGATTAGTCTCAATGCTTTAATATTGCACTGAAATTTATCCTTTTCGTCTTGGGCAATATCTTTTACGTCTTTCAACAGATCATTATACTCTTTCTGAGTTTTAATGATTCTTGACGTTGCTGAATGAGCGAATGGTCCAGACACAATTGCTTCCCAAATAAGATATCCATTGTCTTCAGATCCAATGATATAATCTTCAAAGTGATGTGCCCAGACTTCGTAATCCTGGGTGTAAAGGATAGGAATCTGTAACACCGAAAATTTTCAAAACAAAATTTTCAATTTTTATAAAACATAATTCCATTGATATTCATTAAACAACCATTTTAATTATCCAAACAAGACAATACAAAATCCCAAGATCATGATATCAAGCTCCGAATGTGTGTGTGTACGGATCAAGCCGGCGCCTTCCCGCGGTCGTCACTAGTACCTGAAACAATAACATCAACACTGTAAGCACAAGGCTTAGTGAGTTCCCCAAAATACTACATATAACACATATTAGCCACTCGAGGCTATAACTCTGTGGGTCCGTGCACCCAAACTCTGTGAACCCTCAGGTTCTAACTCTGTGAACCTTCCGGTACTAACTCTGTAAACATGCACAGCATCAAACACATAGAAGTAATGCAGTACAACACATAACATACATAGCATACAAATACTCTATCACATAACTCTGGTTACCTACTCAAGGTAAAGTATAGTGAGAAGACTCACCTCGCGTGTCTCGGTAAATCGTAAACCTGAAATCGCTACTCGTTCGACCTGTCGAGCTGTCGTCCCCCTATAGCACAATACACCTCTAATTAACACTTTCCCCACTAGGGTTGACCACACTATAACAAGTCAATCTAGGTCAACGCTGGTCAACGGTCAACGGTCAACTTTGACCGGACTCGGCGAGTACCCAGGCGACTCGGCGAGTCTGGGCGTGTACACCAATTTCCCTGGAATCCTCCCTTGACACGTCGAGCATTCCCTCAACTCGACGAGTTCCACATGGCACGAGTTGTGGGGCCACCACAACTCAACTCGCCGAGTCTCAAGAACAACTCGGCGAGTCCAGTTAGACTCAGTCCACCTGTCCATTCTGACTCCCCTTGACTCACTGAGTCCGCCTTTCCCAACTCGGTGAGGCCACTCACAGAGTGGTCGGGCAACATTCATGCTACTCGCCGAGTCTGTTCTTCGGACTCGGCGAGTCCATGCCATACACTGACTCAATCTTGCTCTAAAGGTCAGATCCAGTTCATTAATCCATAGATCCAGTCCCTCCAAGCTCATTTAGCACGTAAAGTTACAATCTTGATGCACATACAACCTTTATATGACCATATATGATGTTTATGACTCAAATACTACCACACAAGGCCAAAGACTCTATTGTCACTCATAAAGCTTGATGAGTGAGGCTCTCTGGACCTCTATGGATCCAGATCCATGGCCTCAACTCAAAGAGGGAACCAATGGGCATCAAATCATCCCATAAATGACCACCACAAGCCCTAAATTGCATCATGCTTCACTAAACAGAAAATGGTCCGAGATAATACCTCTAGAGTGATGATCTAAGCTCCAAACCCACGAAATAGCAACCTCCTTTGCTTCCTCTTGCCTAGGGTCTCCTTCTTCTTGCTAGTTAACACACACAAGATCAAGAATGGCTCCTTTCTCTTCACAAATAGCTCAAGAACACAAGGGTCACTCACTGAGGGTTGGGTGAGCACAAATGACGGCCATAAGGCCCTTTAAATAGGCCTCAAACCTGGAGATTTAGGGTTTCATTACACAGCGCAGACTCGCCGAGTCCATATCCTGGACTTGCCGAGTCCAGGCGCGCACCAATGTTCAATTCCGCGTCTCTACTCGGCGAGTCTGAGCTCCAACTCGCCGAGTCCCTCTCACAATATGACAAAATTAGATTTACAAGATACCTGGTAAAATCCAGATGTTACAACTCTCCCCCACTAGAACTAGACTTCGCCCTCGAAGTCTCGCTCTAAAATAGCTCCGGATGCTGCTCCCGCATCATACCCTCCGGCTCCCAGGTCATTTCTGATCCCTTCCGATGTTGCCACTGTACCAATACCAGAGGTACCTCCTTGTTCCTCAAAATCTTGATCTTCCGATCCCTAATAGCCACTGGTCTCTCAGCATAATTCAGGCTTGCATCTACCTGAATATCCTCTAATGGAACCACTGTCGACTCGTCGGCTATACATTTCCTCAACTGCGATACATGAAAAGTGTTGTGAATCTGCCCCAACTCTGCTGGTAACTCCAGCCGATAGGCCACCCATCCTACCCTTTCGATCACACGAAACGGACCTATAAACCGGGGCCCCAATTTGCCCCTCTTCCTGAACCGGATCACTCCTTTCCAAGGAGAGACCTTTAGGAGAACAAAGTCGCCGACCTGAAATTCCAGCTCGGACCGGCGTCTATCCGCGTAACTCTTTTGTCGGCTCTGAGCGGTCAATAACCTCTGTCTGACCAGCTGTATCTGCTCTGTCGTCTGATTTACGATCTCCGTACTGCCCATTACCCTTTGCCCAACCTCTCCCCAACATATGGGAGTCCGACACCTCCTACCATACAACAGCTCAAAGGGCGGCATACCGATGCTCGAATGATGGATGTTATTGTAGGAAAACTCCGCCAAAGGCAAATACGTATCCCAACTACCCCCAAAGTCCAATACACATGCCCGAAGCATGTCCTCAAGTGTCTGAATCGTTCGCTCACTCTGGCCGTCGGTCTGGGGGTGGTATGCGGTACTAAAATGCAGCTTAGTACCCAACTCCTCATGAAATTTCTTCCAGAAGCGGGAGGTGAAACGCACATCGCGGTCTGAAACGATCGAGATCGGCACCCCATGCCGAGATACAACCTCCCTTACATAAATTTCCGCCAACTTCTCCGCCGAAGAACTCTCACTGATGGCAAGGAAGTGAGCGCTCTTCGTCAACCTATCCACAATCACCCAAATTGCATCGACTCCTCTGGCAGTTCTCGGCAATTTGGTGATGAAATCCATAGTGATCTGTTCCCACTTCCATTCGGGAACCTCCAATGGCTGCAACTTGCCATGCGGTCTCTGGTGTTCGGCCTTTACCCTTCGACAGGTCAAACACCTCTCGACAAACCATGCGACATCCCTCTTCATACAAGGCCACCAATACTCCTTCCTTAGGTCCAAATACATCTTTGTAGCCCCGGGATGGATCGAAAATTTCGATCTATGAGCCTCCTCCATCAATGTAGTACGTGTACCGCCTACAAACGGTACCCAGATCCGGCCCTGATAAGTCATAAGGCCTCGACTATCCGATACGAACTCCGAAACCAACCCAACGACCCGCTCTCTCTTCTGCATCTCCGGATGCACAGCCTCGGCCTGTGCCCCACGAATGGCGTCCAGAACTGGAGCTATCACAGTCAGTCGCACACATACATTTCGCAGTGGAGCACTCTCCGCCCTGCGACTCAATGCGTCGGCTACCACATTAGCCTTGCCCGGGTGGTACAAAATCTCGCAATCATAGTCCTTGACCACATCTAACCACCTTCTTTGCCGCATGTTTAGGTTAGGCTGATCCATCAGGTACTTCAAGCTCTCATGGTCCGTGTAAATCGTACATCGAACCCCGTACAAGTAGTGCCGCCAAATCTTGAGGGCGAACACCACTGCCCCCAACTCCAGATCATGTGTGGGGTACCTCGTCTCGTGAGGCTTCAACTGCCTCGATGCATATGCTATCACATGTCCCTTCTGCATCAGTACCGCTCCCAGTCCTAAAATCGATGCATCACAGAATACCACAAAACCCTCCATCCCTTCCGGAAGAGCTAATACCGGAGCTTCACACAACCTCTGGCGAAGCGTCTCAAAGGAGGTCTGCTGCTCAGGACCCCATAGAAATGTAACACCCTTCCGGGTCAATCTGGTGAGTGGAACCACAATCTTGGAGAAATCCTTAATAAACCTCCGATAATACCCTGCTAACCCAAGGAAACTCCGGATCTCAGAAGGTGACCTTGGCACCTCCCACCTCATCACTGCGTCAACCTTGGCCGGATCGACCAATATCCCCTTCTGGTTAACGAGATGTCCCAGAAACTGGACCTCCCGCAACCAAAAATCGCACATGGAAAACTTTGCATAAAGTTTCTCGATCTCAAAACTCCAAGAACCTCCCTCAAATGCTCCTCGTGCTGCTCTCTAGATCTCGAATATACCAGAATATCATCAATGAACACAATCACCGACCGATCCAACATCGGTCGACATACCCTGTTCATGAGGTCCATGAATACATCCGGGGCATTGGTGAGCCCAAAAGGCATCACCACAAACTCATAATGCCCATAACGCGTCCTGAATGCTATCTTCTGGACGTCCTCGTCCCGTACTCTCACCTGATGATAGCCCGACCTCAAATCAATCTTGGAGAACCAAGATGCTCCCTGTAACTGATCGAATAAATCGTCGATCCTCGGCAACGGGTAACGGTTCTTGACCGTCAACTTATTCAGTTCCCGATAATCAATACACATGCGATGCGAGCCATCTTTCTTCTTCACAAACAGGATGGGTGCTCCCCACGGCGAGCTACTCGGCCGAATAAACCCCTTCCCCAGCAACTCCTGAAGTTGCGAGGATAACTCTTGCATTTCTGGAGGCGCAAGGCGATACGGCACCTTAGCGATAGGCGCGGCTCCCAGAACCAAATCGATACCAAACTCCACTTGCCTCACGGGAGGCACACCTGGTAATTCTTCGGGAAAGACATCTGGAAACTCACGCACCACCGGAACTTCATCCACCGATCTCGGTCTCTCGAAGATCACTCGCGTATCCATCACATACGCCACAAAACCCTTACATCCCTGCTGTAAACACTTCCTCGCCCTAGCAGCCGAAAAAAGGCTGATCTAGAACGCGTACCCTCGCCGTAAACCGAAAGAACTCCCCCACTAGGATCTCGTATAGTCACCAGCTGACGCTCGCAATCGATAACCGCGCCGAATCGGCTCAACCAGTCCATGCCCACTATGACACAGACATCACCCATCACAATAGGAATCAGGTCGATCGGGAACTCAACCCCAAAAATCTCCAATACATATCCCCGGAGGACCTCCGTGGCACAAATCACTCTGTCGGCGGCTATGGAAACCCGCAGGGGCCGACTCAGTGCCCCACGACTAACACTGATATGCTGACTAAATGCCAAAGATACAAAAGATCGACTTGCACCCGAGTTAAATAGCACTAAAGCAGGTACGGAATTCACAAGGAAGGTACCTATGCATAGCATAATATAAGCATAATATCTCGACACCATAAATAAATAATAAAAGAAAGCGTACCAGCCACAACGTCGGGTGCAGCGCGGACCTCTTCCACAGTCAGCTGAAAGGCTCTCCCCCGAGCCCTCGGTGCCTCGGCCTTCACGGGCCGACTCTCTGTAGCAGTAGCTCTGATGGCAGCGGGAGCAGACCCCTGAGATGCTCCGCATAGCAGCGGACACTCTGCCTTCCGGTGTCCGGTCTGGTTACAGTGGAAGCACACTGTAAACCCCTTGGGGTAGTCCTTGGCCATATGCCCCTCCTTGCCACATTTGTAGCAAGACCCCGCTCGACAGACTCCATAGTGACCCTTGCCGCACTTTCCACAAGTGCGGCCCTTCTGGCTCCCCGGTCGGGGATCAACGGGCTTGGCCCGCTTGGCTGCCAGCTGGGACTGTGCCGGCCGCCGATCCCTCCCCAGAGACTCCACCTCCTCCCTGGCCTGAGTCTCAAGCTTGATCTCCCTCTTCCGAGCATTTGCCTGAAGCTCGGCAAATGTCCGATACGAGGAGTTCGCAGCGAACTCCCGAATATTCCCTCTCAGAATGCTCAGGTAACGGCTCATACGTGCCTACTCGGTGGACACGTGCTCAGGGCAGAACATCACCCTCTCATGAAACATCCTCGTAATAGCTGTGACTGACTCGGTACCCTGCTTGAGGGTCAGAAACTCCTGTGTCAGACGTTCCCTCTCCACCTGAGGAACGTACTCATCTCGGAACATGGTAGTGAACCTCTCCCAGGTCACCGCCGAAAGCTCAGTCGGTGTGAAGTGTGCCGTCACAAACTTCCACCAGTCCTTCGCTCCCAAGCGAAGCTGGTTCAGTGCGAACCGAACCTTCAAATGCTCAGGGGACGAGCAAGTGAAGAAGCATCCCTCCATATCAGATATCCACCTCATGGCTGCCACCGGATCCTGCGTACCATCAAACTCTGGTGGCTTGGTGTTGCTGAACTCCCTAAACAATGTCGCATCACCTCCCTGGGGTCTTGCCGCAGCAATCGCTGCGGTAGCCGCTGCAACCGCAGCCTCAGAAAGAGCGGCATAGCGCTCGTCAAATGTCTCAATCAACGCGGTCTTAATGGACCCAAACATCTCTGGTAACTCAGCTCTGATGACCGCAGCCACCTCCTCATGAATGATCTGTCGAATCTCCTCATCGCTAGTTCCGGCATCCTCCGGCATGCGACGTGTCCTCACCATGATCAACCTCTGAAATACAACATGCGATAATTAGAATTTACTCGAACACTCTTACATTCGACAATCCACCCCTCCTTGATTCTTGGTATCCCAAGATTCTTATTTGGACTGTGTACCGCACCGGTGCTTTCAGTAGTACGGGCCCAATACTACTGTCTGCACCGTCTCAGTACACACCCCAAATCTTCCTCTTCGGATCCCAATCCCCAAGTACTCTATTATACTTAAATCACTCTGTAACAGGTCTCACATAAAGTCCTAGCAGCTACCTAATTACTCTCAGCATCTCATAGCAGCTCACCCTTCCCTAGGATAAGGCATCACAAAACAGGCCACTCTAGTCCTATTAGCAATACCTAGCCTACTCTAGCATGCAAATACATCACATTAATAATAATTATCACATAATATAAAGGTATTTTGGGAATTCACCGTTCGGGCGCTGGCTGATCGTACACACGTTTCTTCCTGGAAAATCTTTTACTCTTAGAAAACTTTGGTTTTATTTTGAAATATCTCTTCAAATCCTCAGTTTGAGTTCAAATACCCCCGAAGGTGTACCCGAATCCCTCAAACCAAGGCTCTGATACCAATTTGTAACACCAAAAATTTTCAAAACAAATTTTTCAATTTTTATAAAACATAATTCCATTGATATTCATTAAACAACCATTTCAATTATCCAAACAAGACAATACAAAATCCCAAGATCATGATATCAAGCTCCGAATGTGTGTGTGTACGGATCAAGCCGGCGCCTTCCCGCGGTCGTCACTAGTACCTGAAACAATTACATCAACACTGTAAGCACAAGGCTTAGTGAGTTCCCCAAAATACTACATATAACGCATATTAGCCACTCGAGGCTATAACTCTGTGGGTCCGTGCACCCAAACTCTGTGAACCCTCAGGTTCTAACTCTGTGAACCTTCCGGTTCTAACTCTGTAAACATGCACAGCATCAAACACATAGAAGTAATGCAGTACAACACATAACATACATAGCATTCAAATACTCTATCACATAACTCTGGTTACCTACTCAAGGTAAAGTATAGTGAGAAGACTCACCTCGCGTGTCTCGGTAAATCGTAAACCTGAAATCGCTACTCGTTCGACCTGTCGTGCTGTCGTCCCCCTATAGCACAATACACCTCTAATTAACACTTTCCCCACTAGGGTTGACCACACTATAACAAGTCAATATAGGTCAACGCTGGTCAACGGTCAACGGTCAACTTTGACCGGACTCGGCGAGTACCCAGGCGACTCGGCGAGTCTGGGCGTGTACACCAATTTCCCTGGAATCCTCCCTTAACACGTCGAGCATTCCCTCAACTCGACGAGTTCCACCTGGCACGAGTTGTGGGGCCACCACAACTCAACTCGCCGAGTCTCAAGAACAACTCGGCGAGTCCAGTTAGACTCAGTCCACCTGTCCATTCTGACTCCCCCTTGACTCATTGAGTCCGCCTTTCCCAACTCGGCGAGGCCACTCACAGAGTGGTCGGGCAACATTCATGCTACTCGCCGAGTCTGTTCTTCGGACTCGACGAGTCCATGCCATGCACTGACTCAATCTTGCTCTAAAGGTCAGATCCAGTTCATTAATCCATAGATCCAGTCCCTCCAAGCTCATTTAGCACGTAAAGTTACAATCTTGATGCACATACAAGCTTTATATGACCATATATGATGTTTATGACTCAAATACTACCACACAAGGCCAAAGACTCTATTGTCACTCATAAAGCTTGATGAGTGAGGCTCTCTGGACCTCTATGGATCCAGATCCATGGCCTCAACTCAAAGAGGGAACCAATGGGCATCAAATCATCCCATAAATGACCACCACAAGCCCTAAATTGCATCATGCTTCACTAAACAGAAAATGGTCCGAGATAATACCTCTAGAGTGATGATCTAAGCTCCAAACCCACGAAATAGCAACCTCCTTTGCTTCCTCTTGCCTAGGGTCTCCTTCTTCTTGCTAGTTAACACACACAAGATCAAGAATGGCTCCTTTCTCTTCACAAATAGCTCAAGAACACAAGGGTCACTCACTGAGGGTTGGGTGAGCACAAATGACGGCCATAAGGCCCTTTAAATAGGCCTCAAACCCCGGAGATTTAGGGTTTCATTACACAGTGCAGACTCGCCGACTCCATATCCTGGACTCGTCGAGTCTAGGCGCGCACCAATGTTCAATTCCGCGTCTCTACTCGGCGAGTCTGAGCTCCAACTCGCCGAGTCCCTCTCACAATATGACAAAATTAGATTTACAAGATACCTGGTAAAATCCGGATGTTACAGAATCTTTGTTGTTGACCCAATATTGTTTGAGATGTTGATAGGATTTGATTGAGAATCGTCCATGCTTGATCGTTTAACCTGTTTGAAAGATCAGACTTGTAATATATAATATTAGGGCAAAATGAATAAGTAATGAGATACGTCAATTATGGAGTGACGGCTCAATAAATATCAGTTAATGCGGAATAAACCCTAATAGCTTCTTTCACAGAAGAGATGTGTATGAATTACACAGCCTCCTGCTCTGATACCAATTGATGAGATATAATAACTCTTTGATCGATTAGATCTTTGCAACAGGTAGATAATGAAAATAAAACAATGAAACAATACTCAAGAATGGATATGAATGAGTCGAATGATTAGAACATTCAATCCTCAGCAGAGCTCGATAAAGAACTTCCGTTGTAGAGGATTTTAGGGTTACAAAAGAGATCTTCTTAATTACACGTAAAAAAATGATCTATTCGTTATGAAAAAGATGCATGCAAAAATCTATTAATACACAAGCCCTAACAA
Organism: Lactuca saligna; assembly: GCF_052625555.1. Classification (NCBI taxonomy): domain Eukaryota; kingdom Viridiplantae; phylum Streptophyta; class Magnoliopsida; order Asterales; family Asteraceae; genus Lactuca; species Lactuca saligna. The sequence continues at coordinate 75,235,463 of NC_136418.1, forward strand.
AACAAGTTACAGATGGACAGGCCCATACCGTATACAAAATGGGCTAAGAGACGAGCCCAAGACGGAACATCAAATACCCAACAAGATCCTAAAGATCATCGAAAATGGTTATCGGACGAAGAAGTTATGGCCTTTGGAAGATAGAATGATTTTGGCTAAGTTGGGTATGATGGGCGTACGAGGCAGGGAAGACCGGGGTGTGCCATTGAGTATGCTTGGCGTACCTGTAGTATGATGAGCGTACTCAAATCAGGTTCAAACCCTAATTTAGGGTCTTGGACACTATTTAAATGCCTTAACTTATGTTCAAACCCTATTATCTCCATCCTCCATCAACCTTTACCCTAAAATCAAAACCCTAGAATTCATTTGAGTATTATGGAGGCTTTTAAGTGATCTAGAGTGTTTTTGGTACACATTGAAGAGGAAGGAGCTCATTAGAGAAGTATTGGTTAGCTTGAAACTTGTATATCTAGACTTTATGCATCTTGATCTATCTTCTGGAGGTATAAAGCTTCAAACTTTGTGGTTCTTTAGTGTAGATCTAGTTATGGGTTTTGATAAGCATGTTTTGGTCCCATAGCTTAAATTTGTGAGTAGAATTTACTCCAAAACCTTTAGACTTCATATCTTGTCATTTCGAAGCTTGTTATGTGATAAAAATTGGATCTTTGGGGGTTGAAGTTCACCCATGCATGAGTTGTTGGCCATTTCATGAAAGTAGGATGATAAATCTAGAATTTGGACATCTTGAAGCCTCGGGCTTAAAGCTATCGACTTTATGGATTAAGACCTTAGCTAGAAATAGATTTAAGGTGTGTAAATTAATGTCTTAACGTATTAAGCTCCTTTGGTTGAGTTATTGGACATCTGATGAGTATTTTCGGCGTACGTATCTAAAAGCTCAGCGTAGTGCATGGAGTCCCTATCAGAAGCATGGAAGAGTTCTACTTTGCACATCAGCAGGTAGTACGCGTGGCGTACCAATCTGGTACACATGGCGTACACCTAGAAGGCTCATTATAGGCCTTTTGGGCCTTGGGTCTTTTTATGGTTGGGCCATGAGATGTTGGGTCATATGTGGGAAGGGTAAAATGGTATTTTACCCATTGGAAGGATCGGATATAGATTGGACCTTGGATTTTGGGAATTGTCTAAATTATTGACTGGTGTAATTTGGTTGTGTTCAGTGTGAGGATCTCAGGTGCAGCAGCGCGAGTGTTTTAATTATATTGGATTGAGGTGAGTCTCCTCACTATACCCGTGGGTCAAAGGCACCAATGTTGCCTACTAGGATCTGTTACGTAGTTGTCTTTGTGAATCTTGCATGGTATCTTAGGTTAGACATATTGTATGACGGGCTATTTGTCACACCCTCGAACCGTGATAACAAACGGCGAAAACATCCGGGGTGGATGACATCATGCGTAGTATCACAACAATTGCATCATAGTAATCAAAGTAAACACAACCTTTACATTACAATTTGAAAATTTACATTTGTTTGAAAACATAGTATGTACACATCAGTATATAACAAAAGTAAAAGATGCCACTCTAACGTGCTCTGTCTTCTCCAAAAGCTGGCAAGGATACCTGTCTATCGTTGTCCTGAGAATACAAGCGGTTTTGAAAATGTATTAGCATAAAGATAGTGAGTTCATAATCATGTTTTTGTATTGAAAACTAATCAATGAATTTGTACAAATGATTTCTTTTCATTATAAGTAAAATATCGTTTGTATCGAAACCTTGGTCAATCACTAGTAAGTAAGATGTGTTACATTTGAAAACTCTGGCTACCACCAGTAAGTGATGTATGTTCTGTTGAAAGCCTTGACTATCATTAGTTTGTAAGGTAGTTTTATTACATAAAATACAACCAAAGGTTGTATCCCTAGAATACCCTCCAGTGTAGTAAGTAGGTAGTTTTATTAATTAAAATAAAACTATTGAAGAAAGAAAATCATGTAAACAAAGGTTAGTTGATACTATTGTGAGTTTCTATAGCCATGTTAATATGACTGATGACCTCCATGACGTTTCTTCAAGTGTCGGATGTTACACAATTTGTCACCCCAGACATGCCTGCCTAACTGTAGCTAACAATTCAGGTGTGGGATTGTTGGTCCCGAATAGATCTATTCACAAATCTCATGCTCTCCCTCTAGGAGACTTTGGTTATACTAAAAGTAGAATATTTACCAGTACCCCGAAGGGTACTATGAAGAAGGTCTCACAATCATGTATTAACTAGTTTACTTGTTGTTCTATTGTTCTCGTGTTCGAAATCCTTTGTATACGATGTAGAGTATAAATAATTATACACAAAATAATTATTTAATGAGTTATTCTATTATCTGTATGTAACAATGGATAAACTAAATCTGTCATAGTTTATGTGTTTGACTTCGTACGTAGTTTGAATTTGTAAAACCGGTAATGAATTCCCCAAACTATACCTATTATAGTTTGACTAGAAAGTTGTGTTAATGTACTGTTCTGAAAACTATAAAATTATGTTTAGAAAACGTCCCTTATGCTCCGCATATACAAAAGGGATACAATATTTAAATGTTTGATGTAAAACTTGTTGTCATTGCATCAGTTTTTAACTGGTGAAAACCTTTATGTTTGGCTTGTATTCCCCCTAAAAACATTATAAAAACTTATAAAAGCGTAGGGGTATGAACTCACTATTTAACGTAAGATTCGAGTGTATGATCGGTATGGGTGTTGAGTGTTAACTGATGTTTCGTACGCAAGTAGATCCTATTAACATATGGTAACACATATATGTATTAGATTAGGGTATTTCATGACTCAACATGATGAGAAACCACTCTAAGGACCTTGAAATTCTTGAACTAAGTGTTAGAACCATATACGATCAAATGAGGGAGGTGTACGGCCACCCTTTGGGTGTGTACGGCCATGGGTCTACGGCCCATGAGTGTACGGCCGTACACTGATGATGGGGATTATTTTTGAGGTGTTTCCAAGGTACTACAAGCATCCAAGGAGTGTTCTAGGTCCCATACTTAGTGGTTTTGCAAGTTTAAGGCCAAATATGAACATCAAAGTGGGTGTACAGCCCTGAGGATGTGTGTGCGGCCATACAGAGGGGTGTGCAGCCGTACACTCTCCATGTTCATGCCCAAGATGTCGATTTTGAGGTGCTTCAAGGCTAATACCAAGTCCAGCTAGCAGATAGGGGCCAAACACTCACTTTAGAGAGCCTTTTAAAGTGTGTACGACCACCTTATGAAGGTGTGCAGCCGTACACCTTCATAGGATGAAGAAGAAGGCTAAAATATGAAAAATCATAAGATCTAACTAGTTAGGGGATGAGTCACTTACTTTTTTGAAGCCTTTGGAAGGTCCTTAGATGAAGATTCTAGAGAGAGAAAGTAGTAGTTGGCAGCCAAATGAAGAAAAGAGTGAAAGAGAAGGGTCTCCTCATATTTATATGGGTGGGTGACCCACCACCGAGGGTGTGCGGTCATGGGGGTGGGTGTGCGGCCGCACACCCATGTGTACGGCCGTATACTCCTCCCAAGAGGGTGTATGGCCTGGTTGTTGTACTATAACTTGGTATTACGAGATCTAGAACCCAAACTTTGATTGTACTAGGCTTAGAATACTTTAAAAAGCCCTTAAACATTGTTAAAAGGTGACATAATCGAGTTGAATATTGATATAATTGACCAATCGTACAAAATAGAAGTTTCGGGTTGTCACTCTAGGCCCACTGTATGACGTGCTAAGCCCATTTGTATGTTGGGTTGGGCCCATAGATCAGGAAGGGCTAGATCCATTGTATGTTATGTAGGATGCTAGCTGTCTCTATGACTCTTGCATTTGTATGTCGAGCTGGGACCATTGGTTTGGCAGGGCTAGGCCTAATGATATGTATGTTATGTGGTATTTTGAGAAACTCATGAAGCTTTGTGTTTACGGTTTTACGACTTTAATTTTAGGTACTCCTGGTTCAAAAGGGAAGGTCCCGACTTGATCGCAACACATCCACCCTTATAATTTTAGGGCGTTACAAGTTGGTATCAGATTTTGGGTTTGTACTTTGATAATATTTTTATTATGATATACTTTTGAATGATTGGAAAAGGATAATTGGTGTTTTTGGTTGAATTAAAAATGAAAAGTTTACCTTATAAATTTAGGGACGTTACAAGTTGGTATCATATTCTTCGTTTGAGGGATTCGGGACACTCTTGGTGTGACTAAACTCAAACTGATGAATTGGTAATATATTAAAAGAAAACAATTTTCTAAAAAGACTTTTGTAAAGAAAAAGGGGGTGTGATGCATGTAATCGACCGAGCTCAAGTAAGTGATTCCCAAAGTACCCATACATGTTGAAATGTTATATGATATGAATGTTTGCATGTTAGGATAAGGTTATGGATACTTTCAGGAATTGCATGATAGATTGGCATGATATGTGATGCCTTGTAGCCTAGGAAGCATTAGATACTATGCTAGATTGAGGTGAGTCTCCTCACTATAGCCATAGGTCGAAGGGACAAATGCTGGCCTACTAGGATCTGTTATGCTAGTTGTCTTTGTAACTCTTGCATGTTATGTTGTGCTAGACCCATTGTATAACGGGCTAGGCCCACTGTATGACGGGCTAGGCCCATATGTATGTTGGGCTAGGCCCATGGATCAGGAAAGGCTAGGCCCATTGTATGTTATGTAGGATGCTAGTTGTCTCTATGACTCTTGCATTTCTATGTCAGGCTGGGAACATTGGTTTGGCAGGGCTAGGCCCAGTGATATGTATATTATGTGGAATTTTGGGAAACTCGCTAGGCTTTGTGCTTATGGTTTTATGGCTTTAATTTCAGGTACTACTGGTTCAAAAGGGAAGGATCCGACTTCATCACAACGTATCCACCCATGTTTCCGCAACTTTTTGATTTTGGGTTTGTACTCTGATAATTGTTTTATTGTGATATACTTTTGAATGATTGGAAACGGATAAATGTTGTTTTTGGCTGAATTAAAAATGAATATTTACCTTATAACTTTAGGGACGTTACAAGTTGGTATCAGAGCCTTCGTTTGATGGATTTAGGGACACTCTTGGGTGTGACTGAACTCAAACTGATGAATTGGTAATCTTTTAAAAGAAAACAATTTTCTAAAAAGACCTTTGTAAAGAAAAAGGGGGTGTGATGCGTGTAATTGGCCAAGCTCAAGTAAGTGATTCCTAAAATACCCATACATGTTGAAATGTTATATGATATGAATGTTTGCATGCAAGGATAAGGCTAGGGATCCTTTCAAAAATTACATGATGGATTGGCCTTATATGTGATACCTTGTAGCCTAGGAAGCATTGTATACTATGCTAGATTGGGAATATGTATTGGTATCAGTAATTGTTAAGCGTATGCTTTAAAAATTGTATATGCTTAGGATCATATAGCCTTAGAATGACTAATTTAGCCTTATTTCATGTTCCTTGTCATGTTGTGGTCCTAAGGTAGAGTTTTTCATTCGACAGTCTATTTGATCTTCTATTGTGTATCATTTGCAACCATCAGTGAGAGTGGAAGTTCATTGCATGGCTTGTAGTAAGTGACCTTGGGTTGTCCTCTGTTTGTGTAACATCCCCAAAAATATAGATAAAATTTTGTTTTTAAATTCATTTAATTCTTTAGAAAATGATACCAAAATATTCAAAAGATTCACATTGTATCATATTATAAGAGGATAAATCCCAAAATCACTAAGTGAAGAAAAACATGGAGCGATACGGTACAATCACGTCTGGCCCATCCCCTTCACACTGGAAGTACCTGAAATAGAAACTAAAAACTATAAGTACAAAGATCAGTGAGTTCCCCACAACATACCACATACTAAACAAACATACTTAACAACATACGGACAAGCATATCTAGGTGTTGATTTACCCCTTCGATCTATTTCAAGCGGATACTACCAAGCATATCTGGGTGCTGGCCTACCCCTTCCGTATATCTCAACCAGATGCTACTAATCATATATGGGTGCTGGCCTACCCCTTCGATCTAGTTCAATCGGATAGTGGGTCTATTTCACCCCTACTACTATTACATAATATCATAACAGTAATCACAGAGTCATAAAAAAAATAGAAACATGACTGACAATTATCACAAAGACAATCATCATGCTATAACGTAACTAGTGGGGAGGCCTTGGTGCCTTTGACGCATGACTATTGCAAAGGAAGACTCACCTCAGACTGTGGGTGTCAAATCACACTTAGTGGATGACTTCCATCTCCCTATCACACAAGCATAAAATCCTAATTAGCAACTAGGTCACATTCTAACCCGAAGGTCCAACACCCTAATCCTTGACTTAACGAAAAAAGGTTCCTTTACCTTCTTATTTGGCCTTCTTCCTCTAAGGCCTAAATCTATAACAACCCAAAAGTATCCAAGCCCAACAAAAGGCTTCTAAGGCCCAATATGGCCCAAAGTCATCTAATATGGTCCTAGGCTCAAAATATCTTGTTACAACAGGTGTGTGACATCCCCATTTTCACGGCCAGAATAGATTGATTTTGTTTTTGCTTTATAAAAATCAGAGTACTTCTTTTAATAAAAATGTTGTGGAATTTGTTCCCAGTAAAACAAGATAAATACATTATCAAGGCATTTCCAAAGAAAAAGTATTTTTATTCATTTTAAAACATTTGGGCTGTCATCGTCAATAAATAAACAAAAGCATAAACAGAACTTACATTCATTATCACTAGTGATTCATATCTCCTTAATCTCTCATTGTAATGTGACATCATATCAACACATGTGATTTAAATAAACTGAGTGGGTCGGGTTGGGAAACCTGGTGAGTACATATGGTTTTCAACCCACAATAGTATAATTATTATGTTTAAACATCAAACAATCAACCCAATTACCCATTCCCCATTATCTTCCTTACTCTTAGGGTTCTACCCTAACAGTCATCTATCCTGCGTTCGTTCATTTTGAAGTCCCTTGCTTCCAGGGTTTATAAGACAGGTACTAATTCCATAGCTGCTAAAGTTCATTTATCAGGTACTAAATCCATAGCTACCAGTGTAGGTACTAAGTCCATAGCTACCAATGTTTATCTAACAGACACTAAGTCCATGGCTACCAACACCTAACAAGTACTAAGTCCATAGTCACTCGTGTTCACCTAATAGGTACTAAGTCCATAGCTACCGGTGTTTGTCCAATAGGCACTAAGTCCACAGTTGCCAATGTTATTTACTAGGCACTAAGTCTATAGCTACCAATGTTTACTCACATCATCTTTTATCTCTCATTATTCATCTACCCATGTCATACCCAACATATTTGTAGATATAAAATACATATACAGTTTAAATCATTTTAAAACGTGTATAAAATCATTCATCTAACAGAGACATCAAGTATTCAGATAATATGCACACATAGCACGTAGTTTATATAAAATACTTCATATCTATGTGTAAGATGAAAAGGAGCATGCACTCACTTGAAAAAGTGGTGACTCGTTACTCAGACAACAATTTGTTACTCTTAACACAATTTTCCTCAGACAAAACCTAGTATCATTACCACTAGAGTTTAGTCTAATATTCACCGAGACTAATTAATAGTCTAGCTATTATTACTATTATATAAGCGTTAAACAATACTTATATAACCCATAATAATAGCCCAAGTACTTATTATAAGTTCATAATAACATTACTATAAGTAAATAAAAGCTATATTAAAAATATCGTTGGCGTAGCTCACTTACAGCGGGTTTTATAGAGTACCAGACTTCTCTTGGAGCAACGTTTTCGAACCAGAAGACCCTTTTTCTTGAGACTCTGGGAGCCTCGGGGCTTCTTTCGGGTGCTAGGGGGTTTACCTAGGCTTAGGGGGGGGGGGGGTTAGGGGTAGTAGAGAGAAACTAGTGAGAGAAAGAAGGTAGAAAGGTGCAAAAAATTGTGACAACCCGATATTTCAACTCTATGTAACGACCTAAAAAGTCAAGTATTGTAACCACGTTTGTTATAATGAAATTAACTTAGAAAATAAAATATCCAAAAATCACTAATTAAATTACCTATTATGTTAAATGTCTTTAAACTGTGATCATACGTAAAAAGAACGCCCAAATCTGACTTCGTATAAGGAAGTTATAAATTTTCCAAGTTCGGCTTAGCAACGGACAGTTAAAAACTCGAAACAGAGATCGAGCAACTTTTGACCGGAATGACTTAAATGAGAATTGAAGGTCTCCACACTGGATTTTTTCAACGGTAAAAGTCTGGCAAAAATAGACGTCCGATAATGAAGTTATGAATTTCTAACGAAATTCTCTTACCGCGACCTTTTAAAAATAAATAATAAAAATAATTTCAAAATTTGCCGACGGAATCTAAACGAAAGTTTTAGAGTATAGTCTCACCTACGCGTGGATATAAAGAGCGTCGAAAATGGAGTTCGTATTAAATAATAAAAATATAATTTTTATATTTAATTTCGGTATTATCCGAAGGCTGAGTCACGGGATGAGTACGCCCAGCGTACTCGAGGCCTAGGCCTCGGATCGTCCACGTCGCCCCTATACGAGGCTATGCCCCGTCCCATCCGGAGTCTGAAGCAGTCGAGGATTCGGTCACATATGACGCATGAGTACGCCCAGTGTACTCGCGTACGTCCAGCGTACTCGCGTACGCCCAGCATACCGAGGCGGTCCCACTCCCCTATAAAAGGGATGTGAGGGTTCCGAAGAAAAGGGCCAATTCCTCTCATCTTTCTTGCGTTTTTTCCTCGTTTTCCGTGCACATGCTATCCCGAAGTCCCGGTTACCTTGCTCAAGTCCCAAAGGTCGTTTGTGCTCCCGAGATTCCCGAGAATACCGAGAAAATCCGCTTTCTCGAGTCGAAATTCTGCTCGGTTTTCATCTCGCCTTCTTCGATCTTTCAAGTGAGTTGATACCCTACAATCCACACTTTTAAATGTTTTATAGATACTTTTATATGTTTTTAGGGGGGGGGGGGGGGAAATCCAAGTAAAACACTCGATTATTATCGTGTGTTATATAAAGTTTCATTATACGCTTTTTATCAATGTAATCATATGTGATTTATAACTATTATAGGGAAACTTTCATATGCAAATTATACCACGATAACATCTTATCTTTTGAAATAAGAAATGATTTATGTATTTATGTAAATCAAACACTCTGCTTATACTGTATGTATATGTGTCTGTTTTGGCACTACAAAAATTATACTTTTCATAACAAGTGAGCATTTCACTAGGGATTACTATACAAACGAAATGCACTTTTAGAAAACTATAATAGGTATAGTTTTATGAGAACACTACGAAATTTTATATATTGGAAATACTATTTCAAGAAGTTACTTTCATATACAAGAACCAACAAACATATTCACACGTAAATCTGTTTTATACTAGGTTTAGTGAGACATTAAACTTCACGTACGCTCGAGTACACATTTCAAGTCCTGTATTATATACTAGAATCCCTTGGAGGGGGAGCATGGTGTTTGTGTATAGATCTATACGGGATTCTGACTGTTAGCTACAATACACCATTTGGGGTGACAAACGTCAGAACATTCCAACGCCTGAAGAACATTGTGTATATGCATTTTTAGTCAATAGCATGGTTATAAAACTCACATAGAGTATTAAAAAAAATATTGATTTACGGGGTTTTTCAGACGTATTGGAGGTTTTATACGTACATAAATTAATTACTTTAGGCATGAAAAACCTAATTGTGATACAAGTTTGGAACTTCTAAACCACTACTCACAGATGGGAAAACATCAACTTTTTAACAAACATTGGTCTTGATTTAAGGCTACATTTATACCAGTAGGAAATATAGGATTTTCTAGAAACTAACAAACAAAAACAAACCATTTCATTTTAGTTCATACAAATACTATCATTAAATACTTATGAAACTCACCAGCTTAAATGCTGATCTACTCTTTCAAAACTACTTGTATGTCCCAGGGACTCAGTAATTGCAGGTACCAAACAGCTTTTTGAAGAAGGAACACTGCGGTGCCAGTTTAAATTCATATTTTTGGCATCATATTGTAATTGGTTTTGAACATGTACTCTTTTAACAATGTAAACTTTCAATTATATATATGATGGTTGTATTGCTTTCTTTACTATGTATTCAGTTGTTACATTACCACATGAAGTCATCCGCCCCCGAACGTTTCCGCCATTCCGGTTTGGGGGTGTGACAAAAATGAGGCTGCCCTCGGTTCCCTTTTATAGGCCGCTACGCTGGGCATTTAGAAGCGCTACGCAGGGCATAGCTTCGGATAAGGTGGATAGGTGGTGACACTTCGGTGGGTCGACGTGGAGGCTTGTGGACCAAGGAAAGCTAGACCGCGTAGCGTAGGGACTTCGTACACGAGGCATCTGATGTGAGCGTTGGGCATCCGAGATGTGACGTGTTAAGATCCGAAGGTCAGACCGTGTTCAACAAGCAATGGCCAAGACGCGGCCACGTCATCGGTTCGCATCAGGTTTCACAATTTTCCTTCCCGACTTCAAAAATTCATAACCTTCGCATACAAGCTCTGTTTTTGACGTTCTTTATATCCACATGTAGGCGGGAATGTACTTTACAACTTTCATTTAGACTCCATCGGCTAATTTTGATTTATTTTTAAAATTTATATTTTTAACAGGCCGGGATAGGATTTGTTCGTTAAAAATCCATAACTTCTTCATCCGACGTCCGTTTTTGTCTATCTTTTTATTGTTACGCTACTAACGAGATCTTCGATTATCGTTCAGGTTGTGTCGGCTAAATACCGCTCGATCTAATATTCGAATCCGGGCTATACTTTGCTAAGCCGAAATTTCGAAAATTCATAACTTCCTCATATGAAGTCAGATTTGGGCGTTCTTTTTATGGACGCTCTTGGTTTAACGTATTCTACGACTTTAGTTTAGATCACTAAGACTAAAAATCGCTCTACCATAAATTCACTATTTATGCTTCCCGGTGTCGTGTCGGTTCCGTCGCAAACTTCGACGGATCATAACTTCTTTGTTATAACTCGGATTTTGGCGTACTTTATATGTATGGAACGCTTGAGACATATTTTAAAGCTTGGTTATGATTATTTTTTTTTTCTAAATAATTTTTTGTTGAAAAGTCGTTTTCGCCCTCTATTATCTCTAAATTGACTAACCTGAATCTATAGGCGTTACATGGTGGGCTTGAGGCCCAACCTAAACAAGTCCAAGTACCAACAAAACCAACAGCCCATAATCCTTTTGGCCCACTGTCTGCATACGCGCGACGTGCTTGGCATGTAGGCCTAGCGTACACTGGTGTTGACCCGAAGTTAGGGTGTTAACCTAGTACGCGCATCGTACATGGGAGTACACCCAGCATACTGGTCTCCCAACCCAAAGTCACCATAATAACTTATTCCATTAAGACCTAACGTCCAATACTTAGATCCAATCCCCTAAAAACTTCCTAATCCATAAAGTTGTAAACGTTATGCTTTTTCATGCATGGATGGGACTCAAACCATGATTTAAGTCCATAACCATACTTGGATGGTTCTTAACTCTTGCATGGTTGAGACTTAACCATCAAGATAAGATTTTTATGACTAAAAAAACCTCCAAGAGTCCAAAAGTACAACTCATATGGTCTGAAGTTGCTCATAAACTAAGAAGTCAAACCATGGGACCAAATGATGCCATATTCTATCCTAAACCTAGATCTATTCTTATAATGGACAAGGTTCAAACTTTATACCTTCAAAGAGCTAGAAATGGTGCCACACTTATGGATCTATAAGCTCCATCATTGTCCCTGATTCTTCCCAAATTGGTGTTTGTGCATGACATGATTACGCCCAACATAACCCCATATACGCCCAACGCATGTGGGGGATGTCCGCAATGAAGGTCCAGCTAGTACGCTAAACGTACTCATAAAGTACGCCCCATGTACTATCCAGAGGACCAACAGTGCAAAGATTTAGTTTAATGAGGGTTAAAAGGAAACTTACAAGGTCCGAATGTTACAATTCTACCCCAATTGAATTAGACTTCTTCCTCGAAGTCCTCTGCTCCAAATAATCCTGGGTAGTGGTCCCTTATCTCATCCTCCGGCTCCTACGTCCACTTTGAACCTTGTGGTGCTGCCATTGCACCTTAACCAGATCAACAACATTGTTCTGCAAGGTTTTTGTCTTCCTGTCAAGGATCGCCATAGGTCTCTCAATGTAGTTCAGGCGGTAATCAACCTGAATGTCCTCCAATGGAACAACTATATAATCATCAACCAATAATTTCCGCAGCTACGAGACATGAAAATTACTTGAATCTGGCTTACTCCTCCAGAAGGTCTAATCGATACGCCACCCTACTCACACGAGCTATAACCCTGAAAGGACCGATATACCTAGGACCCAGCTTGCTACGATTCCTGAATTGGATGACCCCTTTAAAAGGTGAAACCTTTAGGAGAACCATATGCCTAACCTAAAACTCCAAGTCTGATATGCGCTTTTCGGCATAGATTTTTTTTGTCAAATATGAGTTGTCTGAAGCTTGCTACGAACCTGCTAAATCAGCTTGGTCATCTTTAGTACAACCTTGGTACTCCCTATAACTCGCAGACCGACCTCGCCCCAGCATATCAGGGTCCTATATTTCCACTCATAGATCATCTAAAAAGGAGGTCGATCGATATTGCCATGGTAGCTATTCTTATATGAGAATTCCGCTAATGTAAGATATGTATCGCAACTATCACCGAAATCCAAAACATATCTTCCAATGTCTGGATGGTCCACTCACTCTGAGCATCCATCTGTGGGTAAAAGGCAACGATGAAATGCAGACGAGTACCCAATTCGTTGTGAAATCTGTTCCAAAATCTAGAAGTGAACTGGACATCTGTGTTAGACACCATAGAAACCGATACCCCATGTCGTGCTACGACCTCCCTGATGTATACCTCAACCAACTTCTCCATAGAGATACTCTTCTAGATCGGGATAAAATTCACACTCTTGGTTAATCAATCCACGATGACCCAGATCGAATCCACACAGCGGGCAGTCCGAGGCTACTTTGTAATGAAGTCAATAGTAATCTCTTCCCATTTCCAAATGGGAATATCCAACGGATGCACCTTCCCGTAAGTTCATTGATGCTCGTCCTTGAATTTCCTGCAAGTCAAGCACCTCTCCACGTACCAAGCTACATCACGCTTCATGCAGGGCCACCAATAATCAAGAAGAAGATTCTTTTACATATTTGTCTCCCCAGGATGAATGGAGAATCTCGACTTGTAGGCCTCGTCCATCAGAACCTTGCATACACCACCGCAGTAGGGAACCCACACTCTCTATTGGAGAGTCAATAATTCCCAACTATCGTAGTCAAAGGAAGCCACCTTGCCCACAATGCACTCACATGGTGGTCCTCCTCCATAGCCTCAATATGCGCCTCGCAAATCCGCTCCAGAAGCAGAGTAATCACTTTCATCCTCAGACAGATATCCCTGATCAGAGCCGCGACTGCTTTATGGCTAAGAGCATCGGCTACCACATTGGCCTTCCCTGAATGGTAAAGAATCTCAAAATCTTAACCTTCACCACATCCAACCATCGACGCTGCCTCATGTTCAGATTTGGTGGATCCATCAAGTACCTCAAGATCTCGTGATCCGTGTAAATAGTACAACGGATACCATAGAGGTAATGTCACCAAATCTTGAGGGCAAAAACAATAGCTCCCAACTCCAAATCATGTGTCGGATAGTTTGCCTCATGAGGCTTCATCTACGTCGAGGCATAAGCAATAACGCGACCCCTCTGCAATTGCGCCCACTCCTATGAAAGATGCATCATAGTAACCATAAAATCCTCGATACCCTATGGCAGGGTTAGAATCATTGTCTCGCACAATATCTGTCTCAAGGTCTCAAACATTACCTGCTTCTTAGGCCCCCAACAAAAAGTGGCAGTCTTCTTCGTCAGTTGGGCCAAGGGAACAAATATTTTCGGAAAATCCTTGAAAAATCTCCTATAATATCCTGCCAGCCTAAGGGAACTACGAATCTCAGATGGAGAACTCAAAACCTCCCATCTCATCATGTCCTCTACCTTGGCCGGATCGACCAAAATACCATTCTGGTTGACAAGGTGCCCCAAAAACTACACCTCGTGAAGCTAGAACTCGTACTTGGAGAACTTTACATACAAAATCTCCCTCCTTAGGGTCTCTAACACCTCTCACAAATGCTACTCATGCTGCTCCTGGGTCCTGGAATAGACCAGGATGACATTGATGAATACAATCACGGACCGATCCAACATCGGTCGACACACATGGTCTTCTGTACATCATCCTCTCTAACCCACATTTGATGATAACTCGAACGAAGATCAATCTTGGAAACCAATATTCACCCTAAAGTTGTTCAATCATATCATCAATCGTCGGGAGTAGATAGCGATTGTTTACCGTTACCTTATTCAGCTCCCGATAGTCAATACACATCCAGTGTGGCTCGTCATTCTTCTTCACAAACATGACCCTTGGCTGGATGAATCCCTTGTTTAACAGCTCCTGCAACTGTGTAGACATCTCCATCATACCTGGTGGAGCTAATCGATATGGTGCTTTGGCTATCGGAGTCGCACTAGGAACCAAATCAATCTGAAACTCCACCTGCCTCTCCGGAGGCACTCCTAGTAAATCCTCCGGAAATACATCTGGTTAATCCCACACAACTGATATATCATCAATCAAATCCCTATCATGTTCTCCAGTATCCATAAGATAGGTAATGAATCTAGAACAACCCTGATTAAGGTAGCGTCTGGCCCTAGAGGTTGACCATACGACTGGACCACATTGAGCACCCTCTCCATGGACCACTAACTCTCCCCCACTTGTGGTTCGAACAAATACCAACTAACGCTCATAATCAATCATTGTCTCATTGGAGCTCAACCAGTCCATCCCCATTATTACCTTATTCCCACACAGAGGAATGGGAACAAAATCAATTGGATACTGCTCGCCACACATCCCATGAACACAATCCTGATGAGTCCTTGATGCACAGACTGATCGATCATATGTAATCTCAACCTATAATGGATGATCTATCTCACTCGAAGATCCAACGAACCTCTTGTTGAGAACAAGAGATATGATAGATGGAGTAGCCCTCGAATTAAATAATACCAAAGTAGGGATATCATTCACAAGGAACATTCCTAAAATAAAACACACAAAATATTAGCAATGGAATCAACATAAATAAAGAGTTAATGAGAAGATACATACCAATCACAACATCTGGTGCAACATGTTCCTCCTCAACAGTCAGTTGGAAGGCTCTACTCCTCATTACTAGCACATCCGCCTTGCCCTGGCAGCCATCAGTGATATGTAGGGTAGCTGGAGTAGGTGCTGTCACTGGCCCTCCCGCTGCTAAACTTGGGCATTTGGCCTTTTGTGTCCCCTATAATTGCAATGGAAGCAAATCAGGTCAGATGTCTTGATGGTGGGGATAGAAGCAATGCAATCCTTGCTAAAGTTCCATGACTTTCCACACTTGTAGCAGCCTGAACCACCCTCCTTGCAAACCCCATCATGGGACCTGCCACATTTTCCAAAATGACTCTAGCCTTGCTGGCCCTTCGACCAAGAGTCAAAACCCTTGGGTTTCTTCACTTAAACCCCAACTGTCTGACCAGGCTTTTCCTTCCTCTTCCCTATGTGCTCCAGGTCAATCTCTCACTCCCGTGCCATGGCTATCATATCTTACAGTGTCAGGCAGGCAAAAAAGCTAACGAACTCCTTAAAGTTTTCTCTCAATATATCATGGTATCAGATCTTCCTCATCTCTTCATCATCTACATATTGGGGTGTGAACAATGCCCTATCTCTAAACTTGATGGCGATCTCCGCCACAGTCTCAGTCGTCTGCCTCATATCAAGAAACTCCCTGGATAGCTGTTGCACCTCAACAACATGTGCAAACTCTACTCATAACCTGGTAACAAAGTCTGACCAGGTCATGGCCTCAATGGTTAGGGCTCCTAAGGTATAGTCGAGCTCCTCCTCCGACCAATCCCGATCTCACTCTCTTAAACATCCTACAATGCATTTGACCTTCGACCCCTTGGGGAAGGAGCTCATCATCTAAGCACACTTAATGTTGTCTATCTAACGTCAGGCTGCGATGGGGTCCTTCCCCCCAAAGAAATCTAGTGCCTCACATTCCTTGAAATCCTTAATGGAGAGTATGTGGGCCCTCAACTGGCTAGCAGCCAGATCGACTTTGGAGACCTGAAGACGATCCTCCATCAATGTCACAAGGGTCACATCAAGGATGCTACTCGTAATCTCAGATGCAATGAACTCTCGCAAACCCTTATCAATTGGTCCGGAGCCCATGCCCGAACCAGATCCATATCCAGATCCTGATCCTGAACCTTATGCACCATGATGTGTCATCACATTATTAAAACATAACCACATAAACAATTATCATACACACGAGAAGGTTTAGGCTCTCGATTTTCCCCGATTCATCATGGTGTTCATGGCATCGAGTATAAATCATGTGCTTTCAGTAGTACGGACCCAATACTACCTTCCACACCTATTTAGACCCTCCTCAAGGACTACCTTGACTCCTCCAAGTCTCTGTTCCCAACTAATACCCTTTCAACTATAAAGCATCCTACGCACCAAACATCTCATAGGGACTCCCTAAGACTCCCTTCCTCACCCTCTCCGATATCAGTTGCAGAAGGAACTTCTATAGGTACTACCTAACTACTGTATGAATGCAATTAAATACTACTAGTACCAGATAATTCTTTGAATGATAGGTTCCACCCTACAATGGTTGAACTCAAACAAGAGCTGCATAATAGAGTTAAACCTATCCTTCTAAAATTACTCAATCACAGTAATATGTAAACCAATGTATTCATCCATTAGCTATTTAGTACCAACAGGACTTCCTAGAGCACAAAGCATGCAACATTCAAGCATCAGGCAAATTAAGTCAAAACACACCATATACAGGCCATCCTAACAAGTAACATATATGATACTAGCATGAAAGTCTAAAAGCTCATACATGTAGGTACATAAAGGCATCTCACCTATCGTTCTATCTTGCCATCCTGAGTAGACCCTTAGCCCGTATTCTAGCATGCAACTCTCATATCATAACATAAAACATATAAGTTGTATGGGTATTTTAGGGAAAACTTACTCGATCTAGGCATATTGCACGCATCACACCCCTTATCTTTTATTAAAATCCTTAGATTTAAATGTTTCATTTTGTGAAAAACATACAAAACCCTCGATTTGTGTCCAGGCATACCCGAGAGTCTGCCCGAATTCCTCAAACCAAGGCTCTGATACGAACTTGTGACATCCCCCAAAAAACAGATAAAATTTTGTTTTTAATTCATTTAATTCATAAGAAATTGATACCAAAATAATCAAAAGAGTACAGTGTATCATATTATCAAGGTACAAATCCCAAAATCAAAAATTGCGAAAAAACATGGAGTGATACGGTGTGATCAAGTCAAGACCTTCCCCTTCGAACTGGAAGTGCTTGAAACAAAAATTGAAAACTTCAAGCACAAAGTTTAGTGAGTTCCCCCTAATATACCACATACTAAACAAACATACTGAACAACATATTGCCAAGAATATGTGGTTGCTGGCCAACACCTTCGGTCTAATTCAACCAGATACTACCAAGCATATCTGGGTGCTGGCCTACCCCTTCGGTCTATCTCAACTGGATACTACCAAGCATATATGGGTGCTGGCCTACTCCTTCGGTTTATTTTAACCGGACACCAAGTCTATTTCACCCCCAACTACTAACACATAATATCATAACAGTAATCATCGAGTCATCAAGAAAATACAAACATCACTGACAGTTATCACACATACAAAAATCATGCTATAAAAAATAGTGGGTCGTCCTTGGTGCCTTCGACCCACGTCTATTGCGAAGGAATACTCACCTC
Organism: Lactuca saligna; assembly: GCF_052625555.1. NCBI lineage: Eukaryota > Viridiplantae > Streptophyta > Magnoliopsida > Asterales > Asteraceae > Lactuca > Lactuca saligna. The sequence goes on from NC_136418.1 coordinate 75,253,578, forward strand.
ATACTGTAGGTGTCAAATCATATTGAGTGGATGACTCACGAACTCCTCTTCCTATTGCACACACATAAAATCCTTGTAAAACTTTAAATTCTCAAATAAAATTTTCATTTTTAAAATCACATAAAACCCAATATCACATTTCTCAAAAATAACAAAATGTATAAGTTGTCAAAGCACAAGGCAACAAATGTTTGATAATATCACAAAATCCTCAAAACATAATCTCTGACTGTTGTGTACAATCAAGCCAGTGCCTTCCCGCGATCGTGAGAGGTGTTGGATTAGGTGTTTAAGCCCATATCTATTTTGGTATATAGTTGACCCGATTATGAGCATGGTCCTTTTGGGTTGCCTTCACCATAGCAACTGATAGGAAGCACTAAGGAGAAAGAGGATTAATTATGATTTATTAATACATTATGTGAATACTATATTAAAGGAGAAATCATATTGGTTAATTAATATTAGTCAAAAATTAATTAAGAACTAGTTTTGTGACTAAAAGAGCTTAATTAAATAAAGGGGACTGATATTGCAAATATATCATAGTTGCAATTGGGCTATGGATTCTTAATGGAAAGGGGATTGGACGGAATCTATGGGAAGCCCATATGGATTTTGTCCAAGGGCTTTCTAGAGGGACTCCATGAGTTGCTTAAGGCCTAAGCAGATAATTAGGGTTTCAGCTTAAGGCCTAAGCAGAGAATAGGTTTGCACCTGAAACCCTAACAACCCTCACAAGTATATAAAGACCCATAAGGCTCCCAAAAACGTGGCTAACCATCTAAGAGAACCCTTGGACGTTTTTGGACCTTCTTCCCTCTTTCTTTGTTCATCTTGTTGCTCATGGTGTTTGTGATTCCATTGGAGGTGCAACATTTGAGGAATTAAGCTTTCAAGAGTCAAGATCAAGAGGAATTGAGATTGTTATTGCTACATAAAAATCAATGTAAGATCTAATCCCTAATTCATATGTTAATTCGATTATTGTATGCTACATCTAGGGTTTATGAGCTTTGGATGATTATTGCATGTTCATTAGACAAACTAGATCCAAAGCTTTAGGGTTTGTATTTACACCATAGGATTGATGTTTTGCCTAAAACCCATCAGTGTTATCAGAGCCTAGTCTGTTTGTTTGATGTATTCGATGCTTGTTTAATAATTCATTGCCTAAAAATCGAAGTTTTTGGTCCTCTGCCGGACTGACTCCATGAGTTAGTTGATGAACTCGGCAAGTTAGGCTGACTCGACGAGTCCAGTCCCTGACTCGGCGAGTCGAAGGTTTAGACAGGGGAAACTTTGGGATTTTTTTGCTGATTTGGCTTGGGAAAGTTACTAAAAACGTTTTGAACACTTCAAATTCGATTTTTTATGTTTGGTATTTATTATCCCAATACAAATAGTAGATAATTGTCAAAATTGAGAAAATTACTTGTTTTATAGGATAAATATTAATTATTTTTGGTTTTGATTTGAATTATCTAGCAAGAAATTGAATTAGGTCAAATTTAGATAACCACCAATTATTTGATTAATTGAATTATTTGTAATTTGATCTAGATAGTGTTGATAAGTTTCAAAACTTGCCCTCGAATTTTGGAATTTAAAATTTTGATTAAAAGTTGATTTTGAAATATTTAAATTCTAAACCCTAATATTTTGGAAAAGTTTCAAAATTTGTCCTCAGGTTTTGGAATTTAAAATTTTGATTAAAAGTTTAATTTTGAAATACTTTATTCTAAAACCCAAGTTTTTGAAAAGTTCAAATTACACCATTATGGTTTTATTAAGTTAATCCAAAGAGAGTTAATAAATCCATAATGTATGGTGTATATTTAACTAAATTAAATGTATAATTTATTAAATTAGACCACCTAGTATTTTAAAAGTGTAAAATACACCCTTATACTATATAAAATTAAAAGTCTAATATTATATATGTATGAGTAAAAAGTCAGTCTTATCGTTAGTAGGTCTCATTCACGAAGTTGGCCTCTAGGGGGTGTTTAAGGAAATTGCCTATAAAATGGTAATTGAATTAGTATCCACTCTTACCCACCATACTGTTGAATAGTGGAGGGTCGTTAGCCGAACGTGTAGGATAAGACACAACTTTCCATTATAAGTATAATGAAATACGAAGTAAGTAAACACTTTTATAAATTCCCAAATCTTAGTTACTTTGGGAAAAATGTGGAATTTGTGCTAATCCATGAAATTGCACATTGCACCTTTATTGGTCGATTAGTGGAGCATGTGTGGTTAACTAGCACACTAGTGTGGGACCAATGAAGGATGTCAATAGGTAGCTTGATGTTTATCATAGATCAATGGAGTGTGTGTGGTTAACCGACACATTGATTAGGTGATTTGTAACATCAAGAGTACCAAGCTAATTTGCATGGTTATTAACACCTTGTTTGTGATCCTCGACATCCCAGTCACAAATGAAGGGCACAATCGAGATTTAAACATGCCATTGAAAAGTTTAATGAATCTCAAAAGATCTAGGAGTTTCAATTCATTTAAAACTTAAATTTCCTTTTTGTTTTTCATGGTGAAAATTGGTTAATCGTCATTTACCTACCTTCAAATGTTCTGCAATTTGGATTACGACATCCCTCTTCCAAATTGAAGAATATTATGTTGGGTCCTAGCCTTAATATCTCATTTGGGTTTTTTTATTAAGGACTCAATCAACTAACTTGAATTTTCTCCCATTTTGTAGATGTTAAAGTCTAACAATTATGGTCATTCTGAATCTGGTGGAAAAAATTTTCCACTTGAAGATGATATTCCATGATTGGATTTTGGAAATGGTAATCATTCTTCACTTCTTCCATCTCCTCCCATAATTCTCCCTGACCCATACGTTCGAAGACTTGAAAAGTTCAAGGTCACTCAAACCCTATAGGCAAAAAGACACAAAGATGGAAAGTCGGTATGCGCTCATGTCTTGGATATGAAGTTGCCTATTGATAGATTGGGAATGTTGGGTCTCGATGTCTCAGGGAAGTTGGCTATTGACTTGGTTCTTCGGTCACTTTCCGAATCATATTGTAAGTTCGTTAGAGAGTACTATATGATGGACCACGATGTGACCCTCATTGATTTGACTTATTTGGTTACTGCTACTGAATCATAAATGATTTGGCGCACTGGTCGAGCAAATTTGTTTGGTAAATCAATGTCCTAACCTTCTATGGCAATGGCAACATTGGAAGTCTAGAAAAGTTTTCTCTTCGTAAGAGAAAGGCTGAGTCTGAGATAGTCATGTGTACCATTCCAGAAGAATCCATATGTTTCTACTTCCAAAAGAGGGGACATTGGTTAAGAAGTTTCCCTGACTGCCTGAGAGATCTAAGAGATGAGAGAGTCAAGATGTATGACTCTGCTTTAGGTAACATCCACTATCTAACTCTATTAAGTTTTCTATTTGAGATTCTTAATACATAATGTGATAAGATTGCATTTTTGTTGTGTTGTAGGATCAAAGAAAAGAAAGGAAGCTTAAAGGAAGAAGTGTGCCAAGTTTTATCGCGAAGATATGGATTTCGATCGCATGATTCGATGGCCAGATTTTTGAGCTACTGCTTAGAGTTATGATAGATTGCTTAGGAATATGTAATAGAATAGTTTTCATTTGAATTTCATTGTGAGGACAAGTTTTTCCGCACCTTTTATAAATAAAATAAATTTTGTTTTTTTTGTCTTATTTATATATTTCCTTAGAATGGCATATGTGAAACTTGATGTTTGTGTATTTCTATTTTTATCAATGTTGAAATGGATGTGATTCTTAGTTATGTTATTTGTGGCAATGTCGAGAATTTACCAAATTAGGAAAGATTATTGTCGTTCGAGTTTCAATTGGACAGAAAATTGGAATATACAGCTGGTATTGCATGATGAATGAGAACCTTCATATTTGGAAGATTAAGACTAATTCCTTGACAAAGAGTCAAGTAAATGACTAGGAGAACTACTACACAATGTTGTGCACTAGTCAAGTCCACTAGATTATTCGTCATGATTTACTAAAAGTCTAGTAAATATGGTTATGGTTACAAGATTAAGTGATCATTGAAAAGTTTCAATGAATGGCAGAACGAATAAGAAGAATCAATAACATAGAAAAATAAAAGTTTCTCTAATCTGAAAAGATGGGAGAGTACTTCCGTATCACGTTTTATGATCGTCTTAACAATTATGAAACCATATCACAATTAACCCTCTAAGGACACCTTAGTGCACTAGTATGACTAAGAAGAGGAATCGAAAATTGTTAAAATCGTTAAATCAAAAGGATGAGTTATACTTCGTTCCAATATCAAATATTAGAGTCATAATCCAAGATTGTGACTTAAGTGACACATCTTGAGAAGTTTTTAACACACTCATCAAATGTGGAGTAGAAAAAATGTTTTTCTTACTCTTGCATGTTTGAAATTGGTAAGTTGTAATGTCTTGAATAAGACAAAGACCAACTAAGACCAATTGTGTGTAGTGTTTGTCTTGATAAGAATCCTCACTAACTCTTGAATATTTGTTTGTCAAGAAATGTTTCTTGAAAAGAGAATCTTATATGTCAAGTAGTCAGTAGGAGTCTAAATGATCTCGAAAAAAAGGTTCAAGAACTAATCAAGAGTAAACCGATCAGACACTAGCACACAACTTGAGGTTTATAACCTATCGTGTTGACATATTCTTGTTTCTATGTCATTCCAGTTTGGTCAACTATGCATATGAGTTCTACGAGTTCTCAATAGACTGCATAAAGGCAATCACCTTGTTCAATGAAAGTACATTGACTAGTATAGGTGAGCTGCTAAATAACTTGGAAGCAATGGTGGGACCCTTGAAGGCAAGAAATTAAGAATGAAGAAGTTCAGTCCATATGAGTTTGGATTCATCACAAACATTCTCTTATGATGATGGTTATGACAAATTCACATGGATAGGAACACATACACCATAAAATCTAAGTAATAAGGTTTCTCTCCGATTCATGAAAATAAATTGTGAGGAAACACTTTCACTAGGAAGATTTTTAGGAGATAGTAGTTGTGTAAATTGCATTCTCAAATTTGATTATGATTACGGAATCCCTCTTTATAATTCGAATTGTGATATTTAGAAATTAGTTTAAACATTTAAGACTTATTGCTATATGTGCTAAAATTGTTTAGACGCATATATGAGCTGTCTAAGGGAAGGTGTATGAGTTTGAGAAGCTTAGATAAAGGCTTATCGAAGCATATAGTATTAGAAATATGAACTTTGGAAGTCAATAAGTATTGCTTTCTAGAAATTCAAACCTATCAAAGCTAGTGGGAGCATAAATGTTATGTTGGTATGGATATAATCATCATGCTAGTGTGAGCATGATTATTATTCTAAGTGTTGCAAGTTAGCAATATTAATTATAGAAAACAAAAGGTTTCACTTTGCAAAGTTGCAAGGGTTAATAAATTGTTTTTCTATAATTAAGGGATATAATATTATACTTAGTTTCAAATCTAAAAGCTTGGATCGATAAATTTTAATCAAATTTAGTCAAAGGACATATATGGATGTTATGTTGAAAAGATTCAACATGAAGAAATACTATATATGGTAATATTATAGCAAGAAACTAGTAAAGTATCACGTTTTTCATTATCAACCGTGTCCCATATGCTTCGGGTATAGGATTGATTGCATATGCTGTAATATTTGAACGTTCTAATTTTTTTCCAAATGGATAGGGTGTTAAGAGGGAAAAAGGACTAGAACTGGATTTGAATAAATTAATTAAATGACTGTCAAGGACAATATAAGGTTTGCTAAGGATTCGTCGCTTGTGAGCAGTTGGAAGTATAGTAATGGATGGATCATATTGGCATTATTATGAATAGATAGGAATCTATTGATAATGATTTGTCGTATGACAAATATGGAAATGTTTCCATATTGGGATTTGGATATCGAGAATCTATGTCTAGATTAGAAACTTTTATGCAAGAAGGATGTTCAAAGGAATGTACTTTGAATGTGAGACTTCATGTGTATGGAATTGTCTAGTAACAATATCTAATAGAGCACTTTGTAATTTCATTGGCAACATCTTTGTGATTTTGGTGATGTGACATTACAAAGGGTCATTGCATAAAATGTTAGAATAAAACATATTCTAAAATAAGTGGGAAGAATTTGGTATTCTTACACTAACGACAAGGATTAGTTGTTGTGAAATGAGAATCATTGGAAGTGTTTTCATTTGATCTATTTGACAAGGTATGGACTATAGGAAAACAAAGTGTTCATGCTTGGATCATGGTACAACTGTTGTGTTGAGATTGAATCAGAGATGACGAATGCGGAATATCATGAACAATTAAGAATCAATCACCATAATATGCAAGTAATCTGATAAAGGGTTTTTGTATATTGATTATCTCATGAACGTACAGAGAAAAACCCTAATATGGTAAAAAGCTTACCCCAAAAGTAAACCTAATGATTATTTATAGGGAACAATAAATATCTACCATAAATATAAAATAAATGCCTAATATAAAACCCATGCCTTAGAAGAGCTCGATTAAGAACTTCTACTGTAAAGGCACCGTAGGGAATCATAAAATAATTAACCCTAAAAAGCCTTCCCTAAATAACCAAATATGCCATATCGGTTTCAATATCTCAAATACTCAACAATCTCCCCCTGGATGTTGAAACTGATGAAGATCACGATTTCCGATCTTCTTGGCATTTCTCCCCCTAAATTGTGATACTCATCAGCACATGGCGTCTTCAAAGCGAGAGAAATAGAAATAATCTTCCAAGTACGAGCTCCCCCTTGAATAATCATCACTCCCCCTTTCAACAAATACCATGGAGAGAATCCGGAAAGTTAAGAAGAATCACAAACAATCTTCAAAACCCGTCAGATATGATGAAATAAATCCCTTTAGAATAAACTCATTTCTCAAAAATTAAAACCGGAAAAATAACAAAATTTAGTTTTGTATTTTCCAATATTTAAATTTAGACAAAAGAATAGAATAAGAAGAAATTATTTTAGAAGGGTTTGAAAAGAATAAGACCAAAGAAAAGGATAAGAAATGAAAATATTTTGGAAAGAAGGGGTAAAAGTGGTAAAATCCAAAAAAAAATGGTAAAGAGTTTTGGATTCTAGGATAAAAACGGATAAGTTCTAAAAATAAAGGGACAGGAGTTAAAACTTTAACCCTTCTTCGTTTGATCTATAAAATACGCATCTCTGACTTTCAAAATAAATTGAAGTTGCCAATTTGTTCAAACACAGGGAACCGAAACTGTAAAGTAGCTGAAGATTCAGGGACCGATAATGTAACATGATCTTTCTTCCCCACTTAACTTTACCCCTGATTCAAAGAATGCCTGTAACGTATACTCAGTAGGAATGTTTGTAAACAAAATCCACAAACACCGATTCCAACCAATCCCACTTATACATTCGTTTCGAGAATAAAGATGCGAATCCAAGCATAGGTTCTGGAGACGAATCCGAGTCCATCGATTACACCCCAAAGCGAATCTGATTTCAAACATGAACCCAAACACCAGTTCACTATGAATCCCGATTGACATGTTCGCTACGAATTAAATCCATAGTTCAAATGTTCCCTTTTCGATCTGAACATAGTGATTGTTTGTGAGATGCGAATCGAGTCAACTGGTTCGTTTAAACACCGATGATATCAGACTTTTCAAAGTCAAAATTAAAGAACGATCGTATCAAATCCAAACAACAACACCAAAGAAAGATCCGATCAACAGTATAACATCGTTCAGATTTCAAATTTTGCTTGAAATCCGATTCCAGATTCGTTTGATTTGCAACTGTGAACCATCGAACACGAACCTGTAGATGTAGATGAGGAAGCGAACTTAATCCTCTCGCTCCAAATCAATTGTTGATGAACCGAAAGCAATCAAGGACCGAACGCAGATTAAGGACCGAAAGCTAATTAAGGACCGAAAGCAAATCAGGACCGAAAGCAAAATAGACCGAAATAGACCGAAAGTTCGGCTGTGAACAGTAGTTTCGGGTTCGGTTCTTATGGGTTCGGTTGTTAATCCTGAGTTTCGCTTCTTGACTTAGACTTTCGCTTATAGTCCTGAGTTTCGCTTGTGAGTAGATGAAGTTCGTTTCTTGATGATGAGTTCGCCTTTGGTTGTCCTTGATCATTAACTTGCGAATGTGATTGTGATTTTTGCTTTTGGAAGTTCGGTTCGCTTCTTCATTCTTAGTTCGTCACCGTCGATTTAGTCACCGTCGATTTATAGGAACCAATTTAAGCATTTGATCAAAGTTCCAGTAATTATACCAGTTTTTGACATAAGCCACGTTTCCAAGATCCATAGCACAACGAACCAGATTTCAATTCCACAACCAATCGTTCATGAACCGAAAGTGAATCAAGGACCGAGACCATATTAGGGACCGAAAGCTAATTAAGGACCGAACGCAGATTATGGACCGAAAGCTAATTAAGGACCGAAAGCGAAATCAACCGAACGTGCGGCTGTGAACAGTAGTTTTGGGTTCGGTTCTTGTGGGTTCAGTTCTTAATCCGAGTTTCGCTTCTATGAGTTCGGTTCTTGTGAGTTCGTTTCTCAGAGTAAGGTTCGGGTCGGTTCTTAATCGGGAGTTTGGCTTCAATTCCAATTTGTTTGATGGGTTCGCTTCTATGACTTTTGCTGCCTGACATTCGCTTCATTATTTTGGCTGATACTCTGTTCGTTATCTCCGTTTCAAGAAGTGAACACAGGAAGGATATACAATTAAATGGCTAAATGCCCAGAAAACATCCCTTGAATTTTAATAACATTACTAATTTCGCCCTTAACACCGAAACTTAACAATTTTTGTCAATAACCCCGAATTTAACTCCAATATGTACATAAATGTGAATTTGACCCTCCTGATTGCAGAGAACTGTCAGTCTGTACCCTTTTTGCTGAAAGATGTCAGATGACAGTTTTCTTTTTACAGAAAATGTCACTTTTCACCCACCTTTTCACCTTTTTCAGTCTTTTGGTATTTCCAGCAATTAAAAGATCAATAAAATTGATTTCTTCAACAAGATTGCATATCTCTGACCCTAATATTCACCAGATTTTGTCCACATTTTTTTTTTGGATAAAGGACAAAACTTTTTATGGGACTTTTGGAACCCATTTAATGTTCAACTTTGAAGTTGGTTTCTTGCACACCCACTTATTTGAAGAAAATCTATCATCCTTTGAAAATAATACCCGCTTCTTAGTTGGAAAACAAAAATTTCCATAAATTTCATTAAACCAACAAAATTCTCTTTTCTTTTCCTTCCAACTTCTAACATTTTTAACTGAAGAAAGATGAGAATCAGAGATTCTTTGAACATGCTTGACTTCAACTTTCTCAATTCTTTCACAAGCAATGGGCACTTGTACCTTGGGCATCCAAACTTTATTCATTTTACTCTTGTTCTTTCTCTTCTTCTTTCTTCTTTTCTGATTTCTAGGCTTCAGAAACAAATTTCTGATCTGAACAACCTTTTCATCTTTCTGAATCTGATCATCTCTAGTTGTTCCAATAGAACAAAACTCCTTCACTTTCACGATTTCCGGAGATATACTTCGAGATTCTTCTTCAGAACAACTAGATTCGGATTGTGAAGCTTTTGAAAAACTTGAAACACTTGACTCCCCCTCAACAAGAACATCTGGAGTCGCTTTTTCTTCAGAAACTTGAAGAACATCATGAACTTCCTCAAGAACATCAAGAACATCTTCTTTTTCTTTTCTTTCTTTCTCTGACTTCTGTTCTATATGCTTCAAAAGTAAGTATTCTTTGATAATGATAAACTGTTTTAACAAATCCTTATCTTGCTCTACACAATTACTTTTAAATCCACCACTAGAGATTTGTGTAAAATCACCAATCTTCTCATCAACATAGAGATTATACATCTCAATGGCATTCTTCAACATAGATTGTTCAGGAACATCCCAAAACAAATATCCTTCTTTAAGACAAAACTTTGGATCTGTAACTTTTAATCCTAGTCTCTTAATTTCTTTTAACACCTTATAATCCGCCATTTAATCTTCAACAAGAAAGAAAACTTGAAGAGAGAGAAAGTAGATCTGATCAGAATTCTAGAGAGAGAAAAACGGATCTGAAAGGGTTTTTAGTGAGAGAAAACAGATCTGAGATGGATTTTAGAGAGATAAAGTAGATCTAAACTCGAAAATTCAAACAAACACAAAATTTTCTTCTAACTCACTTCCAGAACACGATTCAAGAACAAATCATATGATAGAATGGGTAGAAGATAATAGATCTGAACAAGATTTTGCAATAAAACGAGATATTAGACTTTTTCTTTTCAGAAAACTTACAAAACTTGAAGAACAGGGTGAGATTCAAAATAAAATTTCGCCAAAAACAAGATCGATTCTTGCAATAATCACTGAGATCTACAAGAACCTGCTCTGATACCACTTGTTGAGATTGAATCAGAGATGACAAATGCGGAATATCATGAACAATCAAGAATCAATCACCATAATATGCAAGTAATCTGATAAAGGGTTTTTGTATATTGATTATCTCATGAACGTACAGAGAAAAACCTAATATGGTAAAAAGCTTACCCCAAAAGTAAACCTAATGATTATTTATAGGGAACAATAAATATCTACCATAAATATAAAATAAATGCCTAATATAAAACCAATGCCTTAGAAGAGCTCGATTAAGAACTTCTACTGTAAAGGCACCGTAGGGAATCATAAAATGATTAACCCTAAAAAGGCTTCCCTAAATAACCAAATATGCCATATGGGTTTCAATATCTCAAATACTCAACATGTTGTTATAATTCAAGTAATAAGTTGATTACCCGAAACAACAAATAATGAGTAATCAATATGGTGATTAAATTAAGGTGTCTTATTTATACTTAAAAGTTTGGGGCCATATAGGATTACTGTTATTCTCGTGTTTCCCTTTGCATGTTTTGACTTCCAGAATAACTAGGTTATTCAAACCATCCACAGTCGATCATACTTTGGAAGTAGGTAAGAAACAAGACTGTCATGAATCTGAGTGTAGATTGTCTAAAGTGTCTTAGAAATAGCAAAAGTTTGTTGTAGGGTTCATGAGCGCTCCTATAAGATTAGAGTATCGGATTAAACCCACACTCACTTGGATCGCTTCATGGATTTTATCATGATTGATTGGTGAGACGATAATATCTTATATTCTTGAAACCGAGACGTGTGAGTTGTGTTCTGCAACTCGATTGCACATTGATAATATGTAAATACACCACTAACTTGGTGTTATAAAACATATTGTTGTGTACAATTTGATGAGTAGGTACAAGCGAGCATTTGAGTCAAAGTTTATTTGTTCCTTTTACCCAAAGCAGGATAAAAACGATATTTGTGGGCCCCTTGATGATTCAGTGATGACACCCTAAGCGCTTGGCCAAGCTGGGACTAAGTCGATGTGTTTAATTGTAGTCTGTTATCAGTCGTCATAAATCGGAAATCGGGAAACAACACATGAACAGAGAGTATGATTAAAATCCATGTCTTAGTTCATACGATATGTAGAATGGAGGAATATATGATCCTTTATCTAAAGGATGCCTTACTGATAAGATCAGAGTTGACAGCGGCTTTTGAAAGCTACGATTGCTAATTTGGTTATGAAGTCATATGCAAAATAGTTATTAGACTTATCCAAGTGGGAGACTGTTGGATTAGGTGTCTAAGCCCATCACTATTTTGGTATGTACTTGACCTGATTACTAGCATGGTCCTTTTGGGTTGCCTTCACCATAGCAACTGATAGGATGAACTAAGGAGAAAGAGGAATAATTATGATTTATTAATATATTATGTGAACAATATATTAAAGGAGAAATCATATTGGTTAATTAATATTAGTTAAGAATTAATTAAGAATTAGTTTTGTGACTAAAAGAGATTAGTTAAATAAAGGGGACCGATATTGCAATTATATGATAGTTGCAATTGGGCTATGGATTCCTAATGGAAAGGGGATTGGACGAAATCTATGGGAAGCCCATATGGATTTCTTCCAAGGGCTTTCTAGAGGGACTCTATGAGTTGCTTAAGACCTAAGCAGAGAGTTAGGGTTTCAACTGAAACCCTAGCAGCCCTCACAAGTATATAAAGACCCCTAAGGCTCCCAAAAACGTGGCTAAACTTCTAAGAGAACCCTAGGATGTTTTTGGAGCTTCTTCCCTCTTTCTTTGTTTATCTTGTTGCTCATGGTGTATGTGATTCCATTAGAGGTGCAACATTTGAGGCACTAAGCTTTCAAGCGTCAAGATCAACAAGAATTGAGATTGTTATTGCTACATAACAATCAAGGTAAGATCTAAACCCTAATTCATATGTTAATTCGATTATTGTTGGCTAGATCTAGGGTTTATGAGCTTTGGATGATTATTGCATGTTCATTAGACAAACTAGATCCAAAGCTTTTGGGTTTGCATGTACACCATAGGATTGATGTTTTGCCTAATACCCATCAAGAGGTACCCAAAACACATATCACACAACACTGTAAGCACAAAGCTTTGTGAGTTGCCCAAATACCACATACATAAATAATATGCCTCTCATGGCTATAGCTCGACATGCACCCTTTGGTCATGCTTCTCAGTGAGGACCCTCTGGTCTCGTTGCTCGGTGTGGACCCTCCGGTCATGTGTCTCAGTGAAGACCCTCCGGTCTCACAGCACAGGTTGGACCCTCCAATCATGTATCTCAGTGAAGACCCTCCGGTCTCACAGCTCAGTTTGGACCCTGTGGACCTAACTAAGTAAGGCACAGAAATAATATAGTATATATTACAAAGACAAAATGCATAATATCACATAACTTGGGATAAGCACATAAGACCCACCGGTCGATAACTCGAATAAGATCCTCTGATCATAGACTATTACCACTTAGGTAAGTATAGTAAGAACACTCACCTCGTAAGTAACAAAAGTATATATAATACCCCACGAACAGTCTAGACTCCGCCTACATAATTCTATCATCTCTAATTAACACTTATAATCACAACTCTAAAACGTTACTCTAACCCTTTCTCTAACTCATGGAAAGGGTGAAAGACCATTTTACCCCTCCATGGTCTTCACAGTTAATGTCTTGACCAAACCCTAAAAGTTAACAGAATTCAACACTCGAGTCAACAGTTCATGTTGACCCAACTCGTCGAGTGAATCTATGCAACTCGTCGAGTTCCTTCGTTTTCTCTGAGGTATTGGGAAAATCCAACTCAACTCCTCGAGTTGTTTCACCAACTCGTCGAGTTGTAACGCGCTCAGACTATCGGGGAACATCCTAGCCAACTCGTCGAGTCCCTTCAGTCATTCTCTCATTCAGAAGTTTTTAAGCAGAACTAAGGCCTCATACTCTAGATCTAGCCTTCTAAGGCTGAAGTATCACGTAAAGTTGCATGCTTTAAGTCCATAGATGGCATCTGGGGCTCAAAATGCCAAAATATGCTCTATAGAGGGTTTAATGCATGAAAGTTGGCAATTAGCTTGATAAAGCTCGAAACTTTAGGCCTAAGGGACCTTACACTGTACAGATCTGAAGTCACAATTCCATGGCAAGCTCAAACAACTCAAGGACCCAAAGAGAGGATGGAAATGGCCCTAAACCACCTAATGATGAGATCTAACCAAAGAATGATCAATGTGAAAGCTTTTTACCTCAAAAAAGTAGCTAGCATTGGAAGAACACTGAATCCGACAGCTTCTTCTCGTTCCAAGCCTTTTTACTCTTCAATCCCATTTCAAAAAAGCACTAGAACACAAAATATTATCCTTTCTCTCTCTCTCTCTCTCACCATGACTAAAGCTCGTTTACGGTTTCTCCTTGTGTGTCAAAATGATCAGGGAGTCGGAAATGAAGGCTTAAGGTCCTTTAAATAGGGTACAAACCCTGAAAATTATGGTTTTCACACTCAGCTCCTACTCGTCGAGTTGGGGTCCTCCAACTCGTAGAGTAGACTCTAAAAATTACGTGGCCATCTCAACTCCTACACGATAAGTTGGGCAAACCAACTCGTCGAGTATGCCCTTCAACTTACACAAAATCATCGAGTCCCACATCCAGGAATCAGGGTGTTATAGTTCTCCCCCATTTATATTAGATTTTGCCATCAAAATCGCTCTTTATCAAGATATCGATCAAAACGAACACCCGAGAAGCACCACTCGAAAATCTCAAATCATACAACGATCTCCCTCCCAAGACACCCGAAAAAACAGGAAATCCCAACTCAAAGAAGGACGGACCCCTTTTCCATTGCAGTATCAACTCTGACTCTTTAGAACTCAGAAACTGTAGCGGTCTGTCTCCCTAACAGACCGCCCATGCAGATTTTCACCATGTCAACCGCTCATGAAATCACAGACCGATATGACACTTCTAACTCTAACTATCTCATTGCGACTGATGGGAACAAGTCTCTGTCCATAATTGACTGCTGATAACCCATTTTAGACATACCAGTCGATCCAGATCATAGCTCAAAAGGAGAGGACGGGTCACATCTCACCAAGTATTAACTGTCGGTACCACCATCAAAACCAATCTGAAGAATGAATCTCACTAATCTTCCTTCAGATACTAGAAGAATGACCATGTACGGTCTGAAATATCCTCTGATATTCATAACCATAAGCCTCAACTTCCCTTAAAATGTTCCTTCGAAGACTGAGTAATAGGTCATCTCCCGACCTAAGAGTTAAACCTCCGAAGCTGCCCTATGACATACGATAATACGATTTCACAGTCATTCTATCCAACTGTCACACCCCCGAACCAAGGATGGCGGAAACGTCCGGGGGTGGAGGACTTCATGTATAGTATCACAACAACGAGTATAATAGTGCTCAAAGTAAATAAAACCATTATAAATATAATCAAGAAAGTTACATGATTTCACAAGTTTACATGTTTCAAAATCGATTACAATATAATGACAAAATGTTTTTCTTGATGCCGAAACGTCCCATCCTCAAAAGCTGGTAGTTACCTGTTTTACTGATTACCTGAGAATACAAGTAGTTTTGAAAAATTTCAACAATTAAGTTGGTGAATTCATAAGCTTTTGGATGTAGAGTTTGAAAACCTTTGTTTGCAAATGATATGAATAACCAAGAAAAATCCAATATTTCCCTTTTAAAATGTTATGTAGTATTAAATCCCAAGACCGAGTGTATATATGTTATATCGTACTTGTAAAAAATGTATGTATATTTAAATAAATAAATCCCTTTAACGTAGTAATCCCTGTAAACTATATGTGTCGTTATCTCCCTATGTGAGTCGCTATAACCACACTATGATAGAGAAGACCTGCTGCAACGTTCTTCAAGCGGCGGAAATAATATGACATTTGTCACCCCCGACTGGCCGGTCGGGCTGTTGCAAGCAACAATGGGTGTGGGTTGTCAATCCCAATATAGATCTATACACAAATATCATGCTCTCCCTACAAGAGACTTTGGTTATAACTATCAGGTATTTTAACTCGTACTCTAAGAGTACAATGAAGTCGAGTCTCACAAATTACGATAACGAGTTTACGTGTAGTGTGAGTGTAAAACCCTTTCCTATGGTGGAATTAAATCCACTTTTTGTGTAGTATGTTTGTAATGTGAAATCCATAAACTATGCCTATTATAGTTTATCATGTAGTAATTGAAACCCATTTGTATTGAGTGTAAAGCCTTTCTTGTGTATGTAGTAGTTTAGCAAAAACATAACTATACTTATTTTGTTTCATCTTGTATTATTAGTAATGACAAAGAACCTTTACATTACAGTGAATATTTTCTGTTATCTAAACATAACTCAACAGAAAAACACATGTAAATTATGGAGTTATCAAAGATAAACACTTTGCTTAACATGTTACAAAGTGTTACGAAAGTTGTAAGTAGTTAACTAGTTTTCAACTTTTCTGCACTGTTTTAGAAAAATCATAGAAGAATCATACCAATTCAAAAAACAAAACCGTAAACTATGAGACTTTATAAAATGTGTCTAGTATGTTCATAATTTTTATTATGAATTTTTGTGATCTTTAACTTGTGTGAAAACATTCATATTTATAGACTGGTCTGAATTCGTAGCTACAGTGATAGACAATTTTGTAAATCTCACCATAAATGGTAGAAAAAATGTGTGAATATGTGCAAGTATTCACTTTAAAGGTATAAACCTAAACTATTTTCATCTAGTACAGTTTTTAAATAAAAAATGTTTAAGGTTTCCAAAATAGTTTGTGAATGGAACTAAAATTTCCTGTGGAAAGATGATGTTTGAGTTTAGTTAAGTTTTTGGTAATTTAACTTGTATTCTCCCCCTAAAACCTGAAGAAAACATGAAAATATGGGGTTATGAACTCACCTTGATTGATTCCCTAAGATGAATGTGGAAGAAGGGAGGTTTCCAAGTGAAGAACACTTGGGAGTTGCTTGAAGATTTGAAGATCCTAGGCATAAATATGATGATGTTTGTGTAAGAGATTCATGATTTGAGTGAAGGAATATAGAGTATTCAAATGTAGGATGAAGATACTTACCAAAATTGGAGGAGAATGATCAAGGACAGTCTTGAATTTTGAGTTGAGAGAGAGAGTGAGAGAGTGAGAGAGAGAGAGAGAGAGAAATGGGTTTGCTTTTTGGTGAAAGAGTGAGTAAGGTGGGAGGAGAGATAAGGATTTCTAGCCTTTGATCATAATCATCTACTGGAGAAAGAGAGTGAAAGGACAAATAGTTGACTAGGTAGGAATGAATAGTGACTAATGGTGGTCATAGAGTGGGTGTGGAGGATAGCTTGTGTCATAACTTTATGGAAAAGTCAACACTCCACCTCAATATCTTACCCAATAGATATTACTCTTAGATAAATATTTCCATTAAAATGTGTTTAAATTATGAATATGCAGGGCCTTATATGTCTAAATATGAGTTTGGGTGAAAATCCCACGTTAAAATCATGAAAAAAGGGCTTTAAACGCGAAAGTGGTCGAAAACCAGGAAATGAGGAGCGAACCTGCAAGGGCTTGGTTCAGGTTGTTGACGACTAAAAGTAGTTTCGGTCCGAGAAGATTACTAGAGAAAGTGTCGCATGGGAGCCGAAGGCGAAGTGATTAGACGAAGCCTCGGTTCGAAGGGTCTGATCCGAATCGAAGGGGGAGTTCAATTCTTCATAGGGTTCGGTTCGGCAGGGCGGTTTCGGTTCTGAAGAGACCTTGGGTTTTATGCAGTTCGTTCATAGGGAAGCTTCGGTCTTATTAGGGTTTCGGTCCTATAGAGCTGTTTTTCAAATGAACTTCTCGTTTCGAGTGATTTTTGACCAAAATAAGGGTCGGGATCCCCCGAGTGATTATGAAAAGTTGAGATAGGTTATGACAAAGACTTGGGAGATATTTGAGAGAGAATTGAGAGAGATTTGGGAGAGAGAAAGAGATAGAGCGAGAGAGATTGAGAGAGACTTTGTTTGTGACCTTTGCGAGTGTTTAGCTTCGAAATGCAAGGTTTGTAAACCCCATTAAGCCTTGTTATGAGTGTTATACATCCCAGGAGGGTATGTAATAATGTCTTATTGAGTAGTTCCATCACTTACCTTGATTTATGTTTAAATTTTTTGAACACGTGAAGACACAAAGTGATTCTTTGTATATAGATAGGGTGTTGTACAATAGTAAACATAATGTAATCCCTAATATACAAGGGTTAATTGAGTTGATCGGTTTGACTTGTTGAATTTATTTGACTTTGACTAGACCGGAAATTGACACTTGTTACACCAACCAAGCTGTCTCAACCAATCACACTGGGCTCACAGTCACCAAGTTCGCTTTACCATAAGCGATTACTACAGCCGATTTGATGTCACACCTCACCTCTGACCTCTGTTGTACTACTACTTGCTATTTTATGCGTGTCACGGTTCTCCTCAAACCAACAAACCGATCCACCAAGGTATAATACATCAGATGGGAAACATCCCTACTCACACTGAAATCCACCTAAAATCTCCAAAATTCCAACCTGTCCATCCTCCACATAGAAAGAGTCAAAACTCAACACAACAGTCTGGCCAGACACATAATTGGAACCACATGTATCCAATCTGTTACTCAACTCATGACCCGAGATCCACAAATCCACACGGATATTATTCTTCCCATCCTTCCATTTACGACAATCTCTACCTCAATCGAGATAATATGGTTTTCCACCATTACAGAGACCCCCCATCTCACCCCTGGTTAGGCCACTAGGTTCCCTCAGACTCATTTTGCAAGGCTACCCAGGCCTAAGAACCCCTATGCGTCATACCTTGACTAGTAAAGGCTACGGCTCCCCACAGTAAAGCCTCCCCATGTACTTCTTAGGCTGTAAACTTCCATGTTCGCAATCTCCATGATCATATACCACCTTGTTCGTAAACACCTTGGCCGTAAACACCATGGTCGTAAACTCCATGTCCGTGAACCCCTTTATGTGGACGTAAAATCCCTTAATGCAATCATATGTGATTGTAATTCTTCTATTTAAGTGTTTCCTAGTCCCTAAGGTTGTTTCCTTGCATGATTAGTTGTAAATACACTAATTATATCTATATACGTGTCATTATATGCTTATTAAGATTCGTTTGTGCTCGAGACTTCACTTGACATCCGACACCCTTTATCGATCTTTCATTTGAATCACTCAATGAAGGTGAGTTCATACCCCTATCTTACCTTTTAAATGATGTTAAATGCTTTTATGGGGGGGGGGGGGGGGGGGAATACCAGTTGCAACATTATGTTACTAAATCAATCATATGTGATTAATAACTATCAAACAGGTGGATTTCTTATAATTCAAAATTGTGCTATCAAACAACTGTTTCAAAAGATTTTATAAAACTTTTTTATATGCTAAACTCTTTATCAAACTCTTTTAAACTTATATATTGTCAAAATCATGTTTATACAGATATAGTTACATAAATAAGGTTGAAAGGACTTAGGACTGATAACTCGCTTTATTTCCTGTTCCTTGTTTGGTTGTGGACTTAAGGTATCGGTTGTTTGTCCAAATGTCATTTGAATCTTAGTTATATATTATGTATATATGTATAGATATAAAAGTTCTTACATTAGTTCAATGCCTTTGGGTAACAAAGGTGTACAAACATACTCAGTTATTCAAACAACATCACCAGAAAACTATAATAAGTATAGTTTAGGAGATTACTATTCACTATCTGTAGTACAATGAAAACACAAGAGTGAGTTCATACATAAGTCAGTTCAAACGTACTATAAAGAGAAACAAAAAGAACATAATATAATGAGAAACAAGGAGGAACATACTATATACTATACAAAGAGAACATACAATACACTAGAACAGATAGAGCATACTATACAAATACAAGAATACTATAACACTAATGTGAGCCACTACTTCATGGCATGACATCACACTGATGTGTCACGTTTTGTAACCAGAGTCTCTTGGAGGAAGGGCTTGAATTTGTGTATAGATCTATACAGGATTGACCATCCTACACCTTGCTGCTAGCTACAGCGGGACCTGCATATCTACGGGTGATGAATGTCATACCATTTCGACGTCTGCGAATGTCGTGTTTTACCAAAGTCGATCAAGCATGGTTACAATCATATCACATTATAGCTTAATTAACAATTGGTTTAAGGTAGTTAGTACAACAATAGTTACTATATACAAATACTACAATACATCATTATTTTCCCATTGCATTCACGTTGTGATCTTCTCACATAAACGGAAATGTAAACTATATTTTGGTAATGATAGTCATACTTCGGAAAAACACTCACTTTTACAATGAAACCACAAGCAGAACATTTGGGACTTGGTAGAAGGCTACATTTCTAGTAGAAAATATAGGATTTTCTAGGAGATAAAGACATTTACTACAAACACTTACAAAGTTTTACAACAAACATTTACAAACACTTTCTTCAAACTTATACAACATTAGACACTAAATACTTATGAACTCACCAGCTTAAATGTTGATCCTCTCTTTCAAAATAACTTGTATTCTCAGGTCACCAGTAGACAGGTACATATGATAGGTTTTGAGAAGAAGGAGCACTTTCAGAATCGTTTATATTTTGATAATTCATTTTTGGTGTCTTATTATTATAGCACATAACACACTTGTATTGAATTATACTATTAATGAAATGGATGATGTTGTTGCTTGTTTACTATTATGCATTATTATGATACTGTACATGACGTCCTCCGCCCCCGAATGTTTCCGCCAATTCGGTATGGGGGTGTGACATTAGATCTATTCTTATAATGGGCGAGTTTCAAACTTTATACCTTCGAAGAGCTAGAAACGGTGCCAAACTTCTGGATCTACAAGCTCCTTCCTTGTCCTTGCTTCTTCCCAAACTTCCTTCTTCTTCAAAACCAACAAAGATCACCAAAATCACTAAGGTAAGTTAAAAAATGCATGAAATAAGGTTAGGGTTCGAATTCAACACTAAAAGAACAAGGGAGGTTGAGAGGGTGAAGATGATAAGGGACTTAAGGGATTTAAATAGGGTGCAATCCCTAATAATTAGGGTTTTCCACTAGCATTAGTATGCCCAGTGTAACCCCACATATGCCCAACATACGTGGGAGATGTCCGAATGTTACAGTTTGTTCTGTGGCTTGGAGTGTTACTTCACGAATTTTACTTGCTTTGTGCTATGTGGAACCCTTAGTGACGTGAGTTAACTACTAAGTGAGTACATTAAGTCACATGCTACAAAGGTTAAATAATCTTAGAGTGATGGATTTGACCCTATTGCGTAGCTCTTGTTTGAGTCTATCCATTTTAGGGTTGAATCTTTTATTCAAAGGATTATCTAAGCTTTGTTCCATGTGATTATATTCAGGAAGTAGTTAAATGACATTATTGGGAGTTCTTCAACAACTGATGGTAGGGTGACGTCGAGACCTAGGAGAGCCTAGGAATTACGTTAGTGGGCTTGGTTACGCTGTTTAGCATGTACTTGGAGTACCGATTTGAGAAAGTGACTTGGAGGATTCAGGACAACACTTAAGGAAATTATGGATAGGTATGGTAGGTAGTATTGAGCCCGTACTACTAAAAGCACATGATCCATAATCAAATCGAGGGGAGTTATAGAGAATCAAGGAAGCCTGTGGATGAGGATTCTTGAGTATGTTCTGATAATTGTATGGTTGCTTTTCTGTATGGTGATGAGCACTCATGGCGAAGGATCTGGTTTGGGCTCAGATCCTAGCATTGGGTTGATTTATGACCGGATGCGGGAGTTCATCTCATCGTAAATCACCCATGGTATTTTTGAGCATACTCCTGTGACCTTCAGTTTGATCAAGGAGGGGATCATGGAGTTTTTGGATGAGCATATAGGCATGTTCCGCATGGAGATTATGGGTATTGTGGGAGCTCGCTCTCTTTCCTTCCGCATCCTCTGTGCTTGTGGAGCTCCCTAGTTCTTTACGGATAATGACCCCATTGCTAGCTGGAGGTGGTTAGCAAATATATTGAATGCTTTCTAGATGAGTTTCTTCCCCTATGGGTCGAAGGTCATATTTGCTTCCTATCTTCTGAAAGATATAGCTCGAGATTGGTGGGAGGAGGTAGATTTCACTTTGGGAGGCTATGCCATTGACGTGATGACTTGGGATGAGTTTGTTACCCGATTTAGGGTGGATTTTACCTTATCCATAGAGGCGTAGTACTTCGCGAGGGGTTTTCAAGACCTTTGCCAGATGACTGAGACTATGGCGGAGATCACCGCCAAGTTTAGGGATAGAGCCTTGTTGGTTCCGCAGTATACCGCATATGAGGAGATGAAGAAGATAACGTTCCATGATATGTTGTGAGATAATATTTGGGAGTTCATTAACTTTTCAACGTGTCGTACTTTGGAGGACATGATAGCTAGAGCCCGAGAGTGGGGGATTGATTTGGAGCACCTCGAGAAGAGGAAACCAAAGTAGATTTAGATTTTAGGGTGCCCGACCAAGAGGCCAGTGACTCAGGATTCGCATTTGAGAGGACATTACGGTCGAGGCAGTTGTGCCAAGTGTGGGAGGACCCATGAGGGTGGATGTCGGGAGAAAGCAAGGGGGTGTTTCAGTTGTGGTCTGATGGGTGATTTCAGTAGGGATTTACCATATTCATCAAATACGATGTGTTTTCATTGCAACCAGGTGGGCTATAAGAAGGACGACTGTCTGAGGTTGATGGGTGGAACAACGAGTGCACCTGCTCTAATTACTTTGAGGATTACTGTCGGTTGTGAGGGCAGACGGAAGCCCCAGTGGCAAGGAGCCGAGCATTGCAACTTTAGTCAGGAGAGGCCAGGCGTTCATCAGATGCTAAAGTGGTACTTTATATTTTGTTTTCTTCATGTCTTATTATCCATTTATGTATGTGCTTTTGAATCATGTAGTTGAATGTGTGAGGCATTATCTTTGGTCTAGTACTCTATCATTTGCTTGTTGATATTATCAAGGATTGATATATGACATTTTTTCATGCCGAGAGTTATGAGTGGGGAAGATTGAAACTTCCCAAAAATTAACACAAAAAATTTCAATTTTTATATTAATAAAACCATTAACCCAAAATGTCACACCCCCAAACCGAATTGGCGGAAACATTCGAAGGCGGAGGACGTCATGTACAGTATCACAACAATGCATAATAGTAAACAAGCGACAACATCATCCATTGCATTAATAATATAATTCAATATAAGTGTATTCTGTGTATAATTTATAAGACACCAAAAATGAATACTCAAAATAAAGACAAGTTTTGAAAGCTCCGTCTTCTCAAAACCTAGTCATATGTACCTGTCTACTAGTGACCTAAGAATACAAGTTATTTTGAAAGAGAGGATCAGCATTTAAGCTGGTGAGTTCATAAGATTTTAGTGTCAAATGTTGTAAGTTTGAGGAAAATGTTTGTATAAGTTCTAATTGCTTGTAACGCCTAGAAAATCCTATATTTTCTACTAAAATGTATCCTTCTACCAAGTCCCGAATGTTCTGAATGTTTGTTTCTTTGTAAAAGTGATTGTTTTTCCCAAATGTGACTATTATTACCAAAAATATAGTTGTACATTACCTTTTATGTGTGAAGATTACAATGTGAATGCAATGGGAAAATAATAAAGTACTGTGGTGTTGTATATAGTAACTACTATTGTACTAACTACCTTAAACCAATTGTTAATTAAGGTATAATGAGATATGATTGTAACCATACTTGATTGACTAGTAAAACACGACACTCGAAGACGTTGATATGGTATGAAATTCGTCACCCGTAGACCTGCAGGTCCCACTATAGCTAGCAGCAAGGTGTAGGACAGTCTGTCTCATGTAGATCTATACACAAATTCCTACCCTCCCATCAGGAGACTCTGGTTACACAACGTGACACAGCAGTAGATTACCATGCCATGATGTAGTGTCTCACATTAATGTTATAGTATTCTAGTGTTTTTATAGTATGTTCTAGTGTATTGTATGTTCTCTCCGTACTAGTGTATAGTATGTTCTCTTGTATAGTATAGTGTATGTTCTCTTAGTTTCTCATCATAGTATGTCCCTTCTGTTTCTCATAATAGTAAGTTTGTATGGACTCATGAATGAACTGATTCTTGTATGTTTAATTGTACTAGAATTGGTGAGTAGTAATCTCCTAAACTATACCTATTATAGTTTACTAGTAATGTTGTTTGAATGACTTAGTGTGTTTTATGTACCTATGCTACGTAAAGGTGTTGAACTGAGATAAAATCGTTTATATTTATATCCTATACATAATATATAACTAAGGTTCAAACAATACTCGGACAAACAACCGGATACTCTAAGTCCACAACCAAACAAGGAACAGGGAATAAAGCGAGTTATCAGTCCTAAGTCCTTTCAACCTTACTTATATAACTATATCTATATAGACATAATTTTGACAATATATAAGTTAAAAGAGTTTGATAAATAGTTTTATCACAAAAAGATATTGATAATGATGTTTTCAAATAGATATTTGATAACACAGTTTTTGATGGGTTTTGGTCATAAGAACATCCTATGTGCTCATACAAGCCCTAATGCTTGGATCTAGGTTTCTCTATTGTACATGCAAGTTATCCAAGACTATAAACCCTAATTCTAGCATTCAAGTAATCATATTAACATGAGAATAGGTTTAAGATCATACCTTGATTGTTATGTAGCAATAACAATCTCAATTCCTCCTTGTATTGACTTTAGAAAGCTTAGAGTCACAAATGTCACTCCTCTAATGGTTCACAAACACCATAAGCAAGAGGATGAAGAGGAGAGAGGATGGAGGCTACCCAAAACGTGTTCTAACCCTAGAAGAGAGTTTTTTTTTTTTTTTTTTACGTTTTTGAGTCATAAGGGTCATATATATAGTGAGGCTATTAGGGTTATCTAACAAGGAAACCCTAATTTGGATGCTTAAGCCCTAAGCAACCCATGGACCCCCTTTCCTTAAGGCCTTGGACGATTTCTTA
This sequence comes from Lactuca saligna, assembly GCF_052625555.1. NCBI lineage: Eukaryota > Viridiplantae > Streptophyta > Magnoliopsida > Asterales > Asteraceae > Lactuca > Lactuca saligna. The sequence continues at coordinate 75,278,263 of NC_136418.1, forward strand.
TGGGTTTCCCCATAGAATTCGTCCACTCCTTAATATAAGGCAATCCATGGCCCAAATTGCAATTATCTTATAATTACAATTCCAGTCTCTTAAGTTTAATTAATCTCTTTTAGTCATAAACAAATTACCAATTAATTCTTGATTAATATTAATTAAACAATATGATTTCTCCTTTAATATATTATTCTCATAATATATTAGTAAATCATATTTATTCCTTTGTCTCCATAATTCATCCTATCAAGTTGCTTTGATGAAGGCAACCCAAAAGGACCATGCACCATCGGGTCAAGTACATACCAAAATAGTTATGGACTTAGATACTAATCCAACAGTCTCCCACTTGGATAAGTCTAATAACTATTCTGCGTATGACTTCAGATCCTGATCTGCAATCGTAGCTTTCCAAAGCCGCTGTCAACTCTGATCCTATCAGATATCCATGTCCTTTAGATAAGGGATCATATATTTCTCCATTCTAGATATCGTATGAGACATGATTTCAAATCATTCTCTTTGTACTATTTCTCGATTCCCGATTTATGACGACTGACTAATTGAACAAATCAAATTAGCCCTAGCTCGGCCGAGCATTTACGTTCGTCATCACTAAACCATCGAGGGGCCCAAAGATATCACTTTTATCCTTCTTTGGATAAATGGAACGGATAAACTTTGATACGATGCTTGCTTGCACTCACTCACCAAATCACAAACAAATATATGTTTTATAACACTAAGTTACTAGTACATTTTCATATTATCAATGTGCAACTGATTAGCAAGATAGAACTCACACATCTCGGTTTCAAGAATATAAGATGTTATCGTCTCACCAATCACTCGTGATACAATTCATGGAGTGATCCAAGTGAGCGTGGGTTTAATCCAATGCTCAAATTCATATTCATAAGCACTCATGAACGTTGCAACAAACATTTGCTTATGTCTAATACTCTTTTAGACAATCCACACACCAATTCACGACAGTCTTCATTCATACCTACTTCCAACATATGAACGACTGTGGCCCGTTCGAATAATTTGACTCTTCTTAAACAATTAAATTATTCAGGAAGTCAAAACATGCAAAGTGAAACACAAGAATAATACTAATCCCATATGGCCTCAAACCTTTGAGTATAAATAAAACTCCTTTTATTTATCACCATATCGATTACTCATTATTTGTCGTTTCGGGTAATCAACTTCTTACTTGAATTATTACACTTGTCCCATGCTCCTAGCATGCACACAATGTTTACCTACGGTTCTTACTTTGTGAAATATATCAAATTGAACACATTTCCAATCATTCTCATTTCACAACTCCAAATCCTTTTTCATAAGTGAAAGAATATCAAATTCTTGCTACTTATAGAATATGCTAGATTCTAACATTCTATGCAATGATTCTTTCGTAATGTCACTGCACCAAAGTCACAAAGACTATTGCCAATGATATTACAAAATCTTCTATCGGAGATTGTTACAAGACAATTCCTTAGATATGATGTCTCTCACTCAAAGTACATTCCTTTGAACATCGTTTTGCATAAAAGTTTCTAATCTAGACATAGATTTTCAATATTCAATTCCCAATATGGACACGCTTCCATATTTTCCATATGACAACTCATTCTTAATAGACTCTTATCTATTCGTAATGATGTCGATATGGTCCATCCAGTATGGAAACATTTCCATAATTTCCATATGACAACTCATTCTTAATAGAATCTTTTCTATTCATAAAAATGTCATTATGGTCCATTCAGTACCATGCTTCCAACTACTCATAAGCAACCAATCCTCGTCAAACTTTGGATTGTCCTTTGATAGTTGTTTAATTATTTCAGTCGAAACCGATTCTAGTCCCTTTTCCCTCTAAATGCACTAGACATTTTGAAAATTTTAGAATGGTCAAATATTAAAGCACTTGCAATCGATCCTTTACCTGAAGCATATGGGACACGATTTATAATGTTTTATTTGCTATGTTCTCAAAATTCGAATTGTGAAGAGGAATGCCGTAATCATAATCGAAATTTAAGAACACACTATGTACCTTTGACTAAATTTATTAACAATTCTCAACCTAAGCCTTTAGATTTGAAATGAAGCATAATATTCTCTCTCTTAATTATAGCAAAACAACTTTACAACCCTTACGACTTTGCAAGGTATAACTCTTGTTTTCTATAATTGATATTGCCAACTTGCAATACGTGCCTTAATAATCATACAATCATAACATTTATGCTCCCACTATCATGTTGATTATTATAAAAACATAACACTTATGCTCCCACTAGCTTTGACATGTATTCAGAAACAACTTAACTTTAAGAAAAACAATACTTATAGAATTTCTTAAGTTCATGTTTCTAATACTTAGTGCTTTGATAATCTTTTATCAATGCTTCTTGAACTTATAGACCTTTGCCTTAGATAGTTCATATGTGTGTCTAAACAATTAAGACTAATTGCCAAACCTCACAATTCAAATCATGGAGAGGGATACCGTAAACATAATCGAATTCGAGAATGCAATTTTACAATCACTATCTTCTTAAAATATTTCTTAGTGAAATCATTTCATCACAATCATTTTCATGAGGGAGGAAATCTTATGATACTTAGATTTAAACGGTGTATGTGTTCCTATCCATGTGAATTTCTTAAAACCAAAGTTTACGACAAATTCAAACTCATATGGACATAACTTTCTTAATCTTGCTTTCCTGAATTATGGTAGCATAGCTGCCCACCATGTCTTCCAAGTAGTTAAGCAGCTCACCCTTTCCTATCAATGTACCTTTCATTGATTAAGGTGCCTTTCCTTTTATGCGTTCAAAATGAGAACTCATAGGACTCACATGCATAATTAACTCAACTGGAACAACACAGAAACAAAAAAATGTCAACACGATAGGTTGTAAACCTCAACTCGTGTGCTAGTGAAGATCAATAAGGTTTATTTGATTTTTTCTTGAAACTTTTCAAGACCATTAACACTCCCACTGACTCCTTGACATATAAGATTCTCTTGTCAATAAACATTTCTTGACAAACAAATATTCAAGAGTTAGTGTAGTTTTTATCAAAACACTTCATAAATTGGTCCTAGTTGGTCTTTGTCTTCTTCAAGACATCACAACTTTCCACATTTAATGAATGTCATAAACATTCTTAATACTTGTGTCACACCCCCAAACCAGAACGGCGGAAACGTTCGGGGGCGGAGGACGTCATATTCAATATCATAACAGTTCATAGAAACGAAAGTACACACCACCATATATATTAAAGTTTCCAAGATGTTTACATAATTGTATTCATTACATGTTCAAAAGATAAATACATAAACATCATTCAAAAGAAGTAATTAACGCCAGTGCGTTAATCCTAAAAGTTGATTCCCAAACCTGCTTAGCGGTTCCCTGAGAATACAAGTTAATTCAAGAAAAAGTGTCAACAATTAAGTTGGTGAGTTCATAAGTAGTTTAGAAAAATTGGATGCCATTCCAAAATGGGTGTATGTTTTCCTGAAAACGCAGCATTTCAAATGTAAAGAGTTGTGATTTGTTGTGTTGAAAGTGAATGTATTAGATCCAGAAAATCCCATATTTTCCCTAATGGTTGAGATACGAGTGGTTGTGCTTTCCAAGAAAAACCCTTATTTTCTTATAAAAGTATGAAATGCATATGAATGTTCGTGTTATAAGTTGTAAATAATTGCACCAGGAAAATCCCTTATTTTCCTAACATAAATGGCAGTCTCTAAGACCGAAAATCGCAAGAAACCGACGTTCAAAAGTTGTGTCATAGTTTTATATAATAAAGCTATACGAAGATCGAATTCGTTAGATGAAGAATAGTTTTAATAGCTACTCGTTCATAAAAGCATAATACCATAATGATTATATATCCGATGAGTTTTATAACCATACTAAACATAATATGCCTGTAACGACATTCTTCAGGCGTCGCAGCGTTATGACAACTGTCACCCCAAAAGACGAACTGTAGCTAACAGTCAGGGTGCGGGATCATGACTTCCCGTATAGATCTATACACATTTGACACGTTCTCTGAACGGGAGACTCTGGTTATAGACAGGACTTGCACCATTACTTTCTAATAAAGAAAAGTAACGTTTGAAGATATACACGTGTCATGGATTCTCAACTAAGTCGGTATTAAAGTGATAGTTTTGTATACAAAGTTTATCCTTTTTCACAATGTTTGACAAAGAAAGATCATAAGTTTTTAGAATGTATAAGACGACTTAACAATGAAAGGTACTTTGAAATAATTATATACTTTGTATAAGTCTAATGCACGCAAAGTATGACAAGAGTTTTCCATAATAGTAATGAGTTCCAAGTGATTTATTCGGTAAAACAAGCGAAGTGAAACTTTATAAAATATATGATAATAACCGTATGTTTACTTGTATTCCCCCCCTAAAGAAGTATAAAAGCATTTAAAATGTATTTAAAGTGTGTTTGAAAGGGGTATGAACTCACTTGAAAGTTTGAAGATAGCAAGATGGAAAACCGGGCAGAGTTTCGTCTCGGGAAATGGATTTTCCTCGGAAATCTCAGGATTCCTCGGGAGTAAAATCGACCTTCGGGACTTGCACAAAATGACCAGGGCTTCGGGGTAGTGCGAGCACGGAAAACGAGGTAAAACGCAAGAAAAAGGAGAGAGAATGGGCCATTTTCCCGGGAACCCTCGCATGCTATTTATAGGGGGCCTGAGAAGCCTCGTACGCAGGGCGTACGCGTACGTCATGCGTGACCGAAGCCTCGACTGCCTCGGCCTCGGATGGGACGGCTCAGGCAGTCGGGTCGGATGGGACGGCGGGTCGGACGGGCGGGTCGGTAGCCTCGCATAGGGCAACTTGGACGGTTTGAGGCCAAGCTCCTCGGGTACGCAGGGCGTACAGGGGTACGCAGCGCGTCCCTCGGATGAGGACGCTGACTCCTCTTCGGATAATACCGAATTTTAATAAAAATTATATATAAATTATTTATCAAACTTCGAAAATTCATATCTCCTTCATACGAACTCCGTTTTTGACGTTCTTTATATCCCTGCGAAGGTGAGACTACGATCTACAACTTTCATTTAGATTCCGTTGGCAAATTCCGGAATTATTTTTTATTATTTATTTATTAAAATGACGTGATTAAGGAATTTCTTTAAAAATTCATAACTTATTCATACGATGTCCGATTTGAGCGTTCTTTTTATGCATGTTTGTAGTTTAACGATATCTATGACTTTCATTTAGACACCTAAGGTCAGAAAGTGTTTTATTGAAACTTTGCGTTTTTACGCAACTTCATATTGCCGGTTTTTGTCGGATAACTTAGAATGGTCATAATTTCTTCGTTATAACTCGGATTTTTGTGTTATTTATATGTTTGGAAACCTTAAGACGATAACTACCACATAGTGTACTCCAAATAGAGTTTTTGAATACTTCATTTTTCGATGATATTCTAATTCCTTTCTCAAAGAGGTTACAGGACTCGATTTTTACTGACTTGAAATAACGGGCTGTTACATCATCCCCCCGTTAGAGGGAATTTCGTCCCGAAATTTTAGTACAAAAGAAGAGTCTTAGGGGCTGGGGAAGAGATGTGGATACTTCTATTGCATTTGATCTTCTCGTTCCCACGTGAACTCAGGTCCCCTCTTAGCATTCCATCGGACCTTTACTATTGGAATGCGACTCTGTTTAGTTCGTTTAACTTCCCTATCCATGATCTCGACAGGTTCTTCCATAAAGTTAAGATTTTCATTTAGTTCGATCTCATCGAGTGGAATTACAAGTGTTTCGTCGGACAAACACTTCTTCAGGTTTGATACGTGGAATACTGGATGTACTTTGTTAAGCTCTATTGGAAGTCGGAGTTTGTAGGCTACTGGACCAACCCTTGAAATGATTTCAAAGGGTCCAATGTACCTAGTATTTAGCTTCCCACGCTTTCCAAAGCATATCATGCCCTTCCAGGGTGAGACCTTCAGTAGTACCCGATCGCCAATCTGAAATTCCAAGGGTTTACGTCTTTTGTTGGCATAGCTCTTTTGCCTATCCCTCGAGGATTTCAGTCATTCTCGTATTTGCACGATCTTTTCAGTAGTTTCTCTGATGATCTCTGGACCAGTGAGGGTGCTATCAGGGACTAGACCTTTTTCTAGTTGTGTGTCACCCACTTCCGTCCAGCACAGAGGTGATCTGCACTTACGACCGTAAAGGGCTTCAAAAGGAGCAGTATTGATACTAGTATGATAACTATTGTTATAAGAGAACTCAACCAACGGTAAGTGAACATCCCATGCTTTACCAAATTCGATTACACATGCTCGCAACATATCTTCCAAGGTTTGGATCGTTCTTTCACTCTGTCCGTCAGTTTGGGGGTGATAGGCTGTACTCATGTCCAATCTTGTTCCCATGGATTTTTGCAATGATTGCCAGAATCTAGACGTGAATCTGCTGTCTCTATCCGAGATGATAGACATTGGCACTCCATGGAGTCGTACGATCTCTCGGATGTAGATTCTCGATAGCTTTTCCATTTTATCAGTTTCCTTGATCGGTAGGAAATGAGCGGACTTGGTTAATCTGTCGACGATTACCCAAATAGTATCTTGGCCACCCTGAGTTTTGGGCAGTTTCGTTATGAAGTCCATGGAAATCTGCTCCCATTTCCACTCAGGAATTTCAGGTTGTTGGAGTAGTCCTGAGGGTTTCTGGTGTTCTATTTTGATCTTGGTGCAAGTCAAACACTTGCTCACATATGTAGCGATCTCTGCTTTCATGTTTGGCCACCAGTAGAGTTGTTTGAGATCTTGATACATCTTGTCTGACTCGGGGTGCACGGAGTATGGAGTCTTGTGTGCCTCGCTCATAACTACCTCTGTAAGTCCACCAAACTTGGGTGTCCATATTCGGTTCATGAGGTAGCGTGCTCCGTCACTCTTGATTTCTAAATTCTTGTCCATTCCCCAAAGGGTCTCACCTGTCACGTTTTCGGGTTTCAGGGCCTCTATTTGAGCTTCCTTGACTTGTGTTGACAGGTGCGAATGGATTAACATGGCTAATGACTTCACTCTTCGGCCAGAGTACTCCTTACGACTAAGGGCATCTGCCACTACGTTAGCCTTTCTTGGATGATAGCGAATCTCACATTCGTAGTCATTGAGCAATTCGACCCAACGTCGCTGTCTCATGTTCAACTCCTTCTGGTCGAAGATGTGTTGTAGGCTCTTGTGGTATGTAAAGATAGTGCATTTGGTACCATATAGGTAGTGTCTCCAGATTTTAAGAGCGAAGACCACCACCCCAAGTTCTAAATCATGAGTGGTGTAGTTGACCTCATGTGTTTTCAGTTGTCGTGAGGCATATGCAATAACCTTTCCTCTCTGCATTAGTACACAGCCCAGCCCTTGCTTTGAAGCATCGCAATACACCACAAAATCATCGGTCCCTTTTGGGAGAGAAAGGATGGGCGCACTGCAAAGGGCTTGTTTCAAAGTCTGAAATGCAGCATCTTGCTTTTCTCCCCAATTGTAGGTCACACCTTTCTGGGTTAAGGCGGTAAGAGGCTTTGCGATGCTGGAGAAATTTTGGATGAATCTTCGGTAATAACCAACAACACCTAGAAATTGGCGAATTTCTGTTGGTGTAGTTGGCGCAGACCAGTTTTTGATAGCCTTGATTTTTTATGGATCCACGTGGATTCCTTCCTTGCTGACCACGTGACCGAGGAAGTCCACCTTTCTAATCCAAAACTCACATTTTGAGAATTTTGCATACAGTCTCTCAGTCCGTAACGTCTCTAAAACTTGCCTCAGATGTTGACCATGCTCTTCTTTATTCTTTGAATAAATGAGTATGTCGTCTATGAATACTATCACGAATTTATCCAAGAATGGACGACATACCCGATTCATTAGATCCATGAATACGTCCGGGGCATTGGTTAGTCCGAACGGCATCACTACGAACTCGTAATGTCCGTATCATGTTTGGAAGGCCGTCTTAGGAATATCACTCTCCAGGACTCGCAGCTGGTGATACCCCGACCTCAGATCGATCTTGGAGAAGTAGTTGGCTCCTTGGAGTTGGTCGAATAAGTCATCGATTCGGGGTAGGGGGTATCGGTTCTTGATGGTAAGTTTGTTGAGTTCTCGGTAGTCGATGCACATTCTGAATGATCCATCCTTCTTTTTCACGAACAGTACGGGTGCTCCCCATGGCGAGAAGCTCGGCCCGATGAATCCTTTTCCAAGTAGTTCGTTCAGTTGGCTGGATAGCTCTTGCATGTCTGGCGGGGCTAATCGATAGGGTGCTTTGGCTACTGGGGTAGCTCCAGGAACCAGATCGATTCTGAACTCAACTTGTCTCGTGGGAGGTACTCCCGGAAGGTCCTCGGGAAAAACGTCAGGAAAATCGCATACGTCGGGCACACTCTTGATGTCCTGGACTTCGCGTTTCACATCTACAACATGTGCCAAGAACGCGTGACACTCCTTGCGTAGGCATTTCCGAGCTTGGATACTTGAGATGATACGAAGAGTGGTACTGGGTCTGTCGCCCAAGACAATGAAAGTTTCGCCGGTTGGCAGATTAAGGCGAACGGCCTTATCGTAACATAGAATGTCCGCATGATGAGAACTCAGCCAATCCATGCCAACGATGACATCGAAACTCTTAATTGAGACTGGCATGAGGTTGATTGAAAAGGGATTATCGTTTAAAGTTAGGGTGCAGTTTACGTATATCTCCTTAGTGCCTTCGGTTTTCCCGTTGGCCATTTCTACTATGAATGGTTCACTTAATGATTGTGGTATTGATTTTAGCAGGCCTTTAAAGTCGTGACTCACAAAACTCCTTTCCGCTCCACTATCAAACAAAATGCATGCATACGAGTTATCGAGAAGAAACGTACCCGTAACAACAGTAGGGTCCGCAATGGCTTCATCTTGTCCCATTGCGAAAACTCGGCCCCTTCCGCCGGTATTCCGGTTGTTTACCTTTGGGCAGTCCCTGCGGTAGTGCCCTGTGTCTCCGCACTCAAAGCAGGCGCGGCTTACCCCGGTATTAGTAGTGGGGACGGATGGTTGGGTTGGCTCTTTGCAATAGCGGGTTGTATGTCCCTTCTTATTACACTTTGTGCATTGAAGATCATGGCAAGGACCGTGGTGGTGGAAGCTGCATCGGTTGCACTTAGGAAGTTTCCCATTATATGAGCTTGTGGGGGCAGGATTGGCAGGTACAGTCATAGCGTGGGTCGCTAGTACCTGTTGTTTCTTGGGGTTTTCCTGGAGGGTTTTTCCCCTCCTTTTGTTCCAAGGCCTACTCTGGCCCTGAGCCTCCCTAGGTGGATTTGTGGTTGTTGAAATGATATCGTGCTTTACTCTGTGGTCGTTGAGTCGTTGAGCCAGGCGTTTAGCGTTGTTGTAGGTAATAGGGCCGGAAGCTAGGACATGCCCTTGAATCTGGGGTGACAACCCCCAAATGTACCTTTCAACCTTCTTTGATTCTGGGTTGACCATGGTAGGGCACAGTGCAGCGAGGTCGTTGAACCTAGCTGTGTAGGTGACTAGGTCAGACCCAGTCATTTTCAGATTCCAGAGCTCCTGCTCAAGCTTTTGCACTTCGCCCCTTGGGCAGTATTCTTCCAGTAGTAGAACCTTTAGATCGTCCCAACTCATGGCGTTGGCGACAGTGAGCGTCACTGAATTCACATGGCTTTTCCACCAAGTGAGGGCTCGATCTATGAAAGTGCAAGCAGCGAACTTGACTTTGCTTGCTTCCAGGCATGAGCAGATCTCGAAGACCGTTTCGGTCTTCTCGAACCATTGCATTAGTGCAATGACTCCCCCAGTTCCATTAAAAGTTTTTGGCTTAGCGTTAGAGAACTCCTTGTAAGTACATTCTCTTCCTTGGCCATGACCAGTGCCATGATTTGGATGATTTGTGCTGCTTCCCGCCCCTCCATTTCCGTGGGAGTTTATTTGCAAGAGGGCTGCAGTTACTGCTGCTGTAATAGCAGCCTGGACCATGGCTGGATCATAAGCTGGTGGTGGAGGTGGTGGTGGTGCCGTGCCCGGCCTGGGCCTTAGGTTTGGACGAGGAGGCATCGCGCTGCCAAAAGAAAAAAATGGAAAAATTTATAAGTTTTGGCAGTTCAGAGTTGCATGATATTGAGTCAACTTCTAATAGTTCTAAGAAGTTGGGTTTGACCGACACAATGTCTTGAGCTTGAAAGTAAAGTTTGAATAGATGTACCAATGAATTGAACGAATTGCGCATGATTAACAACAAAAAGAAAAGGGATATACCCTTATACATATTAAACATATAGTTGTGTTACAGTGGGGTCTAGACAAAAGTTCTTGGCCTTTCTAAAGGCCTCCGATTACAGAACCATTTAAAGAAAATAATACTTTTATCCGAAGTCCTAATTTATAACAAAATTTGAGAGTCGGGCAAGTACTACTCGCGGCGCGCTTTGCGTTTGGAGCTAGACTCCGTGTCGGACTGCTTCGACTCCATGAGGCGTCTATCAAACGCGGCTTGTTGTTCTCTTAATTCTGCGAAGGCCGCATTTTCTTGTGCTTGAAATGCTTCGGCGCGAATGTGAATGTCGTTCTGCAACAACTCTAGGCGGTTGATATCGGCCGTGTGGATTTGTACTTCCACATTGACCTCTCGGATTCGGTTGGCTTGCACTCCGGATTGATAGCACTGGTTGGCGAGTTTGCCAACCATGGCCGGAAGTGCTCGGTCGGCTGATCCCCCGCCTCTCACATCATAGAAGTCTCGGCACATACCGTAGGGAGGGCGTAAGCTTTGTTGTTGGCTCCAATGATGGAGGTGACTTCCCCACACTGGAGTGGGTCCTTGGAAGTTCCTCACGTGGACGGGAGGTTGTGGGATTGGTGGATTTATAATTTCTGTATCCGAATCCGTGCCAGAGTCATCCCCTCCCTCCACCTCTATAGGCTCTTCGCCTTCTTCAGGATCTTCTTCGATCCACCCCCATTACCTTGGTTGGGGTAGTAGGGGTCATTGGGGTGATGGAATCCCGCCATTTAGACTGTACGAGAATAGAGTTAAAAAAAATTTACTATAAGCTAGAGCACATGAAACTTACCCTTAAGTTTAATGGTTGACGGCACTCGAATACTCCCTTAGTATTCTTTACCGATATGCTTTTGGTAAGTTTTAATTTGTTGTCCATTGCAGACACTCCTTGGCATACGTTAGTCGGCTCTTGGACAAATATAGTTGATCAGGCTATATTCTTCCCAGTTCCGATTACATGTCCCAAGGCGTACCTGTACTTCACAACTTATTTATTATATTTCTAAAGTTATTTACTATGAAACTGTTATTAGTAAAAAAAAATGAGTGCATGCTTACCTTAAAACTAATTAGATTTAATTTCAAAAGTATGAATTTTCTCAGAGTGTTTTTGCCCAGTTGAGTTTCTAGTTTTATATCAAAAAGGAATGGTTTTGATATACTTAATTCCCTATAAATAAAGCTGTGATACCAATCTGTCGCACCCCCAAACCAGAACGGCGGAAACGTTCGGGGGCAGAGGACGTCATATTCAGTATCATAACAGTTCATAGAAACGAAAGTACACACCACCATATATATTAAAGTTTCCAAGATGTTTACATAATTGTATTCATTACATGTTCAAAAGATAAATACATAAACATCATTCAAAAGAAGTAATTAACGCCAGTGCGTTAATCCCAAAAGTTGATTCCCAAACCTGCTTAGCGGTTCCCTAAGAATACAAGTTAATTCAAGAAAAAGTGTCAACAATTAAGTTGGTGAGTTCATAAGTAGTTTAGAAAAAATGGATGCCATTCCAAAATGGGTGTATGTTTTCCAGAAAACGCAGCATTTCAAATGTAAAGAGTTGTGATTTGTTGTGTTGAAAGTGAATGTATTAGATCCAGAAAATCCCATATTTTCCCTAATGGTTGAGATACGAGTGGTTGTGCTTTCCAAGAAAAACCCTTATTTTCTTATAAAAGTATGAAATGCATATGAATGTTCGTGTTATAAGTTGTAAATAATTGCACCAGGAAAATCCCTTATTTTCCTAACATAAATGGCAGTCTCTAAGACCGAAAATCGCAAGAAACCGACGTTCAAAAGTTGTGTCATAGTTTTATATAATAAAGCTATACGAAGATCGCATTCGTTAGATGAAGAATAGTTTTAATAGCTACTCGTTCATAAAAGAATAATACCATAATGATTGTATATCCGATGAGTTTTATAACCATACTAAACATAATATGCCTGTAACGACGTTCTTCAGGCGTCGCAGTGTTATAACAACTGTCACCCCAAAAGACGGACTGTAGCTAACAGTCAGGGCGCGGGATCATGACTTCCCGTATAGATCTATACACATTTGACACGTTCTCCGAACGGGAGACTCTGGTTATAGACAGGACTTGCACCATTACTTTCTAATAAAGAAAAGTAACGTTTGAAGATATACACGTCTCATGGATTCTCAACTAAGCCGGTATTAAAGTCATAGTTTTGTATACAAAGTTTATCCTTTTTCACAATGTTTGACAAAGAAAGATCATAAGTTTTTAGAATGTATAAGACGACTTAACAATGAAAGGTACTTTGAAATAATTATATACTTTGTATAAGTCTAATGCACGCAAAGTATGACAAGAGTTTTCCATAATAGTAATGAGTTCCAAGTGATTTATTCGGTAAAACAAGCGAAGTGAAACTTCATAAAATATACGATAATAACCGTATGTTTACTTGTATTCCCCCCCCCCCCCTAAAGAAGTATAAAAGCATTTAAAATGTATTTAAAGTGTGTTTGAAAGGGGTATGAACTCACTTGAAAGTTTGAAGATAGCAAGATCGAAAACCGGGCAGAGTTTCATCTCGGGAAATGGATTTTCCTCGGAAATCTCGGGATTCCTCGGGAGTAAAATAGACCTTCGGGACTTGCACAAAATGACCAGGGCTTCGGGGTAGTGCGAGCACGGAAAACGAGGTAAAACGCAAGAAAAAGGAGGGAGAATGGGCCATTTTCCCGGGAACCCTCGCATGCTATTTATAGGGGGCCTGAGAAGCCTCGTACGCGGGGCGTACGCGTACGTCATGCGTGACCGAAGCCTCGACTGCCTCGGCCTCGGATGGGACGACTCAGGCAGTCGGGTTGGATGGGACGGCGGGTCGGACGGGCGGGTCGGTAGCCTCGCATAGGACGACGTGGACGGTTTGAGGCCAAGCTCCTCGGGTACGCAGGGCGTACAGGGGTACGCAGCGCGTACCTCGGATGAGGACGCTGACTCCTTTTCGGATAATACCGAATTTTAATAAAAATTATATATAAATTATTTATCAAACTTCGAAAATTCATATCTCCTTCATACGAACTCTGTTTTTGACGTTCTTTATATCCACGCGAAGGTGAGACTACGATCTATAACTTTCATTTAGATTCCGTTGGCAAATTCCGGAATTATTTTTTATTATTTATTTATTAAAATAACGTGATTAAGGAATTTCTTTAAAAATTCATAACTTATTCATATGATGTCCGATTTGAGCGTTCTTTTTATGCATGTTTGTAGTTTAATGATATCTATGACTTTCATTTAGACACCTAAGGTCAGAAAGTGTTTTATTGAAACTTTGCGTTTTTACGCAACTTCGTATTGCCGGTTTTTGTCGGATAACTTAGATTGGTCATAATTTCTTCGTTATAACTCGGATTTTTGTGTTATTTATATATTTGGAAACCTTAAGACGATAACTACCACATAGTGTACTCCAAATAGAGTTTTTGAATACTTCATTTTTCGATGTTATTCTAATTCCTTTCTCAAAGAGGTTACAAGACTCGATTTTTACTGACTTGAAATAACGGGCTGTTACAACTTGTCACTTATTGCCACAATCTTAACTTTAAGACTTGTTATTGGAACGAAGTATGATTGACCTTTTGATTTAACCATTTCTTCAATTCTTGATTCCTCCTCTTAAACATACAATTGTACTAAGACTCACTTAGATGATCAATTGAGATATGGTTCTTAATCATTAAGACCTATCATAAAGCATAAACGGTACTCTCCCTTCTTCTTAGAATGGAGAACCTTTTATCTTTCTGCCTACTTGATTCTTCTTATTCGTTCTACCATTGATTTAAACCTTTTTAATCAATTCAGAGTTACACTTAATCTTATAAGTATAATCATATTTACTAAACCTTTAGTAAATCATGACGAATATCTTTGTTACTGTTATGGTGACTTTGATCAACACACAACTTTGTGTGCTCGATCTCCTAGTCCTTCACTTGACACTTTGTCAACGAATTAGTCTAATTTCCAAATATGAAATTTCTCATTCATCATGCAACCAAGTTGCGTGATTCCAAATTTCTATCCAATTGAAACTTGGGTGATGAGAAACTCTCCCTATTTGGTAAATTCTCTACCTTACCATAAATAAGAATCATATCCATTTGTTGTATAAATATTCAAACATCAATTATCATAACGACTTCATTGCAAGGAAGTGAACAAATAAATAAATAAGTCAAACCAAAATTTATTTTATTTATAAAAGCAGCGGAAAACATTTGTCCTTACAATGCAAAATCCATTGAAAACTATGTATTTAAAAAAAAATTCTAACAACTCTATCATAACTATCTAAGCTCAAAATCTAATCTTCAAGTCCATGCGATCAAGATCCATTTCTTGTAATTAGATTCATCTTGCTCTTTCACCAAGCTTCCTTTCTTTTCACCGATCCTGAAAAACATTCAAATGCAATCTTATCACATCATGTATTAAGAATCAATGAATAGGAACTTAACGGAGTTAGATAGTGGATTTTACCTGAAGCATAGTCATACTCTTTGACTCTCCCATCTTTGGAATCTTCAGGCTTTTAGGGCAGACTTCTATCCAATGCCCTTTCTTTTGGCAGCAAACGCAGGTCGGTTCTCCTAGAACATCCTCGGAAGCATGGTCGGTTGACTTTCCCAACAAATACGCTCCATTGCTTCGCCAAATCATTTCTGATTCAGCAGCAATGAGTATGTAAGTTAGGTTAATGAGGTTGTCGTCATGATCCATCATATAATACTTTCTTTTGCACTCATTATATGACTCAGGAAGTGACCGCAAAACCCAATTCACAGCCAACTCATCGAGAAATGACACACCCAACTTAATCAACCTATCGATTTGTGATTTCATTCCTAGAATGTGGGCACACATGGATTTACCATCTTCATGTTTCATTTCCAATAGGGCCTTTGTAACAACCCGAAGTTGTTCATCGCCAAAACCTGTTCTACCCGAAAAATTCACCGTTATCAAAATCGTTACGTTTTCACTTTGGATTAAATTATTTAAATTTATATGTTTATTATAATTTAATGAGTGTCCAAACCCCTTTGGAATTCATGAAATTAACCCAAAAGTGTTTATTTCAAAAAGTTAGAAACGTTCCCGCCGGGTTACGGTAACTTAATCGGGTGCGACCAAAAGCCCCGTTTAATATCGGTATCGGGTAGAATTCCACCGTGTCCAAGTTTTAGGACCTATATAAACATGTTTAAGCACCCATTTGAAGCTTTTTCTTCCTCTCTCTACTCTCTCTCTAACCTCTCTCCTAAATCCAAGTTTTAGGGTCCAAAACTCAAATTTAAGGCCTCAAATCTCTAAGGTACTTTCCCTAGCTTGTTACGTAACCTCCCTAGCCTTCAAATTCGAGTTCAACACATGGATTAGGACCACATTCATGAGTTTATAGCCCTGGAACAATACTAGGCCGTAAACTCATATAATATGGGTTTTGGAGCACAAAAACCCTTCCTAAACACAATTGGACCTTAGATATGGCTAGATGGCTTCATGGAATGGAGTTATAACATTTTAAACATGGATTTTGAGACATTTGAAGGAGTTTATGGCCAAGGCACATGCTTGGGCGGTAAACTCATATATATGGGGTTTTTATGACCTTAAACCCTTCCAAAACCTCAACAAGACATCGATATGACTTCTAGAATAATTGCTTTAGCCTTGGAACACTATAAACATAATTTTTGAGGGATTTATGTGAGTTTACGGCCAAGGCTTGTTCTTGGGCCGTAAACTCCTTAAAACTTGGTGTAATTTCAATTTCAAGGCGCTAGAAAGCCATCCAACACCACCAAAAGCTTTGGAATAAATCATAGGACCAACCAAAAATAATTTAAGGACCTTAAACACATCAAAACCCCACATTTGAGAGTTTACGGCCGTAGAACATGCCCCATGGCCATAAACTTCTAAAAGAGTGTCAAATGGTGCCCAAAATTCATTTCTAGGCTTGTGGGAATTTTTAGAATCACATGTGACTAATTTTAAGACCTTAAAAACACTTATTCAAGAGGATATGAGAGTTTACGGCCATAGACCCCATGCTTAGGCCGTAAACTCCCTTAAGTGTTGTATTTGATGATTTTAATTCAATCCAAGCCTTAGGTAAAATTATTCCAAGCATTTCCCAAGTGTCCATATCCATTTGTGACCCATTAAACACCATAAACCACCCCACCATGAGTTTACGGCCGTAAACTCATGGGGAATGGGTGTTATGGCCGAAAACTCCATTTAAAAGTTTACTCTTGGGGAGTAAACTCATTTCCTAAGTCCCTCGCATCATTACATGTCCTTAAACGTCACCCGGGTCCCTCCAAACACTTGTATCGGAGTGAAATCGTGAGTAGAAGTAATTGTCCTTATCATATAATCAATCTAGGTCCTAATTAGATACAAATGTGTATCCTAATTAGATACAAATGCTATATCTGTCTTGATGAGATATCCCCTGTTCCATATCTCTTGATTCAATTCAGAGGACTTATGATCCTCTCTTTCTTGATCTTTTTAGATCAAGATGCCTCCAAGAAAAAGACCCAGCTCTAAGAACAACGACAATCCTCCTCCACCACCACCTCCTCCTCAATTCGATCTTGCATCACTCCAGACAGTTCTGACTGCTGCAATGGTGGCAGCCATGTCCCAAATGAATCCCGGTGGCTCCGGAGGTGGTCCCCAACCTCAAAACCCAGAAGATAGCGAGGGACACCAAAAAGGGGGTTCCTATAAAGAGTTCATGAACGTGAAGCCCACATCCTATGACGGCACTGGAGGTGTCATTTCCCTAACTCGATGGTTCGAGAAAATCGAATCAATCTTCAAAATATGTGTCTATTCAGAGTATGACAAAGTAAAGTTCGCCGCCTGCACATTCCTTGATAAAGCCCTGACTTGGTGGAACGGTCGAGTCAAATCTTTAACTTTACCAGTAGCAAATGCTATGGGTTGGGAAGCTATGAAGGAGCTTCTGCTTGCAGAGTATTGCCCTCGGGGTGAAATTCAGAAGCTAGAACACGAACTCTGGAACCTTAAGATGAAGGGTTCCGACATAGCCGCTTATACCTCAAGATTCGATGACCTGGCATTACTCTGTCCGGGAATGGTTACCCCGGAGAGTAAAAAGATCGAGAGATGCATCTGGGGATTGACCCAACCAACAAAAGGGAATGTCTTGGCTGCGAAGCCAGATACCTACGACAGCGCTAAATGTCTTGCGAAAATCTTGATCGATCACGAAGATAACTCTGATGAGGAAGCTACTACCCCCGAGCCAGTCACCAGTGGAGACGGAAGCAAAAAGAAATCTTGGAACAAGCGGAAGGCCTCGAGTACGCAAGGGTCTTCTAAGAAACAACAAACAGTAGCAATCCATGCTGCTACTGCCCCTGTTGCTGTCTCAGCTGTCGGATCCACGGCCCAAACTTCTACCAGTGGATACACTGGTACCCTTCCTTGGTGTGGTAAGTGCAGCTACCATCACCGCATTCCTGGTCCATGCCGCGAAAGGATCTGTGACAACTGTGGCAAGAAGGGCCATCTTGCTCGAACCTGCAGAAAACCAGCCAAATTAACGAACCCATCATCCGGAGCGGGAATCAGTCCAGCCTGCTACAATTGTGGTGAAGCAGGGCACTTCAAAAGGAATTGACCCAAAGCAGCTACAACCACTGATCCCTCTGTCGCCGCAGGTATACTTCTCTTTGATAATTCGTATACCTGCAACTCTTTTTGATTCCAGTACAAAGAGGGAAACCTGTTATCTATCTATTCGAACATTTTCTAAGCTCAATCCTTCGTATGTGATCGAAATGTGTATCATCGAGACGACTAACCAGTGAGATAGAGAACACTAACTTCGTACCTATAGATTAAATCCTCAGTCCAGAGGACTATTCTGTTCCATTCGATTAAATGGGAAACTTTTCACGAAATGCTTTGATGCTATGTTTAACATGGAATGACTGAGCCTCATTCATGTTGTTATCTTGGTTTTGAAAAGGGTCGCCTATCTATATCTTTTCCTCGACCCGACTCTCATGATCTTCGACATCAAACCTTCGTATTGTTTCATGCTTTAAAACTCAAAATTTTTTCCTGATATGAATTACCACGCATCCCTCGTTTCTGTGATCATTGAGAAACGGGAAGTTAGCAGCTCTTTCTTCTAAATGTCTGTCCTAAAGGATTCCCGGGAATTTCTTTCAAACGTCTAAGGTTAGTCCCACCTCAGACCTTTCGAGATCTTCGTAGAAATCGATTATGCAATCTTCAGATTTCTGATGCCTTGAGAGCCTGGTAATATCTATCCAGTACATCACGTCTCGAATCCTTAGAATTACCTACCCGACAAAACCCTAGTGATTCCTTTGAGGAAACCGAAGTCTTTCAGGGTTGGAACCTCCATGGGAGAATCAATTAAGATCATAGATTGAGAGAGAGTCAAGGTACGAAACAAAGACACGTCACGATAGTGAGAATTCGCTAGAACGCCCAGTAGAGACCTGACTCCACTTGAGAAAGTGAAGATCTGAGGCAACAAATCCATTCGTGTCTCATTCCAAATTCATGATCTATATCTTATTCTATGAATTTCGGGACGAAATTCCCTCTAACGGGGGGATAATGTAACAACCCGAAGTTGTTCATCGCCAAAACTTGTTCTACCCGAAAAATTCACCGTTATCAAATTCGTTCCGTTTTCACTTTAGATTAAATTATTTAAATTTATATGTTTATTATAATTTAATGAGTGTCCAAAACCCTTTGGAATTCATGAAATTAACCCAAAAGTGTTTATTTCAAAAAGTTAGAAACGTTCCCGCCGGGTTACGGTAACTTAATCGGGTGCGACCAAAAGCCCCGTTTAATGTCGGTATCGGGTAGAATTTCACCGTGTCCAAGTTTTAGGACCTATATAAACATGTTTAAGCACCCATTTGAAGCTTTTTCTTCCTCTCTCTACTCTCTCTCTAACCTCTCTCCTAAATCCAGGTTTAAGGGTCTAAAACTCAAATTTAAGGCCTCAAATCTCTAAGGTACTTTCCCTAGCTTGTTATGTAACCTCCCTAGCCTTAAAATTCGAGTTCAACACACGGATTAGGACCACATTCATGAGTTTACGGCCCTGGAACAATTCTAGGCCGTAAACTCATTTAATATGGGTTTTGGAGCATAAAAACCTTTCCTAAACACAATTGGACCTTAGATATGGCTAGATGGCTTCATGGAATGGACTTATAACATTTTAAACATGGATTTTGAGACATTTGAAGGATTTTATGGCCAAGGCACATGCTTGGGACGTAAACTCATATATATGGGGTTTTTATGTGTAACAGCTCAAATTTTCAAATAAATTTTTCATTTAAAACAAAACATCATTATTCGACAAAAAAGTTTATTCCAAGTTTATTGCAAAAGTATAAATAATAAATCTCCAAGATCTTCAACAATGGCAGTGTGTACGTGTCACGCTGGCACCTTCCCACGGTAATCACTAGTACCTGAAAAACATAAACACAACTAGTAAGCATAAATGCTTAGTGAGTTCCCCAGTATACGACTTACCCACATACGCCTTCCGGCCCGGACCTTTCGGTCCACATAACATTGCCTTCCGGCCCGTAACATAATCGCCTTCCGGCCCATAACATATCGCCTTCCGGCCCGTATTAAATTGCCTTCCGGCCCATAGTATTTTGCCTTCCGGCCCATAATAGTATAAAACATAACACATGTAACATAACGCACATAACACATAAGTCATACATCATACCGTTCTTTCTATCACATAAAGTCTCGCCTTCCGGCCCGTATAAGCATACATCACATATAAAGCATCTACCTCTCTAGACATAGCATAAATATAACACATACGACCTTCCGGTCTCGCAGTCAAACCCTTCCGGGTGAAGTATAGTGAGAAGACTCACCTCGTAGTATGCAAGCTATAAACCCTTCGAGCTACCCACACTCGATCCGCTAATCTGCAGGTTCCCTATAATACCACATACCCTTATTAATGATCTTATCAAACAAAACAACTGACCCTACTAAGTTACATACAGGTCAACGGTCAACTTGACCGGACTCGTCGAGTGCAAAGGCAACTCGGCGAGTCTAGACACCCCGACTCTACTCGCCGAGTCTAAAGAACGACTCGACGAGTTCCAGTAGATCTTCAAGCTACTCGGCGAGTCTGAAGAACAACTCGGCGAGTCCTAGTGAATCTTCAAGCTACTCTCCGAGTCTGATCATTGGACTCGGCGAGTCCTCGCCATGCAGCCAATCCGCTGCCTCCTGTATCTCGCATGATTCCGTAGTATATAGATATGGGGCTTCCTGGACTTTCACATATATTATTACAGTGGTTTAAACACTTGTAACAACACTATAATCTACCAATTCCTTAAATGGGTTTCCTAACCCTAAATTCGCATACAACGTAAAAGCTACAGATTATGATCCGAAGATTACCTGGAAACGTTTTCCCTGTGCCCCCAACCTTCAGAACTCGACCCCTTGAACCTCCTTTGATCACCACCTTGCTTCTCCTTGTCTAACAATCTCTTCAAGCTTCCACTAGCCCTCACCCTTGCTCCAGATGCCCACAGACTCCTAAGGTATCTTCAATCAGCCAAAAGACGAGACGTGACGGCCATAAAGTCATTATATACGATTCAGAATCAAAACGGCTAGGGTTTCAGCTGAACAGCGTCGACTCGCCGAGTCCTTATTGGACTCGTCGAGTCCAGTCGCGTATCTGTGACCAAGACCATGGTCCTACTCGGCGAGTCATGCACCAACTCGCCGAGTCCCCTCCTAAATGTGCCCCAAAAAATAATTTAAAGAAATACCTGAAATTCCGGGTTGTTACATTATGACCTTAAACCCTTCCAAAACCTCAACAAGACATGGATATGACTTCTAGAATAATTGCTTTAGCCTTGGAACACTTTAAACATAATTTTTGAGGGATTTATGTGAGTTTACGGCCAAGGCTTGTGCTTGGGCCGTAAACTCCTTAAAACTTGGTGTAAATTCAATTTCAAGGTATTAGAAAGCCATCCAACACCACCAAAAGCCTTGGAATAAATCATAGGACCAACCAAAAATAGTTTAAGGACCTTAAACACATCAAAACCACAAATTTGAGAGTTTAGGGCCATAGAACATGCCCCATGGCCGTAAACTCCTAAAAGAGTGTCAAATGGTGCCCAAAATTCATTTCTAGGTTTGTGGGAATTTTTAGAATCACATGTGATTAATTTTAAGACCTTAAAAACACTTATTCAAGAGGATATGAGAGTTTACGGCCATAGACCCCATGCTTAGGCCGTAAACTCCCTTAAGTGTTGTATTTGATGATTTTAATTCAATCCAAGCCTTAGGTAAAATTATTCCAAGCATTTCCCAAGTGTCCATATCCATTTGTGACCCATTAAACACGATAAACCACCCCACCATGAGTTTGCGGCCGTAAACTCATGGGGAATGGGTGTTATGGCCGAAAACTCCATTTATAAGTTTACTCTTGGGGAGTAAACTCATTTCCTAAGTCCCTCGCATCATTACATGTCCTTAAACGTCACCCGGGTCCCTCCAAACACTTGTATCAGAGTGCTTTCGCGAGTAGAAGTAATTGTGCTTATTAAATAATCAATCTAAGTCCTAATTAGATACAAATGTGTATCTTTACATTATACTTAGGAACCTTGTGCGTTTGCAAGCCCCAGATCAACGTTTAGCATCCGAAATCATCACATTTCTCATTCGGTGAGTTCATACCCCTACACCCTTTTCCGTGTTTTTCAATGTTTTCAGGGGGGGAATACAAGCAAACTACAATTGTTTTCGAATTATAACATTGATATATTTCAAATAATATCTGGCAAATTTATAAATACTTTTACTCCTTATGTATAATGCTAAGCATAAGGAATGATTTATCAATTACAACTAAATGGATTTAGTTAAGGAAATAACCAAACTAATCAAATTATTATGGGAATAATTTGGGGTTCTTTACTGTTTGTGTTATCATGTGCTGATATCTATACAAAGTTATTAGATAAACTATGTCTGATTCAGTTTATCTCCGTATCATTTGAATGTATTGTCAGATAGTTTCATTGTATGTATCTATATTCGCTGTATTACGTTTCATAATCTTTTGTATGTTGATATCGTATGAGAACCCTGTGAATAGTTTAGTACTAGTTTGTGAGATAGTCACTACCCTTTTATGGATGATCAGTAAATCCTCCCCGGAAGTGTAACCAGAGTCTCCTGGAGGGAGAGCGAGGAATTTGTGAATAGATCTATTCGGGACTAACAATCCCACACCTTAACTGCTAGCTACAGTTAGGCGGGCACGCCTGGGGTGACAAATTTCTGGATATCATTCGACGTCTGACAAGCATCAAGGAGGTCTCGTTGTCGTATTAGCATGGTTACCCGACTCATAACATGTATTAATATAAGTTTATTCACAGTATCATTTTGATTTTGTTTCGATTCTGTATCTACTTTTTATAGGGTATCTATAACTTATATGGGATAGTAATCCCATGGTTTTTAAGTATATCTTATACGGGATAGTAATCCCATGGTTTTGGATCTATAACTATGACGGGATAGTAATCCCATGGTTTACATCTATATCTTGTCCGGGATAGTGATCTCATGGTTTTCAATCTATATTTATTTCGGGATAGTAATCCCATGATTTCAATCTATATCAAGTACGGGATGATAATCCCATGGTCTAAATCTATATCTTGTCCGGGATAGTAATCCCATGCTTCCCAATCTATATTTTCATATATATCAAATTATCTTGTGTCTAGTCCGGGATGGTAGTCCCATGGTCTTAAATCTGTATTTTCATATGTGTCAAACTATATTATATCTCGTTCGGGATAGTGATCCCAAGATTTTCAATATATAGTTTTGTGTATTAAACTATACTCTATGTTATTCAATCTTGCATTTAGGAAAATATGGGATTTTTCTGGGGTAAAATACATCACATAATCGAATTGGTAACAAATGATAACTAAACTAACTTTACATAAGAAAATATGGGATTTTCTTGGATAACAAACCTTTTTGGAAAACTAAAGGAAACCGATACATTTTCATAAAACAAAACCGCTTATGAACTCACCAGCTTTATGCTGATTTTCAAACCGCTTGTATTCTCAGGTCCAAGTTAGACAGGTACCCGATGATCTCTTTTGGTGAAGACGGAGTGCGTGGAAAACTCGTCTCGTTTTGTTCATATGACATATGTATAACTTTTGTACAATTTACTTTTTAAACAAATGTAAACTTTCGTATATATGTAATGTAATGGTTGTTTACTGTGATTACTATGTACATTGGATTTGATACACAACGTGGAGTCCACCCCGGAAATTTTTCCACCTTTGATTTTCGGGGTGTGACAGCCTTAGTGATATTGAACCTTTCAATTCTTCGATCTTGTGGGTTAGGGAGAACAATTGGAGGAGGTGGAGGAAGTGAAGCATGATTTCTTGTTCCTTGATCGAATCATGGAATACCATCTTCATGTGGAATGCTTGTTCCACGGGATTTGGGAAGACCATAGTTGTCGAACTTTGACATCTACAAAACGGGAGAAAAACGAATTCAAGTTAGTTGATTGATTGAGTCCTTAGTAAATCACCCAAATAAGATACTAAGGCTAGGACTCAACACAATATGCTAGTACCTAGAAAAGGGATGCCGTAATCTAGTTGCAGAATATTTGAAGGTAAGTGAATGACGATTCACTAATTTCCACCATGAAAAACGAAGAAGAAATTTATGTTTTAAATCTATAAAAACTCCTAGAACCTTTAAGATTCATTGAACATTTCAATGGCATGTTTAATCTCGATATGTTCCTCTTGTTTGTGACTGGGATGCCGAGGATCACAAAGCAGGTGTGAATAACCATTCAAACTTACATGGTGCCCTCACATGTTACAGTCACCTATTCGATGTGCCGGTAAACCACACACGCTCCACCGAACTATGAAAAACCTTGAGACACCCTTTTCTACCTTTGTTTAGAACCATTTAGTGTGTCGGTAAACCACACATGCTCCACTAAAGTCTTCACAAGGGCACAAAGTGTAATTTCATGGAATTGCATCAATTCACTTTGCCTAAGTAACTAAGATTGGGAATTTGTAAAAACATTTAGTTACTTTTGTATTTCAGTATACTTATAATGGAAGGTTTCGTCCTATACTACCCGTTTGGCTAACGACCCTCCACTAGTCAAGAGTGCGGTGGTTAAGAGTGGATACCCATTCAATCGCCATTTTATAGGCAATTTCCTTAAACACCCCTTATAGACCAACTTCGTGAATGAGGCCTACTAACGGTAAGACTGACTTTTACTCATACATATATATAATGTTAGACTTTTAATGTTATATATAGTATAGGGTGTATTTTACACTTTGAAAATACTAAGTGGTCAAATTTAATAATTATACCTTTAATTCTATTAAATTTTAAACCAAAACTATTATGGATTTATTAAACATCTTTTAATTATACTTCTTAATTAATTAATAAAACCATAAGGGTGTGATTTGAACTTTTTCAAAACAATACTAGGGTTTTAAAATTTAACATTCCTAATTAAACTTTTAATCAACTTTTAAATTCCAAAACTTGAGGGCAAGTTTTGAAACATTTCAAAACATTAGGGTTTCAACTATTTAAATTTCAAAACAACAAAACTTTTGGCTTCAAATTTAAACTATAAAACCTAAAGGGGAAAATATGAAACTTTTCATAACAACAAGGATCAAATAAAAAATAATATAAATTAACATTTAATCACATAATTATCCATATTTGATTTATTTAATGATTTCTTGCAAAACAATTTACCAATTTAATCAAAATAATTAATCAATTATCACATAAGGAAACAAATATTTTATTAATTGATAAATATCTTGAATTAGATCAAGAATATACTCATATATATATCATAAAATTGGATTTATATTGATCTATTATGATAAAGGCAAGTATCTAAAAGATAAACAAGAAGAAATCCCGAAAATAGCTCCATCTGACGCTCGAACACGCCGAGTACCCCCATGGACTAGCCGAGTAGGGGGCAACTCGCCGAGTCCACAGTGGGACTCACGAGTCCATCATTCAGATCCACAAAAAACGAATTTTTTCAACATACAAGGCATCAATACAATAGAAACCAATCTAGGCTCTGATACCACTGATGGGTTTTGGTCATAAGAACATCCTATGTGCTCATACAAACTCTAATGCTTGGATCTAGGTTTCTCTATTGTACATGCAAGTTATCCAAGACTATAAACCCTAATTCTAGCATTCAAGTAATCATATTAACATGAGAATAGGTTTAAGATCATACCTTGATTGTTCTGTAGCAATAACAATCTCAATTCCTCATTGTATTGACTTTAGAAAGCTTAGAGTCACAAATATAACTCCTCTAATGGTTCACAAACACCATAAGCAAGAGGATGAAGAGGAGAGAGGATGGAGGCTGCCCAAAACGTGCTCTAACCCTAGAAGAGAAGTCTTTTTTTTTTTTTTTTTTTTTTTTTTTTTTTTTTTTTTTTTTTTTTACGTTTTTGAGTCAGAAGGGTCATATATATAGTGAGGCTATTAGGGTTATCTAACAAGGAAACCCTAATTTGGATGTTTAAGCCCTAATCAACCCATGGACCCCCTTTCCTTAAGGCCTTGGATGATTTCTTATGGGTTTCCCCATAGAATTCGTCCACTCCTTAATATAAGGCAATCCATGGCCCAAATTGCAATTATCTTATAATTCCAATTGCAGTCCGTTAAGTTTAATTAATCTATTTTAGTCACAAAACTAATTACCAATTAATTCTTGACTAATCTTAATTAAACAATATGATTTCTCCTTTAATATATTATTCTCATAATATATTAATAAATCATATTTAATCCTTTCTCTCCATAATTCATCCTATCAAGTTGCTTTGATAAAGGCAACCCAAAAGGAACATGCACCATCGGGTCAAGTACATACGAAAATAGTTATGGACATAGAGACTAATCCAACAGTTTTGCAGTATAAGAAATCTATATGTTTGTTCTAGTTATTAATCACATGTGATTAATGTAATAACTACAATGTTTCAACTTGTATCCCCCCCCCCCCCATAAAAGCATTTAAAATCATTTTAAAAGGTGGGTTAGGGGTATGAACTCACCTGTAGTGAGTGGTTTGACTGAAATATCGGTAAAGGACAATGAGCGCTAAGTGGAGGAACACGAAGAGCCTTATGATACTTGAGAGAGAAATTGGGTTTCTTGACTTGAAAGGGTGAAGAATGAGGGAAAAGTGGAGGAACATCACACTAAAAGCCAAGAGTTTATGGCCACCATGAGTTTACGGCCGTAAACTCACGTGTTGAGGTCGTAAACTCCTCATGAAGGAGTTTATGGCTTATTTGATGGCTTTGAATTTCAACAGATAATTCCTAACACTTATTCCTTGGATGTAATAGGCTTAGAACACTCAAAAAGACCCTAAACAGTACTAAAAGATAACATAAATATGTCTGAATTTGATTGAGTTAAATGGTTGTGCATGATAGAAATTTCGGGTTGTCACACAAAACAATATCATAAAAACCATAGTGAACTTAGAGTATGTCAACAAACATCCAAATACATCAAAGTTATATAAAATATCGAACAATGTGGTGTGTGCAATGCAGTCATCCCGAGCTATTCCCTTTTGAAATCGGGGTACCTTAAACATAAACTAAAAACCATAAGTACAAAGCTTAGTGAACTCCCCAATATAACACAAACTATAAATATCAAACATATAATGAGCCCCGCCCAACATCGGGCCCCACTCAGTAAACAAATATGTCAGTCATCGGGCCTGCTTGGTATACATATAAACATATAAACAAATAAATACATAAGCCATGCAATAATCACAAAGATAAATAACATACAAAATGGCCATCGACTCTTGCTGGGTAAGCATATAAACACATAACATATGCAAGAGTCATGCAAATATCTTGCATCCTAAACATAAGAAACCATGGGCCCAACATTGGTGCATTCAACCCGCTAAACACAGTGAGGAAACTCACCTCAAGTAGCTGAAAAACTTAAATAAATATCGGTCTTCTAGTTCGAAAAATTCCCGTGCTAGCAACATCAAATAATATCCAATTAATAATTGGACCATTTTACCCCTTTTCTTACCTAGCCCAACAACCAACACCCATCACAACTACTCAAAAGGCCCAAATTCCTAAATGGGGACCCAAATCCCAATATGGTCCAATCTTCCAAATTGGGCCCAAAACTGATGATGGGCCTAAATCCATAAAAGCCTAATATACTAGCAATAACCCAAAATTAGATGTCTAATGGCCAAACAAGGCCAAATCTTAAAAGTACAAAACTGATGGGTTTTAGCCATAAGAACTTTCCTATGTGCGCATGCAAAACCCTAATGCTTAGATCTAGGCTTTCTAATCAAACATTCTTTGAATCCAAGACTTCTAATGACTATTTAGGTGTAATAACAATATTGAAACAGATCTAGAATCATACCTTTGAATTCCTTGTTGATCTTGTTGTCTTGGAGCTTCTAGAGTCACAATTGTCATTCCTCTAATGGCTTACAAACACCAAATAGCAAGGAGGATGATTTGGGAGAGAGGATAGGGGAGGAATTCGGCCAGAGTCTCTCTACTTTAGATGAGATACCGAATTCCCTCAGCCATAGGGTCTATTTATACTTGTAGACTCCTTAAGGGTTACAGCTTAAACCCTAATTGGATAACTTAGACTTTAAGTTAATCCATATCCTTTCCTTGATAACCCTATGGACGATTTTAGCTTATCCTAGCCTTAGAAATTGTCCAATCCTTTATCAATAAGGATTTACAGTCTAAAGTTTAACTATCAAGCAATTGACAATGTATACCCTCTTATTTAATTAATCTCTTTAAGTCACCAAATTAATTCTAATTAATTCTATGACTTATATTAATATATTATTCTTTATATTATTCTCATAATATACTAATAGTATTTACTCTCTCTTAATAAATCATCCTATCAAGTTGCTATGGTGAAGGCAACCCAAAAAGACCATGCACAATCGGGTCAAATACTTACCTATTATAGTTGCAGCCTTAGACACTATTCCAACAGTCTCCCACTTGGATAAGTCTAGTAACTATATGCGCAGGTACATTTCGATTTGCAATCGTAGCTCTCAAAGACGCTGTCAAACTCTGATCTAATCAATATTGTCCTTTAGATAAGGGATCGTACAGTCCTTTGTTAGATATCATGCTGACAATACTATGGAATAGTTAGTCTAGCATTTGGTTTCTCGATCTCCGATTTATTTGACATAGAACTTAATCGAACACATCAATTCAGTTCTGACCGGGCCCAACACATAAGTCAAATCAAATCATCGAGCGGCCGAGATATCACTTTTTCCTTCTTAGGATAAAAGCTACAAATGAACTTCGACTTATATGCATTTACTTATTCATTAACCAACTACACACAACAATGCGTTTTATAACATCGAGTTACCAATGCGTTTTCGCATTATCAATGTACAATCAATTAACCAATAACAAACCATATATCTAGGTTTTAAGACTATATGATATTATCGTCTTGCGATCACCCATTTACTATCACATTCCATAAGGTGATTCCAGCAAGCGCGGGTTTGTTCCAATGCTCAAACCTAGTTCATAAGTACTCATGAACGTTGCAGCAATCTTTTGCTATGTCTAACACCATTTAGACACTCTACACACCTATTCATTACAATCTTCATTCATATATACTTCCGACATATGAACTATTGTGGACTATTTGAACAATTCGATTATTCTTAATAAACTCAATTATTCTGGAAGTCAAAACATGCAAAGTGAAACGATAGTTAAACAATTAACATAAGACAGTAACATTACTTATAAATAAAACTCCTTTATATAATCATCAAATGTTAATTACATTTATCTATTATACGTTTCTAATATTATCTAATCTACGCTAATATCATCCTTCAGCCCAATACTCCTAGCATGCTGCAAATGCTTAACCCTACTCAGTCCCTTCGTAAGCAGATCTGCTGGGTTATCTTCCGATGATATTCTCTTCACTACGAGTTGTCCTTCTTCTACACGATGTCTAATAAAGTGATATTTTCTATCGATATGTCGTGATCTACCATGATCCCTCGGTTCCTTGGTCAAGGCAACCGCACCTTCATTATCACAAAAAATCTCCATGGGCTCTTTTATGGCAGGTACGACTCCAAGATCACTAATGAAGTTCTTTAGCCATATTATCTCCTTCGACGCTTCGCTCGCTGCGATGTACTCTGATTCGCACGTTGAATCAGCTACGGTTTCTTGCTTGGAACTCTTCCAAGTTACTGCTCCTCCATTCAAGGTAATGACCCAACCCGACTGCAAACGCTAGTTGTCCCTGTCGGTCTGAAAACTGGCGTTTCTATACCCTCGCACCTTCAAGTCATCACTCCCTCCAAGGACTAAGAACCATTCCTTCGTCCTCCGAAGGTACTTAAGGATATTCTTCACCGCAACCCAATGGGCTCTGCCAGGATTCCCTTGATATCTACTAACCATGCTCAAAGCAAAGGCTACATCAGGGCGAGTACAAGTCATAGCGTACATGATTGAGCCAACTGTGGAAGCGTATGGAACTCGGCTCATTTCAGCTATCTTGGCTTCGGTACTCGGACTTTGAGTCTTACTCAACTTGGCATTGTTTTGTATCGGTAATTCTCCCTTTTTCGAGTTTTCCATACTAAAACGTTTTAGTACCTTCTCTAAGTAAGTGTTCTGACTAAGTCCTATTAGTCTCTTACTTCTTTCTCTTACTATCCTTATTCCCAAATTGTAGGAAGCGTCTCCGAGGTCCTTCATAGAGAAGCACTTCCCGAGCCAGGACTTAACTTCCTGCAGAGTCGGAACATCGTTTCCTATGAGTAATATGCCATCGACATATAGAACGAGAAAGCTTACTACACTCCCACTGGCTTTGACATATACACACGATTCATCTTCGCTTCATACAAATCCAAACTCTTTGACTTTCTCATCGAAGCAAAGATTCCATCTGCGAGACGCTTGCTTTAGTCCATAAATGGACTTCTCAAACTTACACACTCTATTCGGATGCTTCGGATCCACAAACCCTTCTGGCTGAGCCATGTAAACATCCTCAGCCAACTTCTCGTTAAGGAAAGTGGTCTTGACATCCATTTGCCAAATCTCATAATCATGAAATGCGGCAATAGCTAGCATCACTCTAATAGATTTTATCTTCGCAACTAGTGAGAAGGTCTCTTCATAGTCAACTCCGGGAGTTTGAGTAAAGCCCTTCGCAACTAATCGCGCTTTATACATGTGTACCTTTCCATCCACGTCGGTCTTCTTCTTGAAGATCCATTTGCACCCAACAGTCTTACGTCGGGGCACATTATCAACCAAATTCCAAAATTGGTTATCATACATGGATTGGATCTCGCTATCCATTGCCTCTTTCCATTTCGCAGACTCTGGGCCTGCCATGG
This sequence comes from Lactuca saligna, assembly GCF_052625555.1. Classification (NCBI taxonomy): domain Eukaryota; kingdom Viridiplantae; phylum Streptophyta; class Magnoliopsida; order Asterales; family Asteraceae; genus Lactuca; species Lactuca saligna. The sequence goes on from NC_136418.1 coordinate 75,309,398, forward strand.
CTTCCTTATGGCTATTAGGTTCATCAAGATTTATTAGTGTACTATCACTAATATACGTGTCCCCTTCGGTAGTAATATGAAAACCATACAATTGGGGTTGAAACCTAACTCTTTCGGAACGTATAAGAGGTAATGATGTGTCAATCAGTTCAACCGGAGTTTCCTCCTCGGGTTGAGTGCCAGCGGTAGAGGTTCCTTCATCCATTGACTCTTGAATCTCTTCAAGATCGATTTGCCTCCCACTGTCTCCTTGGCCTATGAGTTCTCGCTCTCGGAAAACTCCTCTCCTTGCAACAAAGACAACATTGTCCTTCGGTCTATAGAAGAGATATCCAAAGGATTTCTGCGGGTAGCCAATGAAAATACATCGCTCACTACGAGATTCGAGCTTGTCGTGAGTATCTCGTCTTATGAAAGCCTCGCAACCCCAAGCCTTGATATGTTCTACTAAGGAGCTTTCCCTGTCCACATCTCGTGAGGTGTTTTGGCAACCTTCTTAGTAGGGACTCGGTTAAGGATATAGGCGGCAGTCTCTAAGGCATACCCCCAAAAAGAGATAGATAGCGAAGCACGACTCATCATAGAGCAAACCATTCCCAGCAAGGTTCGATTACGCCTTTCTGCCACACCATTCAATTGTGGTGTCCTAGGTGGCGTCAATTGTGAAACTATTCCACACTCCTTGAGATAATCATGGAATTCAAGACTTAGGTACTCTCCTCCTCGATCAGATCGAAGCATCTTGATCTTCCTGCCCAATTGATTCTCTACTTCATTCTTAAACTCTTTGAACTTATCAAAAGTTTCTGACTTTTGCTTGATTAGGTAGATATACCCATATCTACTATAGTCATCGGTAAAAGTCACGTAGAAGCGGTTTCCATCCTTTGTGGTAGATCTAAACGGTCCACATACATCGGTATGTATGAGGTCCAATAGATCCTCACCCCTTTCGCACGTACCAGCGAAGGATGACTTAGTCATCTTTCCAAGTAAACAAGACTCGCATGTGTCATCTTCCTTAAGGTCAAATGACTCCATCGCTCCATCCTTTTGGAGTTCGGCTATGCATTTCTTGTTGACATGTCCAAGACGACAATGCCATAAAGATGTCTTATCCATACTATTGGAAGAATCCAAGTACAAAACATCATTTCCTAAGTTATCAACAATCATAAAAGTTTTATAAATTCCATTACATGGTATAGCTTCAAAGTAAAAGACACCATTTAGATAAGCTAAAATAGAACCATTCTCATTATTAAAAGAAAATCTAAAACCTTGTCTAAACAAACCATGAAAAGAAATGATGTTTCTAGCCATTTCTGGCGAATAGCAACAATTGTTCTGTAACAACGCAAATTTTCAAATAAATTTTTCATTTAAAATAAAGTAGTTTCATTCAACCAATAATATCATTTCATGTTTCATATCAAATACATATATAAAATCCCCAAGATCTCAAATGGCAGCAGTGTGTATGCATCATGTCGGCGCCTTCCCACGGTCCTCGCTAGTACCTGAAACACATACATAACAACTTGTAAGCATAAATGCTTAGTGAGTTCCCCAGTATACGACTTACACACATACGCCTTTCCAGGCCCTGACCTTCCGGTCCACAATACATTGCCTTCCGGCCCGTAACATAATCGCCTTCCGGCCCATAACATATTGCCTTCCGGCCCGTATCATATTGCCTTCCGGCCCATAGTATATTGCCTTCCGGCCCATAACATTTACAACACATAATACATTTAATCTAATATACATAGCACATACATCATACATCATACCTGACCTTTCTGTCACATAACATATCGCCTTCCGGCTCGTATAAACATACATATCATGCATAGCATCTACCTTTCTATTTACATCATAAATAACACATATCATATACGACCTTCCGGTCTCACAGTCATACCCTTCCGGGTGAAGTATAGTGAGAAGACTCACCTCGTAGTATGTAAACTATAAACTCTTGAAACCACTCGCACTCGGTCCGCCGATCTGCAGACTCCCTATAATACCATATACCCTTATTAATAATCTTATCAAACAAGACAACTGACCCTACGAAATTACATGCAGGTCAACTCTGGTCAACGGTCAACTTGACCGGACTCGTCGAGTGCAAAGGCGACTCGATGAGTCTAGACGTCCTCCCCAACTTCCCTGTTGTTCCCCTTTCTACTCGTCGAGTATCCCTCCTGACTCGACGAGATCCCCGTGGAAGAATCGCGAGGCCACCCCGACTCCACTCACCGAGTCTGAAGAACAACTCGACGAGTTCCAATGAATCCTCAAGCTACTCGCCGAGTCTGAAGAACAACTCGGCGAGTCCCAGTAAATCTTCAAGCTACTCGCCGAGTCTGGTCATTGGACTCGGCAAGTCCATGCCATGCAGTCGATCATCTGCCTCCTGAATACACATGGTCCCGAGACATGCAATCATGGGACTTTCTGGACCTCTAAGCATCCTATTACTGGGGTATAAACGATTGGGTAACAACATAATAATCTATCTAATCCCCAAATGGGTCTCATAAACCCTAGATTCGTGTACACCAACAAAACAACAGAAATGGTCTGAGTATTACCTGAAAAACGTGTTCTCTGTGTCCCCAACCTTCAGAACTCAATCCTCTTGATCTTCCTTTGACCAAAACCTTGCCTCTTCTTGCCTAACAATCTCCTCAAGGTCCCAATAACCTTCCCTTCTCCTCTAGTCGTCCACAGATGCTTAGGTTCTTCACAATCGGCCAAAAAAAACATACAATGACGGCCTAAGAGGCATTATATACGTTCCAAACTAAACGGCTAGGGTTTCTGCTGAACAGCGTCGACTCGCCGAGTCCATATCTGGACTCGTCGAGTCCAGTCGCGCATCCGCGACCAAGCCTGTGGTCCTACTCGGCGAGTCAGGCACCAACTCGCCGAGTCCCTTCCTAAAATGTCCCAAAAATATTTTTAAAACAATACCTGAAATTCCGGGCTGTTACAACTCTCCCCCACTAGAACTAGACTTCGCCCTCGAAGTCTCACTCTGCGAATAACTCCGGATGTTGCTCCCGCATTTCACGCTCCGGCTCCCAAGTCATCTCCGATCCCTTCCGGTGTTGCCACTGAACCAACACCAGAGGTAACTCCTTGTTCCGCAGAACCTTGATCTTCCGATCCCTGATAGCTACGGGTCTCTCGGCGTAATTCAGGCTCGCATCCACCTGAATATCCTCTAACGGAACCACTGCCGATTCATCGGCTATACACTTCCTCAACTGTGATACGTGAAAGGTATTATGAATCTGTCCTAACTCTGCTGGCAATTCTAGCCGATAAGCTACCCGACCTACTCTTGCAATTACCCAAAATGGACCTATGAACCGGGGCCCTAATTTGCCCCTCTTTTTGAACCGGATCACTCCCTTCCAGGGAGAAAACTTCAGGAGAACGAAGTCGCCAACCTGGAATTCCAGCTCGGACCGGCGTCTATCCGCATAACTCTTCTGTCGGCTCTGGGCGGTCAATAACCTCTGCCTAACCTGCTGAATCTGCTCGGTCGTCTGAAGTACGATCTCTGTACTGCCCATCACTCTCTGTCCCACCTCTCCCCAGCAAATGGGAGTCCGACACCTCCTACCATACAACAACTCAAAAGGTGGCATACCAATGCTCGAATGATGTCTGTTGTTGTAGGAAAACTCAGCCAAAGGCAAATGCGCATCCCAGCTACCCCCAAAGTGTAACACACACGCTCTAAGCATGTCTTCCAATGTCTGAATCGTCCGCTCGCTCTGACCGTCTGTCTGGGGATGGTATGCGGTACTAAAATGCAGTTTAGTACCCAGCTCCTCATGGAATTTCTTCCAGAACCTGGAAGTGAAGCGTACATCACGGTCTGAAAAAATCGAGATCGGCACTCCATGCCGAGATACTATCTCTCTCACGTATAACTCCGCCAACTTCTCCGCTGATGAACTCTCGCTAATGGCAAGGAAGTGTGCACTCTTCGTCAACCTATCCACAATCACCCAAATTGCATCGACTCCTCTGGCAGTTCTCGGCAATTTGGTGATGACATCCATCGTAATCTGTTCCCACTTCCACTCAGGAATCTCCAAGGGCTACAACTTACCATGCGGTCTCTGGTGCTCGGCCTTAACCCTACGGCAGGTCAAACACCTCTCAACGAACCAAGCGACGTCTCTCTTTATGCAAGCCCACCAATATTCCTTTCTCAAGTCCAAATACATCTTCGTAGCACCGGGATGGATCGAGAATTTCGATCTATGAGCCTCCTCCATCAAAGTAGCACGCGTACCGCCCACGAATGGTACCCAAATCCGACCCTGAAACGTCAGAAGTCCACGTCCATCCTTAACGAACTCCGAAACTAACCCAGCGACCCGCTCTTTCTTCTGCACTTCGGATCTCACAACCTCGGCCTGTGCCCCACGAATAGCATCTAATACCGGAGTCATCACCGTCAGTCTCAGACATACGTCTCGCAATGGAGTGCTCTCCGCCCTACGACTCAATGCATCGGCTACCACATTAGCCTTGCCTGGGTGGTATAGGATCTCACAGTCATAATCCTTAACCACGTCCAACCATCTCCTCTGACGCATATTTAGGTTCGGTTGATCCATCAAATACTTCAAACTCTTATGGTCTGTGTATATAGTACAACGAACCCCGTACAGGTAGTGACGCCAAATTTTGAGAGCGAACACTACTGCCCCCAACTCTAAGTCATGCGTGGGATACCTCGCCTCGTGAGGCTTTAGCTGCCTCGATGCATAAGCTATCACATGGCCCCTCTGCATCAACACTGCACCCAGTCCCGAAATCGACGCGTCGCAATATACGACAAAATCCTCCATCCCTTCCGGGAGAGCTAATACCGGGGCTTCGCACAGTCTCTGACGAAGTGTCTCGAAGGAAGTCTGCTGCTCGGGTCCCCATGAGAATGTAACACCTTTCCGGGTCAACCTGGTGAGCGGTACCGTGATCTTGGAGAAGTCCCTAATAAACCTCCGGTAGTACCCCGCCAACCCAAGGAAACTCCTGATCTCGGAAGGTGACTTCGGTGCCTCCCAACTCATCACCGCTTCCACCTTGGCCGGATCGACCAATATCCCTGCCTGATTAACAACATGTCCAAGAAATTGGACCTCCCGCAACCAGAAGTCACATTTGGAGAATTTTGCATATAGCTTCTCCGACCTCAGTACCTCAAGGACCTCCCTCAGATGTCCCTCATGCTGCTCTCTAGTTCGCGAATACACTAGGATGTCGTCGATAAATACTATCACAGACCGATCCAGCATCAGCCTGCATACCCTGTTCATGAGGTCCATGAACACTGCCGGGGCATTGGTGAGCCCGAAAGGCATCACCACGAACTCGTAATGCCCATACCGCGTCCTAAACGCTGTCTTCTGGACGTCCTCATCCCGCACTTTTACCTGATGGTACCCTGATCTCAAATCGATCTTGGAAAACCAAGATGCCCCTTGCAACTGATCGAATAGATCATCGATCCTAGGTAACGGATAGCGGTTCTTGACCGTCACCTTGTTCAACTCCCGGTAATCAATGCACATCCGGTGTGAACCATCCTTCTTCTTGACGAACAGAATCAATGCTCCCCACGGCGAGCTACTCGGCCGAATAAATCCCTTCCCCAACAACTCCTGGAGTTGCGAGGACAGCTCTTGCATCTCCGGAGGTGCAAGACGATAAGGCACCTTCGCAATAGGCGCAGCCCCCGGAACCAGATCGATACCAAACTCTACTTGCCTCGTAGGAGGTACTCCCAGCAAATCCTCGGGAAAAACATCTGGAAACTCGCGCACCACTGGAACCTCCTCCACTGTCCTCGATCTCTCGGAAGCCTCCCGCGTATCCATCACATACGCCATAAAACCTTTACATCCCTGCTGTAGACATTGCCTCGCCCTAGCGGCCGAACAAAAAGCTGATCCCGAACGGGTACCCTCGCCGTATACCGTAAGAACTCCCCTACTAGGGTCTCGTATAGTCACCAGTTGACGCTCGCAGTCGATGACAGCGCTGAATCGGCTCAACCAGTCCATGCCCACGATGACACAGACATCCCCCATCGCAATAGGAATTAGGTCAATCAGAAACGCAACCCCGAAAATCTCTAGTACGCATCCCCGAAGAACCTCCGTGGCACAAACCACCCTCTCGGCCGCTATAGAAACGCTCAGAGGCCGACTTAACGCCTCACGACTAATGCTGATATGCTGACTAAAAGCTAAAGATACAAAGGATCTACTCGCACCCGAATCAAATAACACTAGAGCAGGCATAGAATTCACAAGGAAAGTACCTACACATACATTACATAAGCATAACATTTCGACTTTAAAGTAAATACGTGAATTACAGCATACCTTCCACAACATCGGGCGCAGCACGGACCTCCTCCGCAGTCAGCTGAAAGGCTCTCCCGCGAGCCCTCGGGGCCTCGACCTTCACCGGTCGGGTCTCAGTAGTCCTGGTAGTAGGTGTAGATCCCTGACGAAGCTGCGGGCACTCGGCCTTCCAATGGCCTGTCTGGTTGCAGTGAAAGCAAACCATAAACCCCTTAGGGCAATCCCTGGCAATGTGTCCCTCCTTGCCACACTTGTAGCAACCACCAGCTCGACACGTCCCCTCATGACCCTTGCCGCACTTTCCGCAAGTGCGGCCCTTCGGACCTCCCATCCTCGAATCAGCGGACTTGATCCGCTTGGCTGCCGGCTGAGGCTGAGCCGGCCGCCGATCCACCTGCCGAGACTCGGCCTCCTCCCTGGCCTGGGTCTCCAACTCGATCTCGCGCTTCCTAGCGTTCGCCTGAAGCTCAGTGAAAGTACGATAGGTGGAGTTTGACACAAACTCCCGGATATCCCTCCTCAGAACGCCCAAATACCGGCTCATCCGTGACTGCTCTGTAGATACCAGCTCGGGGCAGAACATCGCCCTCTCATGAAACTTCCGTGTGACCACTGCAACAGAATCAGCACCCTGCTTAAGGGTCAAGAACTCCTTAATCAATTGCTCCCTCTCCACTGGGGGAACGTACTCGTCCCTGAACATCTCAGTAAACCTCTCCCATGTCACTGCTGTAATCTCCGCTAAAGTGAAGTTCGCCGTCACGAACTTCCACCAATCCTTCGCTCCCAGACGGAGCTGGTTCAAGGCGAACCATACCCTCAAGTGCTCCGGGCATGAGCAAGTATAGAAGCACCCCTCAATGTCGGAGATCCACCTCATCGCCGCAATCGGATCCTGCGTCCCATCGAACTCAGGGGGTTTCGTGTTGCTGAATTCCCGAAATAGCAACGAATCACCCCCTTGCGGCCTAGTAGCGGCCACAGCTGCGGTAGCGGCAGCGACTGCAGCTTCAGTCAGTGCGGCGTACCGCTCCTCAAACTCCTCCATCAGGGTGGTCTTAATGAACCCAAACATCTCCGGGATCTCAGCCCGAACCGCCACAGCTACCTCCTCCTGAATCATCTGACGAATCTCCTCGTCACTCATACTGCTCGAACTCGCTTCGTGGCGTGTCGTAACCATAATGTCTCTGAAATATAACATAAGATTATCAGAGACTCCATCAAGTACTGATGCACTCGATAACGCAACCCTACTCAGTCTCCGACATCCAGGGATTCTTACTTGGGTCGCCCACCGACCCGGTGTCTTCGGTAGTACGGGCCCAATACTACCGACCACACCGTATCAGCATTCGTCCCAAATCTTCCTCCCCGAACCCCGAATAGTGAGTACTCTACTCCTAATATGCACTACCTACCTGCACGCTACCGAATATCTCATATAAGCAATCTTCCTAGACTAAGGCATCACAAAACAGACCATTCTAGTCCTATCATGTATACCTAGTCTTCTAGCATGCATAACAATTCATAATTCAGTGCATAACATAACATCGTAAGGTATTCTGGGGATCTTTACCGTTCGGGCGCTGGCTGATCGTACACACTGCTTCTTTCTTGTTTACCACTTTATCATTTATAAAAGTTTATGTATTTATTATTTTTAAAAGATTTTTTTTTCCTCAAATCCTCGGTTTGAGTTCAGTTACACCCGAAGGTACACCCGAATCCCTCAAACCAAGGCTCTGATACCAATTGTAACAACGCAAATTTTCAAATAAAATTTTCATTTAAAATAAAGTAGTTTCATTCAACCAATAATATCATTTCATGTTTCATATCAAATACATATATAAAATCCCCAAGATCTCAAATGGCAGCAGTGTGTATGCATCATGCCGGCGCCTTCCCACGGTCCTCGCTAGTACCTGAAACACATACATAACAACTTGTAAGCATAAATGCTTAGTGAGTTCCCCAGTATACGACTTACACACATACGCCTTTCCAGGACCTGATCTTCCGGTCCACAATACATTGCCTTCCGGCCCGTAACATAATCGCCTTCCGGCCCATAACATATTGCCTTCCGGCCCGTATCATATTGCCTTCCGGCCCATAGTATATTGCCTTCCGGCCCATAACATTTACAACACATAATACATTTAATCTAATACACATAGCACATACATCATACATCATACCTGACCTTTCTGTCACATAACATATCGCCTTCCAGCCCGTATAAACATACATATCATGCATAGCATCTACCTTTCTATTTACAGCATAAATAACACATATCATATACGACCTTCCGGTCTCACAGTCATACCCTTCCGGGTGAAGTATAGTGAGAAGACTCACCTCGTAGTATGTAAACTATAAACTCTTGAAACCACTCGCACTCGGTCCGCCGATCTGCAGACTCCCTATAATACCATATACCCTTATTAATAATCTTATCAAACAAGACAACTGACCCTACGAAATTACATGCAGGTCAACTCTGGTCAACGGTCAACTTGACCGGACTCGTCGAGTGCAAAGGCGACTCGACGAGTCTAGACGTCCTCCCCAACTTCCCTGTTGTTCCCCTTTCTACTCATTGAGTATCCCTCCTGACTCGACGAGATCCCCGTGGAAGAATCGCGGGGCCACCCCGACTCCACTCGCCGAGTCTGAAGAACAACTCGACGAGTTCCAATGAATCCTCAAGCTACTCGCCGAGTCTGAAGAACAACTCGGCGAGTCCCAGTAAATCTTCAAGCTACTCACCGAGTCTGATCATTGGACTCGGCGAGTCCATTCCATGCAGTCGATCATCTGCCTCCTGAATACGCATGGTCCCGAGACATGCAATCATGGGACTTTCTGGACCTCTAAGCATCCTATTACTGGGGTATAAAAGATTGGGTAACAACATAATAATCTATCTAATCCCCAAATGGGTCTCATAAACCCTAGATTCGTGTACACCACCAAAACAACAGAAATGGTCCGAGTATTACCTGAAAAACGTGTTCTCTGTGTCCCCAACCTTCAGAACTCAATCCTCTTGATCTTCCTTTGACCAAAACCTTGCCTCTTCTTGCCTAACAATCTCCTCAAGGTCCCAATAACCTTCCCTTCTCCTCTAGTCGTCCACAGATGCTTAGGTTCTTCACAATCGGCCAAAAAAAAAACATACAATGACGGCCTAAGAGGCATTATATACGTTCCAAACTAAACGGCTAGGGTTTCTGCTGAACAGCGTCGACTCGCCGAGTCCATATCTGGACTCGTCGAGTCCAGTCGCGCATCCGCGACCAAGCCTGTGGTCCTACTCGGCGAGTCAGGCACCAACTCGCCGAGTCCCTTCCTAAAATGTCCCAAAAATAGTTTTAAAACAATACCTGAAATTCCGGGCTGTTACATGTTCAAATCTAAAGATAAACTATTCCTAAGCACTAAAGAATACACTCCAATCTTGGTCACAGGCGACGATCTTGTATTCCCCATGATTAGATTTATTCTTCCATTCTCCACGTCTCTACTTCTTCTTAGTCCCTGCACATTAGAACAAATGTGGTAACCACAACTGGTATCGAGAACCCAAGAAGTATTGTGGGAATCATTAGATTTAATTGTATATATACCTGCGAAAGATGGCTTGATCTTTCCTTCCTTGATGGCTTGCAGGTACTCCGGGCAGCTTCTCTTCCAATGTCCTATCTTGTGGCAGTGGTGGCACTCTGCCTCCTTCGGATTAGAGCAAGGCTTAGTGGGATCAACTTTGGTCCCACTAGAAGAGGCACCATCTCGGGCTTTCACCTTGCGATGGTTCTTTGACGAAGCCTTCCTCTTCTTTCCTTTTCCTTGTCCAATTGCCAAGACCGGAGCAGCGGGCGGATTGGGAGTTGGTGCAACAGACTTGTCCTTGAAGTTGCTCTCAGCGACCCTTAAGAGACTTTGGAGCTTGCCTAGGGTGACCTCTTCTTTGTTCATGTGATAGGTCATCCTAAATTGATTGTAGCTCGGAGCAAAGAGTGAAGCACCATGTCGATCGCCAAGTCTTCCCCAAAGTCAACATTTAACTTGCGAAGGCGGTCAACATACCTTTGCATCTTTTGCAAGTGCACGGTAAGAGATTCTCCATGACCCATCATAGCGGAAATCATGTTCGTGAAAATCTCATAGCGCTCTTGTCTCGCGTTTTGATGGTATCTCTCCAATAAGTCTTGATGCATTTCGTACGGATAAATGTCCTCATAGGACTTTTGGAATTCGGAGTTCATAGTCGCGATCATGATGCAATGCACTTTCGTTGCATCATGCTCGTGACTTTCGAAAGCGGTGATTTCGGCGGGAGTAGCGATTTCGGGGTTAATTTTCTCGAGCTTCTCATCGAGGACATACTCCTTATCCTCATAGCGAGCAATCGTGCGAATGTATCTTATCCATTCGCTAAAGATTGTTCCATCAAAAGTGACCTTTTGACAAAGGCTCATCAAAGTGAAAGAACTCGCAGCAGCATTGTTGGCGTTCGACATCTATAAGTAGAAAGGACAAAGATAGATTAGAATATGAATCCCTAATATTCACCCAATAAGAAATTAGGGCTAGGATCTAACAACAATATTTACAAATTAGAAAAGGGATGCCGTAATCTAATATGCAAACAATTTGAAGGTAAGTGAATGATGATTCACTAATTCTCCACCATGAAAAACATAACTTTAAGTCCTAAATGTATTGAGAATTCCTAGGTTCAGATGAGATTCATTGAAACTTTTCAATGGCATGTTTAAATCTCGATATGCCCCTCTTGTTTGTGACTGGGATACCGAGGATCACAAAGCGGGTGTGAATTACCATACAAATTAACGTGGTGCCTTCATTGTAACGATCACCTATTCGATGTGCCGGTAAACCACACACGCTCCATCAAACAATGATAAATAATGAATCACCCTTTGCCACCTTCTCTTAGAACCAATTAGTGTGCCGGTAAACCACACACGCTCGACTAACTTCTTAGCAAGGTTCAAAGTGTAATTTCATGGGATTGCATCAATTCACTTTTCCTAAAGTAACTAAGATTGGGAAATTTTAAGAAAACATGTAGTTACTTTCTATTTCATATTATACTTTTAATGAGAGCATGAGGTTGCCCTATCCTACCCGTTCGGCTAACGACCCTCCACCAATCAAGCGAGCGGTGGGTGTGAGTGTACACCCATTAAGCGTCATTTTATAGGCCGCAACCTTATACCCACCTTATAGACCGACTTCGTAAATGAGGCCTACTAACGGTAAGACTAGCATTTAAGTTATATATATATATATATATATATATATATATATATATATATATATATATATATATATATATATATATATATATATATATATATATGTATATATATATATGTATATATTAATCTTGTAATATTATATTAGTATAGGGTTGTATTTTAAACTTGTAAAATTCTAGGGTTTGAAATTTAAATTGTCTAAATTAAACTTTTAATCACAAAACATAAATTTCAAAACTTGAGGACAAGTTTTAAACATTTAAAACATAAAGGATCAAATAAAAAATAATCTAAATCACATAATTATCTATATTTGATTAATAATTATCATATAAGGAAATCAAATATTTTATTAATTGATAATTATCTTCAATTAGATAAAAAAAAATATAGTCATATATATCATAAAATCGGATTAGGGTTGATCTAATATGATTAAGGTAAGTTTCCATAAGATAAATATGAAAAAATCCCATTTTTGCCTAATCCTGACGCTCGGACTCGCCGAGTACACAAAGGGACTCGCCGAGTCAGGCCTACTCGCCGAGTCCATGACTCAGAAACATAAAAATTGAATTTTTCAGTTTAGTTTCATACAATCAAGCAACAATTCAATGAAAATCAAACATGCTTTGAATCCAAGACTTCTAATGACTATTTAGGTGTAATAACAATATTGAAACAGATCTAGAATTATACCTTTGAATTCCTTGTTGATCTTGTTGTCTTGGAGCTTCTAGAGTCACAATTATCACTCCTCTAATGGCTTGCAAACACCAAATAGCAAGGAGGATGATTTGGGAGAGGGGAGAGGGGAGGAATTCGGCTAGAGTCTCTTTACTTTAGATGGGATACGGAATTCCCTCAGCCATAGGGTCTATTTATACTTGTAGACTCCTTAAGGGTTACAGCTTAAACCCTAATTGGATAACTTAGACTTTAAGTTAATCCATATCCTTTCCTTGCTAACCCTATGGACGATTTTAGCTTATCCTAGCCTTAGAAATCATCCAATCCTTTATCAATAAGGATTACAGTCTAAAGTTTAACTATCAAGCAATTGACAGTTTATACTGTCACACCCCCAAACCTGAACGGCGGAAACGTTCGGGGGCGGATGACTTCATGTGGTAGCGTAACAAATGAATACATAGTAAAGAAAGCAATACAACCATCATATATATAATTGAAAGTTTACATTTGTCAAAAGTTACATGTTCAAAACCAATTACAATATGATGTCAAAAATATGAGATTAAACTGGCGCCGCAGCATCTCTTCTTCAAAAGCATATTAGTACCTGAAATTACTGAATCCCTGGGACATACAAGTAATTTTGAAAGAGTAGATCAGCATTTAAGTTGGTGAATTTCATAAGTATTTAAATGACAATGTTTAAATGAAATGAAATGTTTTATCTTTGTTTGTATGTGTTTAGAAAATCCTATATTTTCTACTAGCATAAAAGTAGCCTTCATTCAAGACCAATGTTTGTTTCCAAAATGTATGTAAAGGTAAAATAATAAATGAGTTTGAAAACCTCGTAAATCAATGCGTTTTTAAATACCCCTTGTGAGTTTTATAACCATACTATTGACTCGAAATGCCTATACACAACGTTCTTCAGGCGTTGGAATGTTATGACGTTTGTCACCCCAAACGGTGGACTGTAGCTAACAGTCAGGGCGTGGGTTGTCAAGCCTGTATAGATCTATACACAAACACCATGCTCCCCCTCCAAGGGATTCTGGTATATAATACAGGACTTGAAATGTGTACTCGAACGTACATGAAGTTAGTGTCTCACAAACCCGTGGTATAAAAACAGATCTACTGGTTAAAATGTTACGTTTGTTCTTGTATACGAAAGTAAACTTCTTGAAATATATGTTTCTAGTACATAAGAGTTAGAAATCTGTTCGTAAAACTATACCTATTATAGTTTTACAAAGTGTGCCTTGTTTGTTTTTAGAAATACTTAGGAAAAGAATCATTTGTTTATGAAAGCATAGATTTTTGGTGTCGAGTCTACGATAGAAAAGAATAATTTAAGAACAGTTTAGTTTTATACCTGCATTACAACAACTTTATATTTTAAAAGATCGAATGCTATTGTAACATATGATATATATTTATATAATTAAAAGTTCCTTTAAAGGTTTATAAATCGCATGTGATTTGAATATTTAACAGTATATAAAAGAGTTTCTTTATATAACACACGATAATACTCGTGTGTTTTACTTGTAATCCCCCCCTTTGAAAGCATATAAAAGTATTTAGAATAATTAAAACGGTTGATTAAGGGGTATGAAACTCACTTGAAAGTTTTGGAGATAGCGAGATGGAAAACCGTGCAGAGTTTCGTCTCGGGAAACGGATTTTCCTCGGGATTCTCGGAAATCTCGGGAGTAAAATCGACCTTCGGGACTTGAGCCAAAAAACCAGAGCTTCGGGTTTGAACGGACACGGAAAACGAGGCAAAGTAGAGTGAGAGAGAAGAGAAATGAGCCCTTTCTTTGGAAACCTTCGTATGCTATTTATAGAGAGGCTGGTATGCCTCAGTACGCGGGGCGTACGCTAGTACGCGGGGCGTACGCTAGTACGCAGCGCGTACGCGTACGTCACGCATGACCGAAGCCTCGACTGCCTCGGCCTCGGATGGGACGGGTCCCTGGTACGCGGGTCGGATGGGACAGCGGGTCGGGTTCTCCGGATCGTGCGACGTGGACGGTTTGAGGCCGAGATTCTCGCGTACGCGGGGCGTACAGGGGTACGCAGCGCGTAACTCGGATGCTGACTCCCCTTCGGATAATATCCGAATTTTGAATAAAATAAATAATTAATTTATTTAATAAACTTCAAAAATTCATATCTTCTTCATACGAACTCCGTTTTCGATGTTCTTTATATCCTCGCGTAGGTGAGACTACGCTCTTCAACTTTCGTTTAGTCGGCAAATTCCGAAATTATATTTTTTTTTTTTATTAAATATTAAAATCTATCGTGTTTAAGGAATTTCTTTGAAAATTCGTAACTTCTTTATCTGATGTCGGTTTTTGCCAGACTTTTTACCGCTGGAATACCATTGTCGAGACCTTCGATTCTCGTTTAGGTCATTCCGGCCAAAAGTCGCTCGATTTCTGATTCGAGTTTTTAGCTGTCTGATGCTGAGTCGAACTTGGAAAAATCATAACTTCGCTAAATGAAGTCGGATTTGGGCGTTCTTTTCACGTACGATCCTGGTTCAAAGACATTTAATCATAGAAGGAAATTACATAGGACTTATTTGTACATTTTATTATGAAAGTAAATTTTATTACTCAGAAGCGGTTACAATACTTGACCCACTTTGGTCGTTACAAAGAGTTGAAATATCGGGTTGTCACATCATCCCCCCGTTAGAGAGAATTTCGTCCTGAAATTTAAAGTAGTAAAGATACTAGTGAACATGAAAGAGATGAGGGTACTTTTGTTTCATCTGATCTTCGCGTTCCCACATGAATTCGGGTCCCCGCTTGGCGTTCCAGCGAACCTTCACGATGGGTATGCGACTTTGTTTTGTTTGTTTGACCTCTCGATCCATGATTTCTACTGGTTCTTCCACAAAGTTGAGGCTCTCGTTGATCTCGATTTCGTCGAGTGGGATAACAAGAGTCTCATCGGATAGACACTTTTTCAAGTTTGAGACGTGGAAGGTTGGATGGATGTTACTAAGTTCGCGTGGTAGGTTAAGCTTGTAAGCCACAGGGCCGATTCTGGAAAGAATCTCGAAAGGCCCTATGTACCTTGGATTTAGTTTCCCACGCTTTCCAAATCGTATTAAACCCTTCCACGGTGAGACCTTTAATAAGACGTGGTCTCCTACCTGGAATTCCAAAGGTTTCCTCCTTTGGTCAGCGTAGCTTTTCTGTCGGTCTCTTGAGGCTTTCAATCGTTCACGAATCTGAACGATCTTCTCTGTTGTTTCACGTATGATCTCCGGACCGGTGAGAGTGCTTTCAGGAACTCTTCTTCCAGCTAACTGGGTATCGCCAACTTCAGTCCAGCATAGAGGGGATCTGCACTTTCGACCATAGAGGGCTTCAAACGGAGCAGCCTTTATGCTTGTATGATAACTATTGTTGTATGAAAATTCGACAAGGGGTAAATGAATATCCCATGCCTTTCCAAAATCAATCACACAGGCTCTCAGCATGTCTTCTAAAGTTTGTATCGTTCTCTCACTTTGTCCGTCTGTCTGTGGGTGGTAGGCTGTACTCATGTCCAGCCTAGTTCCCAGGGAACATTGTAGTGACTGCCAGAACCTTGAAGTGAATCTACTATCTCGATCGGAGATAATGGATATCGGAACACCATGCAGTCGCACTACTTCCCTTAAGTAAGTTCTTGTAAGCTTCTCCATTTTGTCAGTCTCTTTGATGGGTAGGAAATGCGCGGATTTGGTCAATCTGTCGACAATGACCCATATGGTATCGAGTCCACTTGTCGTCTTGGGTAATTTGGTTATGAAGTCCATAGTAATCCGCTCCCATTTCCATTCCGGTATCTCTGGCTGTTGTAGTAGTCCTGACGGTTTCTGATACTCGACCTTAACCTTAGCGCAAGTAAGACATTTACTCACGAAGGTAGCAATTTCTGCTTTCATGTTAGGCCACCAGTACAGTTTCTTAAGATCCAGATACATTTTATCTGAACCCGGGTGAACGGAATATCTTGAGTTGTGAGCTTCAGTCATGACTATGTTTCTGAAACCACCATGTTTTGGGGTCCAGATTCGGTCCATGAGATAGTAGGCTCCGCCACCCTTGACTTCTAAATTCTTCTCCATTCCTCGCAGGGATTCACCCACCACATTTTCGGGTTGCAAAGCTTGCATTTGTGCTTCCTTAATTTGTGTGGATAAGTGGGAATGGATAGTCATGGTCAGAGATTTGACCCTCCGACCAGTGTATTCCTTTCGACTGAGGGCGTCGGCTACTACGTTGGCCTTTCCAGGATGATAACGAATCTCACATTCGTATTCATTCAGTAACTCGACCCATCGTCGTTGTCGCATGTTGAGTTCCTTCTGATCGAAAATGTGTTGAAGGCTCTTGTGATCGGTGAAGATTGTACTCTTTGTTCCGTATAAGTAGTGCCTCCAGATCTTCAGCGCAAATACCACAGCTCCTAATTCGAGATCGTGTGTCGTATAGTTCACTTCGTGTGTCTTAAGCTGTCGGGAGGCATAAGCGATAACCTTCCCCCTCTGCATAAGAACACAACCTAGTCCTTGATTTGAAGCATCGCAATACACCACGAAGTCTTCTATCCCTTCGGGGAGGGATAGTATCGGTGCGGTGCACAAGGCCTGCTTTAGTGTCTGGAATGCCTTCTCTTGTTTCGCTTCCCAGTCAAAGGCCACACCTTTCTGGGTTAATGAAGTAAGAGGTTTCGCAATGCTCGAAAAGTTCTTTATGAATCTGCGATAGTAGCCAGCTAGACCTAGAAATTGACGAATTTCAGTAGGTGTCTTTGGTGCCGACCAGTTCTCAATAGCCTTAATTTTGGAGGGGTCCACGTGTATACCCTTTTCGCTAACAACGTGACCTAAAAATTCAACTCTTCGAATCCAAAATTCGTATTTAGAGAACATCGCATAGAGTTTTTCCGTTCGCAGTGTTTCTAGGACTTTTTGTAGGTGTTGACCATGCTCTTTCTCACTTCGAGAGTAGATAAGTATATCATCGATAAAGACGATGACGAACTGGTCCAAGTAAGGGCGGCATACCCTATTCATTAGGTCCATAAATACTGCTGGTGCATTGGTTAATCCGAACGGCATCACCACGAATTCATAGTGTCCATAACGAGTTCGGAACGCTGTCTTTGGAATGTCCCCCTCTAGAACTCGTAATTGGTGATATCCCGATCGCAGGTCTATTTTTGAGAAGTAGTTCGCCCCTTGAAGTTGATCGAATAGGTCGTCGATACGGGGTAGAGGATAGCGGTTTTTGACAGTAAGTTTGTTCAGCTCTCTGTAGTCGATGCACATACGGAACGATCCGTCTTTCTTCTTTACAAACAAGACCGGTGCTCCCCAAGGTGAGAAACTTGGTCTTATGAATCCTTTGCGAAGGAGTTCATTAAGTTGACTGGAAAGTTCCTGCATCTCTGCTGGTGCAAGACGATAAGGCGACTTCGCTACTGGGGTAGCTCCTGGGATTAAGTCGATTCTGAACTCAACTTGGCGTTGCGGTGGTAATCCTGGTAGTTCTTCTGGAAAGATATCGGGAAAGTCGCGTACTACTGAGATGCTCTTGATGTCCTTCAGTTCTTGACTTGTATCGACGATGTGCGCTAGGAATGCCCGACAGTCCTTCCGTAAGCACTTTCGAGCTTGAATGCACGAAATGATGCGAAGGCTTGTACTAGATTTGTCGTCGTAGATAACTAATGTTTCGTTGTTCGGGAGGTTAAGACGGACTGCTTTCTCAAAGCACATGATGTCAGCGAGAAGGAGACTCAACCAATCCATGCCGACTATGACGTCGAAACTTTTAATCTGTACCGGCATGAGATTGATTGGGAAAGAATGGCCGTCCAATGTTAACGTACAGCCCATGTATATGCAATTTGTGCTTTCAGTTTTTCCATTGGCCATTTCTACAGTGAATGATTCTTTTAACTTGCTAGGTTTAGGTTTAAGTAAATGGATAAAGTTTTGACTCACGAAGCTTCTCTCTGCTCCACTATCGAATAATATGCATGCGTATGAATTATCGAGAAGAAACGTACCAGCAACTATAGTTGGGTCAGCTACAGCTTCGTCGTGACCTATTGCCAAAACTCGTCCTACACCTCCGGTGCCTGCTGCCTTAGGACAGTTTCTCTTGTAGTGGCCCACCTCGCCACAACCGTAGCAAGCCTGCCCTATACCCGCACCGGAAACTTGAGTGATCGGCTTTGCGGGTTCTTTGCAGAAACGAGCCGTATGTCCTTTCCTGTTGCAGTTGGCGCACTGCATATCTCGGCAAGGTCCATGGTGGTGGAAATTGCACTTGGTGCATTTTGGGAGGTTGCCTACATAAGGCTTTGTTGGGTAGGTATTCGTAGGGACTGTAGCAGGTACAACAGCAGCATTTACTGACACAAGTTGTTTCTTTGCGGATTCTTGGGAAGATCCACCCTTTCCTTTGATCCACGCTCTCTTCCTGCCATTGTTTTTGTTGTTGTAGTTGTTGTTTCCTTTCTGTGGTGCTGGTGCAGAAGTGGTTGAGTTCTGATGACCTCCGTAGTCGATCAGAGATTGTGCCAGTTCCTTAGCACTTTCAAAGGTGTCAGGTTTGGAAGCTAACACGCTTGGCCGCATCTGGGGCGTCAGTCCCCAGATGTACCTTTCTATCTTCTTGCTCTCGGGAGCAATCATGTCTGGACAAAGGATTGCTAGTTCGCAGAATCTGTTGGTATAAGTAGTGATGTCGGTACCCACCATTCCGAGAGTCCATAGTTCGTGTTCAAGCTTTTGAATTTCTCCCCGCGGGCAGTATTCTCTCATCATCATGGCCTTCAAGCTCTCCCAGCTTATGGAGTTTGCCACGATTAGGGTAAGTACTTTAACGTGACCATTCCACCAAGTTAAAGCTTTATCAAGAAGGGTGAAGGTTGCAAATTTGACCTTGCTGTGCTCGGGACATGAGCAGATTTCAAAGACTGCCTCTGTCCTTTCAATCCACTGCCTCAGGGCCATCACACCACCAGTACCATAAAACATCCGGGGCTTGGCATTGGTGAAGTCCTTATAGGTGCATTCTCGAGGTGGTCCATGACTCTCGCCATGGTTGGACGTGTGTGCGCCAGATCCCGAGACATTAGCACTTGAGTTATTGATCTGTGACATGGCAGCTGCCACTGCTGCGGTGACTGCTGCTTGAAACATTACAGCATCAAATTGGGGTGGTGGAGGTGGTGGTATAGGTATTTCCTCACTGTTTTTTCGCCTTGGATTCCTACGCGGAGGCATCCTTCAACTATAGATGGAAAGAAAACAATGATAAGAATTTCATGAAATGGAAAATGTATGTGTCTCATGAATTAAATCGCTATAATTCAACAACAAAAGATAGTATGAGTCTTAAAATAGAAGAATGAAAGTTATTTGTAAGACTGAAGGTATGAAACAAGTATTTGGGTTCCCAAGGACCATTCAAGGTTCGAACGAAATACTCAACATAGTAGTAATAGTGTCACTTATATTAATATAAAAGTTGTTACAACGATCAAGAAAATTTGTCCCTTATAAGGATCTCCGTTTACCAAGTTCAAGAAATTTAAAGACTTTTAGCCGAGGTCCTAAGCTATAACAAAATGTGAGTTCTTGACAAGCACTACTTGCGTCGAAAGTTGCGTTTGGAGCTTGACTCCGTATCTGATTGCTTCGACTCCATTAGACGCCTATCTAAAGTGGCTTGTTGTTCCCTTAGTTCGGCGAGGGCTGCAATAATTTGCGCTTGAAACGCTTCGGTTTGGAACTGAGCGTTGTCTTGCCTCTTGTTCAACTTACGGTTGTCAGAAGTGTGAACCTGTACTTCTACGTTGATATCCCGGAGACGACTAGCTTGTACTCCAGACTGATAGGACTGATTGGCTAACTTACCCACCATTACCGGGAGTGCTCGATCAGCCGAACCTCCGCCGCGGACATCATAGAAGTCCCGGCACATGCCGTAGGGAGGGCGTAGGTTTTGCTGTTGGCTCCAATGGTGGAGGTGACTTCCCCAGATGGGAGTCGGTCCTTGAAAGTTCCTTACGAAGACGGGAGGTTGAATGGGTGGTGGATCGATAACTTCCGGCTCTGAGTCGGTACCGGAGTCATCACCCACGTCTATGGGTTCCTCGTCCTCTTCGGGATCATCTTCGATCCATCCTCCATTACCTTGGTTGGGAAAGTAGGGGTCGCCAGGGTGGTGAAATCCAGCCATTTGACTATACGAGAATTAGGGTTATAAGAATTGAATAAATTCGGAACATGTAAAACATGTAAGTTAAACTAGTTTAGATAGCAAATACTCCTATAGTATTTAAATTCTTGTGTTTGATTTTTGTAATAGTTTGGTACGGTTTGACTTGTTGCTTACTACGATAATTCCTCGATTCGTGCGTGTCAATTTGCCTATATACTTGTAAAATTGTATAATATGAAAATAGTTTGTGATATGCATGTAATTTTACTTAAATGAACTATTAATTTAAGTTGAACAAAATGATGCTTAAGTGTAAAAAAGAAATTTGTTTTGTTAGAGAGTATTAGTCCCTTAAGCATTTATAGTTTGTATATCTTATGTGGTTCGATATACTTAGTTCACTATAAACATTGCTCTGATACCAATCTGTCACACCCCCAAACCTGAACGGCGGAAACGTTCGGGGGCGGATGACTTCATGTGGTAGCGTAACAAATGAATACATAGTAAAGAAAGCAATACAACCATCATATATATAATTGAAAGTTTACATTTGTCAAAAGTTACATGTTCAAAACCAATTACAATATGATGTCAAAAATATGAGATTAAACTGGCGCCGCAGCATCTCTTCTTCAAAAGCATATTAGTACCTGAAATTACTGAATCCCTGGGACATACAAGTAATTTTGAAAGAGTAGATCAGCATTTAAGTTGGTGAATTTCATAAGTATTTAAATGACAATGTTTAAATGAAATGAAATGTTTTATCTTTGTTTGTATGTGTTTAGAAAATCCTATATTTTCTACTAGCATAAAAGTAGCCTTCATTCAAGACCAATGTTTGTTTCCAAAATGTATGTAAAGGTAAAATAATAAATGAGTTTGAAAACCTCGTAAATCAATGCGTTTTTAAATACCCCTTGTGAGTTTTATAACCATACTATTGACTCGAAATGCCTATACACAACGTTCTTCAGGCGTTGGAATGTTATGACGTTTGTCACCCCAAACGGTGGACTGTAGCTAACAGTCAGGGCGTGGGTTGTCAAGCTCGTATAGATCTATACACAAACACCATGCTCCCCCTCCAAGGGATTCTGGTATATAATACAGGACTTGAAATGTGTACTCGAACGTACATGAAGTTAGTGTCTCACAAACCCGTGGTATAAAAACAGATCTACTGGTTAAAATGTTACGTTTGTTCTTGTATATGAAAGTAAACTTCTTGAAATATATGTTTCTAGTACATAAGAGTTAGAAATCTGTTCGTAAAACTATACCTATTATAGTTTTACAAAGTGTGCCTTGTTTGTTTTTAGAAATACTTAGGAAAAGAATCATTTGTTTATGAAAGCATAGATTTTTGGTGTCGAGTCTACGATAGAAAAGAATAATTTAAGAACAGTTTAGTTTTATACCTGCATTACAACAACTTTATATTTTAAAAGATCGAATGCTATTGTAACATATGATATATATTTATATAATTAAAAGTTCCTTTAAAGGTTTATAAATCGCATGTGATTTGAATATTTAACAGTATATAAAAGAGTTTCTTTATATAACACACGATAATACTCGTGTGTTTTACTTGTAATCCCCCCCCCCCCCTTTGAAAGCATATAAAAGTATTTAGAATAATTAAAACGGTTGATTAAGGGGTATGAAACTCACTTGAAAGTTTTGGAGATAGCAAGATGGAAAACCGGGCAGAGTTTCATCTCGGGAAACGGATTTTCCTCGGGATTCTCGGAAATCTCGGGAGTAAAATCGACCTTTGGGACTTGAGCCAAAAAACCAGAGCTTCGGGTTTGAACGGACACGGAAAACGAGGCAAAGTAGAGTGAGAGAGAAGAGAAATGAGCCCTTTCTTTGGAAACCTTCATATGCTATTTATAGAGAGGCTGGTCTGCCTCAGTACGCGGGGCGTACGCTAGTACGCAGCGCGTACGCGTACGTCACGCATGACTGAAGCCTCGACTGCCTCGGCCTCGGATGGGACGGGTCCCTGGTACGCGGGTCGGATGGGACAGCGGTTCGGGTTCTCCGGATCGTGCGACGTGGACGGTTTGAGGCCGAGCTTCTCGGGTACGCGGGGCGTACAGGGGTACGCAGCGCGTAACTCGGATGCTGACTCCCGTTCGGATAATATCCGAATTTTGAATAAAATAAATAATTAATTTATTTAATAAACTTCAAAAATTCATATCTTCTTCATACGAACTCCGTTTTCGATGGTCTTTATATCCTCGCGTAGGTGAGACTACGCTCTTCAACTTTCGTTTAGACTCCGTCGGCAAATTCCGAAACTATTATTATTTTTTTTATTAAATATTAAAATCTATCGTGTTTAAGGAATTTCTTTGAAAATTCGTAACTTCTTTATCTGATGTCGGTTTTTGCCAGACTTTTTACCGCTGGAATACCATTGTCGAGACCTTCGATTCTCGTTTAGGTCATTCCGGCCAAAAGTCGCTCGATTTCTGATTCGAGTTTTTAGCTGTCTGATGCTGAGTCGAACTTGGAAAAATCATAACTTCGCTAAATGAAGTCGGATTTGGGCGTTCTTTTCACGTACGATCCTGGTTCAAAGACATTTAATCATAGAAGGAAATTACATAGGACTTATTTGTACATTTTATTATGAAAGTAAATTTTATTACTCAGAAGCGGTTACAATACTTGAACCACTTTGGTCGTTACAAAGAGTTGAAATATCGGGTTGTCACATATACCCTCTTATTTAATTAATCTCTTTAAGTCACCAAATTAATTCTAATTAATTCTATGACTTATATTAATATATTATTCTTTATATTATTCTCATAATATACTAATAATATTTACTCTCTCTTAATAAATCATCCTATCAAGTTGCTATGGTGAAGGCAACCCAAAAGGACAATGCACAATCGGGTCAAATACTTGCTTATTATAGTTGCAGCTTTAGACACTATTCCAACAAAAACATGGCCCAATACCGAGAATCATCCAGCCCAAGCGTCCACCTACTGAGTACGCGGGGTGTACTTAGCTCGTACACCCACCGTACGCTCCAGACACCCATTCCATTCCTTTAATCACTTAATCCATTAAGACCTCTTTCCAAACTCTCATATATGGTCCAAAAGGGTAACTTAATATGTAAGGTTGGCAACGTTACACCCATGCATGGCTTAATGGGACTCAAAGCTCAAAATTAAGTTTAATAAGGAGCTTAATACTTTCATGGACAAAATTTGTCCATAAATTTTTCATTTTTATGAACAATGGACCTCTATGGAGCTATGATCTAACATCCATGTCTTTTGGAATACATCAAAAGCTCAACTATAACCTAAATGACTAAAAAAAATGCATAATTATCACCATAAAATAGATCTAGCACAAATGAACGTAAAGGTAAGAGCTTTTTACCTCCAAAGGCTTGCAAATGTGAAGGTAACTTTGGATCTACAAGATCAAGCTTATAACCAAGCACCCTCCAAGTGTTCCTCTTCTTCTTCTTCACCACAAAAGTCCAAAAAACGTACTCTCAAGCTCAAATCTCACCAAATACACTTAGGGCTTCGATATTAGGGCATAAGGTGATGGAGGCTGATCAATAGGGTGTCCATGACTGAGATAAGTTGTTTAAATAGGGTGGAAATCCTAAAATTAGGATTTTTCCCCTGCTGGTCGTATGCCCCGCGTAACCATGCATACGCTCCGCATACACTAAAACCTCCGTGATCTGCATGTCAAGCCAGTATGCCCGGCGTACTACTAGCTTATGCCCAATATACTTTTCTAGGGCCAAAAACCTCCAATCTTCTGCAGACCATAACTTCTTTGTTTTAATTCTGATTCCGACAATCCTTATATCCACAGAAAGGTAACGAGATTCTCAACACTTCTATTAACCCCCATTGCCATCAAACGTTCTGAACTGATGTCTGAAATTAATAAAATGCCCGAACTGCCACTTTACCGATATACCCTTGAACTCCAAAACACAAAACCAACTCCCCGATCATCTAATATACATATCCACACTCAAAGGGCATTAAGACCCTTTCCCAAAGGCCCTGATACTTATGATAATTGGTCGTTGGGTCATGGACATGAATTATGAAATGATTCGAAACAGGTTGTTACAAATCTCCCCCACTTAAATTAGATTTCTTCCTCGAAATCATTCATTGCTACTTCCTCCGCCGATAGACGATCCTGCCTAAACTTCCTGAATTCCTATTAAAACCGAAGAATCATCCCATACCGATGAACGAGTCCCAAACTTGCCATCCAAACCCTGTTGTGGCGTAAATTTCTTATACATCTAAAGGATGAACTTTAACACTCATCCCTCAACCTAATAGAAGGAATCCCAGTAGCCTTGCTCGAGAAATGAAACAACTACCTTACTCTTGCCAACTGGAAGAACTGATAACCACTCAAAGCAGAAACTTCCCAAAAATATGAACCCATCAATATAAACACCAACAGATTATTCCCTAGGATTACTGATCATTCATTCATCGCACCCAACCCCTAGTCGCTGACTACGAATACAATTATACTATGCAGAAGAAAAGCTCAAAATATACCGATAGCGGAATACACGAAATCCGTAATTCGGAGGTTGCGCCTAACAAGCTCGGATACACGCTAGACTTCCTAAAAATTCATCGCCAAACTACTTACTTCATGAGCATAAAGATGCTCAATCCAAAAATTCTCACGCTGCAACAAAATCCCATGTTAGCTATGGCTCGAGATTTCATTACCGATGCCCAACATTGGTAACCGAACTCCTGATTGACAACCCTCAAGAAACCCAATTTCATAATGCAAACACTCTGCAAGCAGATACTGGTGCACAACTATCATTCCTGACAACCTTTAACTGCCCACATGATCCAAACCAGCTGGTCACCGACTATCCCGACTCCCATAATGTACTAACACCCAAATAAGCGAAGAAAGCTAACGACCCGAGACTTAAGAGGCTCAAACAAAAGAACATCGGGTATTACCTATATAAATCATACAACCACTGGTTCACGATACATCATGACACCTACTATTCAATACACGATAAGCTCACAGTACTAAACCGATTTTGCTGACACCACATCCATAGCCTGAAGAATAGTGACAAGCTCCACAAGGTCCTAAAGATACCCAACCAGCAACTTGCAGGAACCCAAAAAGTACCCCTCTCAATGCTCTTGTCCCGATTCAAAAGTTATAACCCAAATGATCACCATGCAACAATACTAATTAAAAGGTCTCAAGTTATCTTAATCAATCCACTTGTACCCCCTCCTGTCCATAATCGAGGCACTACTACAATGTATTTCCCCAAGGGGAGATACATACCCAACCCTGGATTTACTGCATCCTCTCGTACTTACATTCTTACCCAAAGGGTGAGGTACTAACAGATTTAACAAAATGATGAACCTGAATCATTAAAAGACACATCCTCATGCACGATCGATACAAGATCCCACACCTTGATTGAAACCAAACAAATACCACTAACTCGCATTAGCTCAAGAACACTTCCAAGGTAAATTAGAAATGTTGCCAAAACAGGACAGCTAAACAATGCTGCCCCAACATTCGAACTTCCAATAATCAAGGATAACTGCCAAACTTGAGTCTACTATGAACCAAAATTCCACACCACAATTGAGGGTAAACATACCCAAAATCCAAAGAAAATATAAAGCATACGGAACTTGACAATAGGTTGACGCGTCCATTGATCTTCAACTGACACAACTCGAAATATTTGAAGGGCTTCAACTTTGGACGATGAACAAGAAGACCAATAACCTAATATTCTTCTTGCACTAAAATTCATGCGATACTAGACATACCAAACTCTGAAGTTGATTTAACGATCAACACTACCCACCCTATAATAGGGATATCAATCAATACAACGAGTTGAGGAATCCCATAGCACTCGATGCTCAATCTGAGCATGCCAAATGCCTCTTGATCTATTCAGAGACATTCTAAAAGGAACCATTGGCTACCACAAGCTTCCTTGTCCAATATTCTTGTTGGGAAGGCAACTCTTCCATTCTTGGATAGATTCCGATGATAACTTGTTCTGCACCTCCAACCTTACCAAATCTTGAACCAAAGTTTCACATACCCGAACCTTAAATCCTTAAGACCCATTCTTCTATAATCATAAACTCAACCATAACAATAATCCTTCAACCAAAATAGTCGGTTCTCCCCCACAAACGGTTTGAACCACCACCAAATGATGTTGCAGACATACCACATCTCAAACTGGTCCTCCAAATAAGGACCAAACGAACACAAAGTTATCCTATATCTCATATGGAGACCTCAAAAGCCTCCTAATCATAACCACCTCAAATATTAGAATTCCATACGGATGCACAAACAATAATTCTATCCACCCATGATACCAATTCCCTCAACTATAAGAAATGAACTATCGCACACCTTGCCTAATTTCAAGAATGCAGACCCTTAATCTCATCTCAAGGTAACCGAACAATAAAACCCTTGTTGAGCATTCCTATGTTGCTATACCCATCGACAAAGAAAACCACAATCTTCTAGACTCATGTCAGGACTACATCCCATCTCTGAAAGTCACATGTATTCTCTCTTCTTTTCAATCGTGGAAGGCAAGAAGTACATAAACCTGTCGGTGATAGTAACATCCCAATCCATATACTAATTATTAAATCTCCGGTTACAAACCTTGAGCCATTCATCATTATCGCCTCCTTCTTTAGTCCAATCACTCAACTATCACAACTAGAGCAAAGTCCTCCAGACATTGGAATATACTACCTTTCACGTTTCAACACTATTAGAGCCCAGCAGACATGACTATTGAGGCCTGAACAACCCATCCTCAACATGGATAATCATACCTGATAAACTGATAAAGGCAGAAATACACTGCAACAAATCATGGTTCCAAATTGTGCCACCTTCCTTAAACTGTTCCTTAGAATCCCCCAAATTTTCCTTGAGTCGAGTAAAGATCCTCCGCTTCTAGTAGTACGGGCCGAATATGTGACATCCCCAATTTCACAGCCAGAAAAGACCGATTTGTTTATGCTTTGTTTTATAAAATCCAAGTAAATCTTTTAAAGAAAACGGCTGCGGAATTTGTTCCCAAAACAAGATATGATAAAAACTTATCAAAACATTTCTCAAAGAGAATGTATTTTCATTAAATAATAAAACCTCGGGATGTCATGTTCCAATACAGACAAATAAGCATAAACAGAACATACATTCATTTACTCTAGTGATTTACATCTCCTTTAATCTCTCAGTGCAAAGCAGCTTCGTATCGATACCTGTGATACAATTAAACTGAGTGGGTCAGACTTGGGAGCCTGGTGAGCATATAGGGTTTTCAATCCACAATAATATAATTATTATATTTAATCATCAAGCAATCAACCCAATTACCCATCCACATTATCTTCTTTTAATCTTTTAGTAAAGATATTATCCTAAGGGTCATCTCCTATATCATATTTACCGCTCATCTCCTTACATCTTATATCCTTATATGCTTGTTCCTAAGAACTTTTCCTAAGGATCATCGCCTACATTTCATAGACAATACTAATTCGGGGATCACTCCCTCAATATATGTCTAGTAAGGGTTAGGGTATCATCGCATGATTACGCAGCCACAACATCGCTTGGACTCGTAAATCATAACCGAACAATAAAACCTTTGTTGCGCATTCCTAGTTCGCTTAAACTAATGCTCTGATACCAACTATGACATCCCCAATTTCACGGCCAGAAAAGACCAATTTGTTTATGCTTTGTTTTATAAAATCAGAGTAAATCTTTTAAAGAAAACGGTTGCGGAATTTGTTCCCAAAACAAGATATGATAAAAATTATCAAATCATTTCTCAAAGCGAATGTATTTTCATTTAATAATAAAACCTTGGGATGTCATGTTCCGATACAGACACATAAGCATAAATAGAACATACAATCATTTACTCTAGTGATTTACATCTCCTTTAATCTCTCAGTGCAAAGCAGCTTCGTATCGATACCTGTGATACAATAAAACTGAGTGGGTCTGGCTAGGGAGCCTGCTGAGCATATAGGATTTTCAACCCACAATAATATAATTATTATATTCAATCATCAAACAATCAACCCAATTACCCATCCCCATTGTCTTCTTTTAATCTTCCCTAAAGATATTATCCTAAGGGTCATCTCCTATATCATATTTACCGCTCATCTCCTTACATCTTATATCCTTATATGCTTGTTCCTAAGAACTTTTCCTAAGGATCATCGCCTACATTGCATACACAATACTAATTCGAAGATCACTCCCTCAATATATGTCTAATAAGGGTTAGGGTATCATCGCATGATTACGCAGCCACAACATCGCCTGGACTCGTAAATCATAATAAGGGTTAGACTATCATCGCATGAATACGTAGCCACAACATCGCCTAGACTCATAATAAATAGTAAGGGTTAGTCTATCATCGCATGAATACGTAGCCACAACATCGCCTGGACTCGTAATTCATAGTAAAGGTTAGAGTATCATCACATGAATACGTAGCCACAACATCGCCCGGACTCGTAATTCATCACCTACAGGTTATGAGCGTGCTGGTGTTTTCATGTGGTCATCTAGATTAGTCCGTGGTCGCTATCTATACTCTGGTAGATGACTACATCGCCAAATTGCCACATCACCGGTCAAGGTTATGGTATCTCCTCTCATCTCACATCACCTATTTATCATCACCTATCTATCATCACCTTTCTATCATCACCTATTTCTCATCACCTAATGATCATCACCTATTTCTCATCACCTAATTATCATCACCTATTTCTCATCACCTATTTCTCATCACCTAATTATCATCACACATCATCTAATTCATCTACCCATGTTCTACCCAACATATTTGTAGATATAAAATACATATAAATATTAACTCATTTAATACCTATATAAAACATCCATTCCACACTCATCTCAAATAAACAACAATATATAAACACATAGCACGTATTTTATAGCAAATACTTAATATATATATATATATATATATATATATATATATATATGTTAGAAGAAAGTGATCACATACTAACACGTATAAACAAGAATATATATATATATATATATATATATATATATATATATATATATATATATATATATATATATATACATATATATATATATATATATATATATATATATATATATATATAGACACATAGCACGTATTTTATAAAAAATTTCATATCTATGTTTAAGATGAAAGTGACTATACACTCATTTGATCAGAACATGATCGGACAACACTACGACTTGTATAAGTAGAATTCTTCGGTGAAACCGGGCTCACTTCACACACCCGGTTTCTCACGGGCAGAGCTTCGGCTCGGAAACTCTTTTTTTCTCGGGATCTTCGGGTTTCGGAACTTGCTTCGGGTCTCGGGGTTGATATCGGGGCTTCGGGGGTACTTCTTTGCACGTAAATTGAGGTAATATGGGTGAGAGATGAGAGATTTACAAACGGCTGCCCCTTCAAATCTATTTATAGGGCAAAACTGGCCCTTGCCACGTCGTGGGCTTGGTTATCACTGCATGCATCATCCCAAGTTGCATCTGGGGGACTCCCGGAGGTGTCAGGAGACTTGCCACGTGGTGGCACTGCGTGCCACGTCGTGGTCTCTGACAGTTTTCGGGTTTCGCGCCCCGAACTTCAAAAATTCATAACTTTTGCATACGAACTCCGTTTTAGATGTTCTTTATATTGACGCGAAGGTGAGATCATGCTCTACCACTCTCGTTTAGACTCCATTGGCTAATTTATATTTTATTTTTAATATATTATAATTATATTACTTATATATTATTTTTAGTAGGCCGGGACAGGAAAACTCCGTTATAAACTCATAACTCCTTCATCTAAACTCCGTTTCCGTCTGTCTTTTTATCGTTGGACTACTATCGATGAGATCTTCAATTCTCATTTAGATTGTTTTGGATAAATATCGCTCTAACATAAATTCACTATTACGTCACGTTGTGTCGTGCCGGTTTTGTCGCGAAACTTCAACAAGTCGTAACTTCTTCGTTATAACTTGGATTTTGGCATTCTTTATATGCACGGAAACCTTGTGACATATAATAAAACTTGGTTAAGATTAATCCTTCTAAATAATATTCCATCAAAAAGTCATTTTTGATGTTTATCGTCTCTAAATTGATTAGCCCAGATCTACAGGTGTTACAATTATCTCCCCCTTAGGATGATTACGTCCCGGAATCATCTACGAAATAGGACTTGCATAAGGATTCCACATGTTATCTCTTCATCCTAGGTAATAACCGTAACTTCTATGTTTCCTCGATAGAGTATTTAACTCTATGGCTTTCTTGACCGCAGACGATGCCCAATCTTGCATCTGCTTATCATACTATGCTGTAGTTTCAATCATAACTTACAAGTTACAAAATAAGTCCTTATTGTGGAATCGTTATTCTTCTGAGGATAAGTACTTTCCTTCATCTATTGCAATAGATCGATGGGTTATGTTCTAATGACCTCTCATCGTATGATGCAACGCTTAGACTCAAGTCTCCTAGAGTCAAATTCCAGAATGGAATATACCTTCCTTCATATTCTAATGTGATATAATCACGTTTCAGGATGTAGCATTTCTATCTGCAAACTTCTTTTAACAACGAGCGCGATACCAATGATCGTATTGACTTCAATCTTCTGACTTATGTCAGATGTTACCTCGAACTTGGTTCTCTGAACCACGTAACAAACTCCTCGTAGTCGGACTCAATTTGATACGACCACTAGGGTCAGAATAACAACCATCTTACTAGTCACTACCAAAAAAAGGGTAATGACAAACTTGAACAAAACGGAATCAGTTACTAGCTTCTTGGTAACCTTGTGACTTTCCCTGATCCAAGTGCAAGTCCTGTGCTTCCGGTAGTATATGCATCTACTACCTTTCACACCTACTCATACTCATCCCAAGTATTGTCCCGCAGTCGACCAAGTCACCATACAAGAAAATTACAAAACAATTTAACACATACAAATGTGTCCAAATAATCATAAACAATTTCCCTAGACTCTACTAGGACTTCTTCATTGCTCAATCTTCAATCATCAACTCTACTTCAACTCGATTGGTGATGGAAATACCAGATGATAAAACAACTTCAAGAATTTCATCAATCGTTCCATCATCCTGCTAATCGAAAGTGTACTTCAGACGTACCGTACTCCTTTAAATGTACTGTTATTTCATAAGACATACTCTAAAGGCAAGATACCACTCTTACGACATCTTCTAATAGGTGTCATCCACTATCATAAGCCTTCTTCATTTCCTCCATTTACTCAATTTATCTACGAGTCTTCACCATGACCTCTTGTACATCCAAGCAGACATTTGGTGTACCAAGCGAAAATTTTTAAGATAAGAAAGTTTTTAATTACGATAAACGTATAAATCTCCTTATCACCCTGAAATGTTTACATGGTAGTTCTAATTTCGTAGTCGTACGCTTAGAATCCTAAACACATAAGGTTTCTAGATCCGATCGGCAACAGACCATAGATCCAAACAAATAATAACATCAATTTAGCTATCACACAAAGCAACTAGCACATAAAAGCAATTTAGGCATCATTCCTAAAATAAACTAGTGCTTGTGTCAATTTAGGTGTACTACCTAACATATTTTAGACACACTCCACAATCATTACTTAGCATTCTAGGTTTAAGTCTAGAAATTTCCTACAAATTTCTAGTTCGCTTAAACTAATGCTCTGATACCAACTATGACATCCCCAATTTCACGGACAGAAAAGACAGATTTGTTTATGCTTTGTTTTATAAAATCAGAGTAAATCTTTTAAAGAAAACGGTTGCGGAATTTGTTCCCAAAACGAGATATGATAAAAACTTATCAAATCATTTCGCAAAGAGAATGTATTTTCATTAAATAATAAAACCTCGGGATGTCATGTTCCGATACAGACACATAAGCATAAATAGAACATACATTCATTTACTCTAGTGATTTACATCTCATTTAATCTCTCAGTGCAAAGCAGCTTCATATCAATACCTGTGATACAATAAAACTAAGTGGGTCTGTCTTGGGAGCCTGGTGAGCATATAGGGTTTTCAACCCACAATAATATAATTATTATATTCAATCATCAAACAATCAACCCAATTACCCATCCCCATTATCTTCTTTTAATCTTACCTAAAGATATTATCCTAAGGGTCATCTCCTATATCATATTTACCGCTCATCTCCTTACATCTTATATCCTTATATGCTTGTTCCTAAGAACTTTTCCTAAGGATCATCGCCTACATTGCATACACAATACTGATTCAGGGATCACTCCCTCAATATATGTCTAGTAAGGGTTAGGGTATCATCGCATGATTACGCAGCCACAACATCGCCTAGACTCGTAAATCATAATAAGGGTTAGACTATCATCGCATGAATACGTAGCCACAACATCGCCTAGACTCATAATTAATAGTAAGGGTTAGTCTATCATCGCATGAATACGTAGCCACAACATCGCCTGGACTCGTAATTCATAGTAAGGGTTAGAGTATCATCGCATGAATACATAGCCACAACATCGCCTGAACTCGTAATTCATCACCTACAGGTTATGAGCCTGCTGGTGTTTCCACGGGGTCATCTAGAATAGTCCGTGGTCGCCATCTATACTCTGGTAGATGACTACATCGCCAAATTGCCACATCACCGGTCAAGGTTATGGTATCTCCTCTCATCTCACATCACATATTTATCATCACCTATCTATCATCACCTTTCTATCATCACCTATTTCTCATCACCTAATGATCATCACCTATTTCTCATCACCTAATTATCATCACCTATTTCTCATCACCTAATTATCATCACACATCATCTAATTCATCTACCCATGTTCTACCCAATGTATTTGTAGATATAAAATACATATACATATTAACTCATTTAATACCTATATAAAACATCCATTCCACACTCATCTCAAATAAACAACAATATATAAACACATAGCACGTATTTCATAGCAAATACTTAATATATATATATATATATATATATATATATATATATATATATATATGTTAGAAGAAAGTGATCACATACTCACACGTATAAACAACAATATATATACATATATATAAATATATATATATATACACACACACATAGCACGTATTTTATAAAATTTTTCATATTTATGTGTAAGATGAAAGTGACTATACACTCACTTGATCAGAAGATGATCGGACAACACTACGACTTGTAGAAGTAGTATTCTTCGGTGAAACTGGGATCACTTCACACACCGGGTTTCTCGCGGGCAGAGCTTCGGCTCGGAAACTCTTTTCTTCTCGGGATCTTCAGGTTTCGGAACTTGCTTCGGGTCTTAGGGTTGATACCGGGGCTTCGGGGGTACTTCTTTGAACGTAAATTAAGGTAATATGGGTGAGAGATGAGAGATTTGGCAACTACAAATAACTGCCCCTTCAAATCTATTTATAGGGAAAAACTGGCCCTTGCCACATCGTGGAACCTTTTGCCACGTCGTGGGCTTGGTCATCACTGCATGCGTCATCGCAATTTGCATCTGGGGGACTCCCGGAGGTGTCAGGAGACTTGCCACGTCGTGGTGTCTGACAGTTTTGGGGTTTCGCGCCCCGAGCTTCAAAAATTCATAACTTTCGCATACGAACTTTGTTTTCGACGTTCTTTATATCGACGCAAAGGTGAGATTATGCTCTACAACTCTCGTTTGGACTCCATTGACTAATTTTGAATTTTATTTTTAATATATTATAATTATATTACGTATATATTATTTTTAGTAGGACGGGACAGGAAAACTCCGTTATAAACTCATAACTCCTTCATCGGAACTCCGTTTTCGTCTGTCTTTTTATCGTTGGACTACTATAAATGAGATCTTCAATTCTCATTTAGATTTTTTTTGGATAAATATTGCTCTAACGTAAATTCACTATTTACGTCACGTTGTGTCGTGCCGGTTATGTCGTGAAACTTCGATAGGTTATAACTTCTTCGTTATAACTGAGATTTTGGCGTTCTTTATATGCATGGAAACCTTGTGAAATATACTAAAACTTGGTTAAGATTAATCCTTCTAAATAATATTACATCAAAAAGTCATTTTTGATGCTTGTAACGCTCGTAGATCTAGGCTAGTCAAATTAGAGATGATAAGCATCAAAAATGACTTTTTGATGGAAAATTATTTATAAGGATTAATATTAACCAAGTTGTATTATATGTCATAAGGTTTCCGTGCATATAAAGAACGCCAAAATCCGAGTTATAACGAAGAAGTTATGACCTATCGAAGTTTTGCGACAGACCCGACATGACCCAGCACGACGTAAATAGTGAATTTAAGGTAGATAGATATCTATTCTTAGTGATCTAAACGAGAGTCGAAGATTTCTTCAATAGTAGTCCAACGATAAAAAGACAGATGAAAATGGAGTTCAGATGAAGGAGTTATGAACATCGAACGGAGTTTTCCTGTCCCGGCCTACTAAAGATAATATATAAGTAATATACTTATAATATATTAAAAATAAAGTCAAAATGAGCCAATGGAGTCTAAACGAGAGTTGTACAGCATAATCTCACCTTCGCGTCGATATAAAGAACGTTAAACATGGAGTTCGTATGCGAAAGTTATGAATTTCTAAAGTTCGGGGCGCGAACCCCAAAGCTGTGTCAGAGACCACGACGTGGCAAGCAGTGCCACGACGTGGCAAGCCTTCCGACACCTCCGGGAGTCCCCCAAATGCAACTTGAGATGACGCATGCAGTGACGACCAAGCCCCCGACATGGAAAAAGGTTCCACGACGTGGCAAGGGCTAGTTTTCCCCTATAAATAGATTTGAAGGGCCATTCGAGTTTGGTTGCTCATTCTCTCATCTCTCACCCATATTACCTCGATTTACATGCAAAGAAGTACCCCCGAAGCCTCGGTATCATCCCGAGACCAGAAGCGAGTCCCGAAGCCCAAATATCCTGAGAAGAAAAGAGTTTCCGAGCCGAAGCTCTGCCCGCGAGGAGTCCGGTTTTTTGTGAAGATCTTCCAGATCTACCAAAGAATACTACTTCTACAAACCGTAGTGCTATCTGATCATCTTTTGATCAAGTGAGTGTGTAGTTACTTTCTTCTAACGCATAACTATGAAGTATTTTATACGATATACGTGTTATGTGTATATTTTGTTGTTATATGTGTGAATGTATATTCACTTTCTTTTATCTCATAGATATGATTTATTCTCTATGAAATGTGTGTTATGCGTGTGTGCCTCATCTGTTATGTGGAAGATGTATTGATTGAACATGCTATACAAGTTTTAAACTATGTATAAAAATATATATTTTTATCTACTAATATGTTGGGTAGAACATGGGTAGATAGTTGTGTGATAAACAGATGAGAGGCCTCGATGTCATTGTGATCCAGTCATCTAGCGGAATTTAGATGACGACCACAGACTCTTTCTAGACAGTCTCGTGGAACACTATCAGGCTCATAACCTGTAGGTGTTAATGAACTTGGGTGTTCATTCGATGTATTCCATCCCCCTCATGGTTGCCTTATTTGACTTATATTGCTGAGGAACCCCCGAAGCATGTGTTGTCGCCCCGATGAAATATTCTTAGACTAGGTCCCTTGTATTAGTTGTCTTAGGGATGTAAAGTGAGAATAACGGGAATAGGTAATTGGGTTATTATTGGTTGATGAAATTAAATTAATTATTTATTGTGGGTTGAAAACCCTATATGCTCACCAGGTTCCCAAGCCTAACCCACTCAATTTTCTTTGCATTACAGGTAATGGCACAAGAGTATAAGTTGGTGGACTTGACGAGAGGTTTTGGATTATAGATCAGTAGTTATAAATAATTGTTGTAAGGTCTATTTTATATTGTTTATGCTTTTGGTCTGTTTATCGAAACATGACATCCTGAGTTTTGAATATATAATGAAAATACATTTCTTTTATGAAATGCTTTGGTAAATATTATTTTATCACGTTTTGTTTTTGGGAACAAATTCCGCAACTCTTTAAAATCAAAAGGATTTACTCTGAAATTATTTTAAAAGCATAAATGAAAATCGGTATTTTCTGGCCGTGAAATTGGGGATGTCAATATATGTCTAGTAAGGGTTAGGGTATCATCGCATGATTACGCAGCCACAACATCGTCTGGACTCGTAAATCATAATAAGGGTTAGACTATCATCGTATGAATACATAGCCACAAACAATCAACCCAATTACCCATCCCCATTATCTTCTTTTAATCTTCCCTAAAGATATTATCCTAAGGGTCATCTCCTATATCATATTGCGGTTAATCTCCTTACATCTTATATCCTTATATGCTTGTTCCTAAGAACTTTTTCTAAGGATCATCGCCTACATTGCATAGACATTACTAATTTGGGGATCACTCCCTCAATATATGTCTAGTAAGGGTTAGG
Organism: Lactuca saligna; assembly: GCF_052625555.1. Lineage (NCBI taxonomy): Eukaryota > Viridiplantae > Streptophyta > Magnoliopsida > Asterales > Asteraceae > Lactuca > Lactuca saligna. The sequence continues at coordinate 75,346,689 of NC_136418.1, forward strand.
GTATCATCACATGATTACGCAACCACAACATCGCGTGGACTCGTAAATCATAACCGAACAATAAAACCTTTGTTGCGCATTCCTATGCTGCCATACCCATCGACAAAGAAAACCAAAATCTTCTAGACTCATGTCAGGACTACATCCCATCTCTGAAAGTCACATGTCTTCTCTCTTCTTTTCAATCGTGGAAGGCAAGAAGTACATAACCCTATCGGTGATAGTAACATCCTAATCCATATACTAATCATTCAATCTCCGGTTGCAAACCTTGAGCCATTCATCATTATCGCCTCCTTCTTAAGTCCCGTCACTCAACTATCACAACTAGAGCAAGGTCCTCCAGACCTTGGAATATACTACCTTTCATGTTTTTACACTATTGGAGCCCAGCAAACATGGCTATTGAGGCCTGAACAACCCATCCTCAACATGGATAATCATACCTGATAAACTGATAAAGGCAGAAATACACTGCAACGAATCATGGTTCCAAATTATGCCACCTTCCTTAAACAATTCCTTAGAATCCCCCAAATTTTCCTTGAGTCGAGTAAAGATCCTCCACTTCCAGTAGTACGGGCCTAAGACTACCTTCCACACCTATCCATAGTTTCCTCAAGAATCATCTCGGGTCCTCTAAGTAACCACTCCTATTTGCATCCATCCTATCCATTCTTATACACCCATTCTGAAATGAATGCCCATCACTAAACAACGTAGGCCAACCCACTACAACATATCCTAGGCTCTCCTAGGTTCCTGACCTCACCCTTCCATAAGCTATTGAAGAACTCCTAATAATGTTAGTAAACTACTTCATGAATATAATCACATGCATCAAAGATTAGGTAATCCATCGAGTGAAAGACTCATCCCTATAACGGTTAGACTCAAACGAAAGCTGTAGAGTGGGGTCAAACCTATCTATCTAAGATTATTTTACATATGCTACATGTGACTTAACATATTCACTTAATAGTTAACTCACATCATCATGAGTTCCATAAAGCACACAGCAAGCAGCATTCATGAACTAACACTCAAAGTCAAAGCCAAACAAAGAACATCTCAATCTCACTTCCTACCAAGAAAGATTTAAAATCTAACATAATATCCAATTCCTCTTAGGCTACAATCCATCTCATATCAGGCTAATCCAACCACTAAACATTTCCGCAACTGAGAAACATGAAACATGCTATGGACCTAACTAAACAACTCAGAAAGATCCAGGAAATAAGCAACCTGACCCAACCGGTCCAAAACCCTAAAATGGACCGATACACCTAGGACAACCACCATGCTAATCCCGCCATCAGCTGCATAAGGAACTCCCTTAAAATCCTCTAACTAGCTCACAAATAAAATTACATATCGTTGAAACCAGATAATTCTTCAAATGAAAGGTCTCACCCTACAACAATTGGACTCAAATAAGAGCTGCGCAAAAGAGTTAAAACCTAACCTTCTAAAATTATTTAGTTTTCGTAATATGTAACTTAGCATATTCACTTACTAGTTAGTTGAAGTTAATGAGAACTCCGAAAAAGCACAAATCAAGCAACATTCGAGCATTGAGTAATCGGAATCAAGCATAACCTTATTAGGCCATCCTATAACTAATTGATCTGTACTAGCATGCACGTCTACAAACTCATACAATAGACATATAAAGGCATATCTTCTAGCATTTTATCATGCAAATCCTGAGCAAATCCTTAGCCCTAACTAGCATGCAATACACAGCTTCATAAATCAAATCATATCATAAAACATGTATGGGTATTTTGGGAAAACTTACTTGAGTTCGGTCGATTGCATGCACCACACCCTTTTCTTTTATTATTGAGAGCTCTTTTAGTGGTTCTTAGCTCCTTGATGAAGAATAGGGTTCCTTTGGTGCATTTTTTGAGCAATCAAGTCTCTTCCTCACCATCTTGTATTGGTTCTTGACCCTTGTAAGTCCTCAAGGTCTTGCATTTCTCATTTAAGCATGCTAGATCTAGGCTTTTAACCATTTCTATCCACGTACGGGTTGATTTGAATGCATGAAATCCATAAAGTTAGCAAATTTATGTATCTTTGAGATACTTTTATAATCATAAGTCTCATATCTGAAGTTTTGAATCTTTTTCGAAAAAAAAAAATTGACCTAGTTAGTGTTCAAGACATGCGTTGGACATGCATGTCTAAAAAGATAAGATTTTTATGGTCCCCTAGGTTGGGTAAAACATTCTAGATGGTTTGAAGGATTGACTTAAAGGATTAAGAGCTTAATGCTCTAAGTTGTTCAGACCAGTTCTCACAATGTGATGGGTTATGTGTCACGTGGTGATGATAGGCATCCCCCTCGACTGTTTTGTCTTAACTCTGTCACGACGTGAACCATGGGTGGTCACGACGTGACAATTAGCTGAGGTTGACTTTAACGTTGATTCGTTACCATGGTTAACTTTTAGGTCAAACTAGGGTTTTAGGGTGTAGACTGAGAGGATACTTCTTTGTTGTTGTTAGGGGTCTCGTTGTACTTGCCTACCCTGTATGTATGAGTTGTTGTTTTTTAGCTGCTATTCGTGAGGTGAGTCTTCTCACTATAGTTACCCTTGTGGTATATATGTATGTTGACCAACTGGGTTTTAAGTTTTGATTTTTGTTATACGTGAATTGAATTGAACTGTTGATAACTTTGGGATTGTTGAAAATCCCTAGGGTTGCTGATAACCCCTCAAACGTGTTGTTATTCTAAGGATGTGTTGTTAGCCTACTAGGATTTCTGATAATCCACACGATTGCAGATAACCCATAATTGCTTATTATTTTGTGTTGTATGAATATGTTGGTAAGGACCCACTAATATTTGTGCTTATAATTGTGGAATAAATGTGTTTAAAGTAATTAGAATGATCACCGGAAGGCGAATGCTTAAATGTACACTCTAGCTTGTAGATTTTTATGGTTCCATATATTGATACTTTGATTATACATGAGATTTTATTGACTAGGTTTTTATAATAATTGAGGTTTTAATATATTAAAAATGAAAATTTTTATGGTAAAAATTGGGATGTTACAAGTGGCAAGACATTTTTGGAGCATAGAACACCATTCCAAAAACCATTTCCACAGTTTCACAGCTACCCAACATGAAAAGAAAACATGATCCAGACTCTCTTCATCAGATCTATAAACTGGGCATAAACTCGAGCTGATTGATATCCCATGACTCATCAAATTTACAGACAAAGGGATTATGTTTCTGATCAGCCACCACACAAAGCAGTTTACATCTACAGAATCCACTTCACCCGTTTGAAAGTTGAAGTTCTGCTGTCAAACAAGCTTCTCATGAAAAGCCTTACAACATTAACTGTGAACGTCTCACTGATATCGCATTTCCACAACTACAGGTTATATCCATTAGCAAAATGGAACTCATCCAAAATAGTGGTTAAAGTAACAAATTGAGAAGTTTCCTTTCCCATTCTTAATTGTGAAGACCAACACCATGTCCTTTTAGAATCAATGACATCATTACTATCCACTCCCCTCTGTGACATGACAATCCTTATTTAAGTCTAACTCATATAATTTTGGACAAAGTTCTTTTAAAGTAACATCACCACACAATATACCCTTCCAAAAATATGTTTTATCACCAATACGAACAACCATTTTCAACAAATCTAACAAAACTCATTTATTAATTAACTCCAAGTCAATATTAGAAATATTTAACCAAAACCCCTTTCGTAGATTTTTTAGCTAATGGTATACAGAAAGACTAAAATAAGTCATACCTATTTTTCAATCGCCATCACTATTTTGTGAGAAACTCCAAATTAGCTGAGTCAAGGTACCCAACTCCAATACCACCTTGACATTTAGGCATTATCATAACATCACAAGCTACCCAATTAATCTTTTTTTTGGTAATAACTCATTCAAGTCTCGCATAATCCATGTAGGATAAAATGGTTGTTTTTACAAAACACACGCACAAAATAAATAAATAAATAATATTAAACATCTTATTTATGATTTTATTTAATCAATATCCCATAATCTAAAACTTAAAAGTTTAATCACTTCTTAATATAAAAAGTACATTTGACAAAATAAATTTGGTTCGGTCATTGATTAAAACCGAACTATAACTATTATGATTGGTTAATGCATTTTGGTAGCCATTGGGTGTGGTTAATATTGGTTGTGGTTAATGATTTTTATCGGTTAACGGTTTTAGTTAATAGTTAATATTGGTTAACCATAATGTTTAAAATAATATAAATGACAAAAGTATATTGGCATAAAAAATGAAAATAAAATACCAAAAAGTACTCGACATCAATGTTGTAACCTAGCTTATAGTAATAGAATAAAATGTATACCTTTAATACTTAGAATGAGATAACATATAGTCATATTTAATAAAAATATAAAACATTATAAAAATTGACATTAATAATTTCAAATATTGATAATTGATATTAATATTAAAACAAAGCCAAACATTTATACACGTTCAATACGATTAAATCAAAAACTATAAAATAAAAGAGCCAAACATTCATATTATGTGTTCTTTGATAAAAAAAAAAGTCAATCATTCATATACATTCAATGTTATTAAGTCAAAAACAGTAAATAAAAAGACAAAAAATTAAAAAAAAAAATACATTTTTAATATATCACAAAGTCAAGAAGAACTAAAAACATAACTTACCTAGAAGTCTTGATTACAAAGTCAGAAAAATCCTTCGAATAGAACTATAAAGTCAAAAGAATCTTTGATTAGGATTAAAGATCTAAGAAGCCTTTGATTACGATTATGAGTGTGAAGATTAAACTAATTGTGAATAATGTTTACAAATTGTAGAATTAGCCGATTAGGAATCGCAACATTAATCAATAATCTAACTCAATGAATGATTGGAAGATAGTGTGTGCTTACGTTATCAACATTTGATGTTTGATTGTTCGTTTGTCTCCTCATAAGTGAGGGTTAATGGATTAAATTTTCAAATATTGAATGGATCTTAAATAATTTTAACTATATTATTTTATATATAATCTATAATTTTTATATATTAAAATAAAAAGTTAGCGGTTCGGTTAATAATGGTTCGGTTAACCAATAAAACCATAACCGAACCATTAGTTATCGGTTAACAAAAATTAGAAACAAAACTAACGGTTTTTAAAATGGTTCGATTATTATTGTTCGGTTATATCGGTTAATTTGGTTTTGGTTTAGTTTTTCGGTTATTATGCTCACATCAAAAGAAAGGGTCTACGCAAGTTAAGATTCAAAAGATAACTTTTGATTTTGAAAAATACATTGAACCACTTGACTTTGAAACTTCGTACCTTTGATTATTTCAACAAAAACGTGGTGGTTATAATGGATGTTCATTTGGCCCAATTGTTATGCAAAAACGTGACAAGCCTTGAAGATGGTAAGAGGACTATATGTATAACAAATTATGTTTTAATAAAAAAAACCTAGAAATTAACTAAATTAAATAGTAAAAATAAAATTGTTAAAACAAAAGAATAATACCAAACATTTAAAAAATCCGTCAATCCCACATAATATATTTATGGTTGGGTTTGTTTGTTAATATATATATATATATATATATATATATATATATATATATATATATATATATATATATATATATATATATATATATATATATATATATATATATATATATATGGTTAGGTTCATGTGAGACGCCCTAATTTTGTGAGACCGTGAGACGCATTTTTTTATTATTTTTATTTTTTTATTTTTTTTTAGTTAATTCAAGTTCCGAAAATAATATTTAAAAAAATAATTTTTTGATTTTTCCATTTATTTTGCATTTTAAAATTATTTTTAGAAAATATGTACAGTGTAATATTCTATGTAGAATATTTCACGTATTTTAAAAAAAAATAGGATTTTTTTTTTATTTTTTTTAGTTAATTCAAGTTTCGAAAATAATATTTAAAAAAAGAATTTTTAGATTTTTCCATTTATTTTGCATTTTAAAATTATTTTTTAGAATATATCAGTGTAATATTCTATTTAGAATATTTCACGTATTTTTCAAAAAAAAAAAACGGGTTTTTTTTTTATTTATTTTATTTTATTTTTATTTCTTTTAGTTAATTCAAGTTCCGAAAATAATATTTAAAAAAAGAATTTTTGGATTTTTCCATTTATTTTGCATTTTAAAATTATTTTTAGATTTGGTCTCACTGTCTCACAAAATTAGAATTGTATCAAATGAACCTGAACATATATATATATATATATATATATATATATATATATATATATATATATATATATATATATATATATATATATATATATATATATATATATGATCTTCATGAAAAAGATTGGTGATGTTGGTGTTGGTGGTGGAGGCGTTGACGGTGGCATTGGTGGTGGTGGATGTCGTGATGGCAATGCTGGAGTGGTGGTGGTAATGGTGGTGACGGCGAATGTGATGTTGGCAGCAACTACGATGTTTATGATGGTGGCAACAACAATGGTACTAGAAGAAAAATAAATAAATATTAAGGTTAGAATTTACAAAACATCTTCCATAATCAGAAGTTCTTTTTTAGTGTTCTAGAAAAAAGGTAAAAAAAAGTGTATGTCTTTTGTTTTCTACAAATCTAACATTTTTTTTTTTTTTTGTCAAATGTATTTCCGTTCGCATACATAAGAGGTAAAAAGATGTTTTGCCAAAAAAAAACACCATCTTAGTCTTTTATAAATCATCATGTTTCTCGTTTTTCAAAAGAACTAAAAGAACCAAGAGAATAACGCATACTTAAGTTTGGAGTTTTTGTATGAAGAAATCACCTTGGAATGAGGAGAGTGAATTAAAATTTGACTCACGGCCATTTGATTGCCCATTAACAACCTTTCTTATAAGGCTAAGGATATGGTCATTATATCCAACAAGAAAAGTGATGTTACATCATCCTCGCTACGCTTTATTATCATGCCATTAGTCTTTGGGAATGATTGTCACTACAAATCATTTAATTTTTTTTTTAATATTAGATTAAATAAAAAACATAAATTTAAACTTAAATAATCAATTTACTAATAAAAAATTACATTAAATTAAATAAACACATTACTTATTTTTAAAACTAAGTAAACATTTATAGTTTGGGAGTTTAAATTAATTCAAAGGTAAATGAAAGGGTATAATGAGATCAAGAGACATAATTTCAGGGACAATATTTTTAACTTCAATTAAAAACAAAATTGAATCGTCCTTCTAAAGTATTAGCCTATTTTCCTTCTTGCTTTCCTTCTTCACCTGTTTTCTAAAAAATAGGTTTGTGACCATTACCAAAATTCAAAGCTTCAATATACCTCTTTTACACCATTTAGCTACATCTAAACCATATCTCCACTTAAGACCAGCGTTCCATCCAACGGTTTAATACTCATACCTAATCAAATGCTTTATGAACATCTATGAATAGTCCCACTCCACAACACATCCACCCCAAGGGGGTGGTGTTCATGTGTACGAATGGCCTCCAGCTCAGATTTCACTCGTAGAAATGGCCTCTGTATAAAATATTTTAATACAGTTGTGTGGGTAGTGGCAAGGTGTTAGATTTATTGAAGTTCTATGTGGGTTTTGAGATGTTATTTAACCACTATGAATCTTTTTGGCGAGTGTGACAACCCGAAGTTCATTTCATCAATTCTAACCCTTTTCGTTAATATATTCGTCGTTTTCGATTCGTTTCCGTTACGTCATTTAATTAGGTCATAATTGTGGGACTTCTATTATGACTTAATGAGTGTCTAAACATGTTTAGAACTTACATTAACACTTCATATTAGTAATCGAAACATTTTAGAATCGACCATATCGGGTTACGGTAACTCAATCGGGTGCGACCAAAAGCACCTTATAACGCCGGTATTGGGTAGAATTCCACCGTGTCCAAATCTTAAACACTATTTAAAGAAGTTTAAGCTTCCATTTGAAGCTTTTGCTCTCTCTCACTACTCTCTGTCTCTCTCTCTCTGTCTCTCTCTCTCTCTCTAAACTCTCTATTCAATCCAAATTCAAGGTCCAAAAACATTGATTTAAGGCTTCAAATCCATAAGGTAACTTCCCTAACTCATGTATAGCACCTTTAGCCTTCAAATCCGAGTTCAAACAATCAATTAGGACCATTTTCATGTGTTTACGGCCCTGGAGCATGCTTGGGCCGTAAACGCACATTTAAGGGGTTTTTGAGCCTTTAAACCATTCCAAACCAACTTTGGGACTTAGATATGACTTTATGGCTTACCAATTCGGACTTAGAACACCTTAAACATGGTTTTTGAGGAGTAAACATGAGTTTACTGCTCAAGAACAAGCTTGGGCCGTAAACTCCTCATTCATGGAGAGTAAACTCAAAACCAAGTGTTTAAAAGCCATTTAAACACACCATTAGCCTTGGAATAAATCCTAGAATCAACCACAACCAGTTTGGGGACCTTAAACATAATAAAACCCTTCATTTGAGAATTTAGGACCATAACCCCCTAAGGAAAGGTTCCATGGCCGTAAAATCATTTAGATGAGTCAAATGGTGCCCAAAATTCATCCTAAGGCTTGTATAAATTGTTAGAATCACATATGATTAGTCTTAGGACATTAAATCAACAATTCAAGGGGGTATAGGAGCCTACGGCCGTAAACTCCTTGTTTACGGCCGTAAACTCCCTTTGATGGTCCATTTGGTGGTAAAACTTATTCCTATGCCTTAGATTAATTCATAGCAACCCTTCCCGTGTGTTAATTGACCATTTGGCACTATAAATCCCACATTCATGAGTTCACGGCCGTGAACTCATATGGGCATGGTCTTAGGGCCATAAACTCCCTAAGGAGTTTACTCTTGAAGTCCCAACTCATTTTCCAAGCCATACACGTCCGTAGATGTCACCCGGGTCACTCCAAACACTTGATTTGAAGTGTTTTCGCGTATTGGAGTGTGTAAGCTTATATAATTAGTGATTTAAAGTCTAATTAGATACATTTGTATACCATTTCAAATTACATAGGAACCTCGCGTGTAATCAAGCCCCGAACCAATGCTTAGCATTCAAATCGTCGCGTTTTCTCGTCTGGTGAGTTCATACCCTTACCCATTTTCAATGTTTTCACTATTTTCAGGGGGGGAATACAAGCAAAGTACAAGTGATACTTGTACTCAAAACTTGTTTTATATACATTGTGTTTCACATTACATATGCTTTTAACATTGACAGTCGTAACAAGTAACCAATTGAACCTACAGAATACATTATCATAGTATTTGTGAAATACATTATAAATTGTTGTATTTATATTTTCACAAATGTTTTCCCACATTATAACAGTTAAAAGCATAACAATTGAACATTGTTTTATCCTCGGTAACACTCTACAGAGATACGCGAGTGGAGGATAGTCATTTGATCTTTCAATATTCTTACTAGTAAATTTTTTATTCCTATAAATTGGAGACACGTACTCGGTGAACACTTCACAGAGATATGTGAGTGGAGGACCGTGTCTGTAACCAAAATCTCTTAGATAGGGAGTGTGACTTGAGTGTATAGATCTATACGGGGCTGACTACCCCACACCTGGCTACTAGCTACAACCGAACCGAAAGGTTCAAGGGTGACGAAAGTCATAGAGTGAAACGGACTACTTATTGCCATAATTAGTCTTTAGTATGGTTATGGAACTCGCAATTTTGGATAATAGAGATTTACTTTATAGTAATAATGGGTCTAGTAACTAGTTTACTTGGTATATGTAAGTTTTATAAACATGTTAAAACTAATACATTTTCAGAGTACATCTTTTACATTACAATTTGGGTTGGTGAACTAACACACACTTTACAAGGATAACCAGGTTTTCAGTATAGATCTTTCACATTAGGAAAATATGGGATTTTCCTGGTATCACAGTCGAACATAACCAGAACAGTGTAACCTAACAGTTAACCAAACATTACTTTTAAGAAAATATGGGATTTTCTTGGGTCGTAATAGTTTCTGAAACCAAAAGGAAACTTGTACATTTTCACAAAACAAAACCGCTTATGAACTCACCAGCTTTATGTTGATTTTCAAACTGCTTGTATTCTCAGGTTCGCATTAGACAGGTACCGGATGATCCATTTTGGCGAAGACGGAGTGCGAAGAAGTCACGTCTTGCTTTTGTTTATATTTACATATGTATAACACTGTACAACTTTACTTTTGGAACAAATGTAAATTTCTATATGTAATGTAATGGTTGTTTACTTTACTTACTATGTGCATTGGATTTGATACTCAACGTGGAGTCCGCCCCGAAAATGTTTCCGCCTTCGGTTTTCAGGGTGTGACAGATTGATATCAGAGCCCTTGTTTATAGTGAATGAAGTATACCAAACCTTACATGGTATAAAACTATAAACACTAATGAGCCTAAGTGCTCTGAACTAAAAGTATCCTTCAAAGTATAAGTATTTTCAAATGTATACAAGTATACCTAACCACCGAGATCCGTAACTACAAGTATAACAAAACATAAGTAAATGGGTGTTGTATGCTGCGGTTAAACCTGGGCAGTTATGTAGTGGTTTCTAGGATCAATATAGCCTGGCCACCTATATTCATTCGAGACACAGCCAACATGTGCTTGGGAGCGACTGTGTTGTGCGACATGCCTAAACTTACCCTAATACCATAAACATCGAACAAGTGTCGTAGCGAACCATGAAATACTATGGGAGTATTTCTCGAGCCAATCCTTTGTAGAAATCCTAATTCAAGTGATGTTCCCTGATCATTCCTTAGCAATAAATTATCTATTTTGATAACTCTTTCGTGCTTTATCGCTTATTCGGGATATATAACTGTCATATCTCTCGACTCAATTCAGAGGACATACCATCCTCTCTCTTTCTTGATCTTATTAGATCAAGATGCCTCCATGAAAAAGACCCAGCTCAAAGACCAACAACCCTCCGCCACCACCTTCTCCTCAAATTGACCTCGCAACGCTTCAAACAACTATTGTTGTCGCAGTGACCGCCACCGTGTCATAAATGAACCCCAGTAATTCAAGAGGTGGTCCGCAGCCACAAAACCTAGAAGATAGTCAAGGACACCGAAAAGGGGGTTCTTATAAAGATTTCATGAGCGTAAAACCCACTTCCTTTGATGGCACTGGAGGTGTCATTTCCCTCACTCGATGGTTCGAGAAAATCAAATCTATATTCGAAATTTGTGCTTGTTCGGAGTCCGATAAAGTAAAGTTCGCAGCCTGTACCTTCAGTGACAAAGCCCTGACTTAGTGGAACGGCCGAGTCAAATCCCTGACCCTACCTGTAGCTAATGCTATGGGTTGGGAAGCCATGAAAGAACTCCTTTTGGCTGAGTACTACCCTCGGGGGGGGGGGGGGGGAATACAGAAGTTAGAGCACGAGCTCTGGAACCTAAAGATGAAGGGTTCCGATCTTACAGCCTACACCTCGAGGTTTGATGACCTGGAACTGCTATGTCCGGGAATGGTTACCCTGGAGAGTAAGAAAATAGAGATATTTATTTGGGGGCTGACCCAACCGACAAAAGGAAACGTCTTATCTGCACCGCCAGATACTTATGATATTGCCAAAAGTTTAGCCCAGATCCTAATTGACCGCAATGATGAAGTTGAAGGAACAACCGCCACCACCGAACCGACCAAGTCTAGTGGTGAAAAGAGGAAATTCTGGAAGAAGAAGAAAGGCCAACCTTCCCAAGGATCTTTAAAGAAACAGCAGACAGTAGCAGTCCATGCTGCTACTACCCCCGTTGCTGCTGCTTCTGTTGTGGGATCTACAGCCCAAACCCCCATCAGTAGGTATGCTGGTAACCTTCCTCTATGCGAAAAGTGCAAGTACCAAGATAACCCCAACCCCTGCCGCGAGCTATCATGCACCAACTGTGGTCAAAAGGGGCACACATTCCGATTCTGCAAGGCACCAACTTAATCAGCCAATCAATCTCCTTGAGCAGGTGTTGGTCAAGCCTGCTACAATTGTGGAGAAATTGGGCATTTTAAGAGAATTTGCCCCAAGAAGGTGACAACTGATAACACCGGGAGAGTCCTAGCCATGGGACGGGAGGAGGCAGTCGCCAATCCCACTGTTGTTTCGGGTACGTTCCTTCTCGACAACTCTTATTCTAGTATTCTTTTCGATTCGGGTGTTGAAAGAAGTTTTGTTAGTCATTCGTTTAAACATAAACTAAAACCTAATCCCCAACCATTAACCGAAATGTTTACCGTCGAAATGGCTAACGGTGAGAAAGAAAGCACTAGCGATGTATTCATAGGTTGTACCCTTACCCTGAACGATCATTCATTTTCCATCGATCTTATGCCAGTCTCCATTAAGAGCTTTGATGTTATCATTGGCATGGATTGGTTGAGTCCCAATCATGTTGGTATCCTTTGCTACGAAAAAGCCATCCGTCTCAACCTTCCTTCGGGTTAAACTCTCATAATCTATGGCGATAAACTCAGCTCCAACCTTCGCATCATTTCCTGCATCAAAGCTCAAAAACTCTTACGAAAGGAGTGCCAAGCATTCCTAGCCCACATCATTAACGAGAGACAGGAAATTAAAGACCTTGCGAGCATCCCCGACGTCTGTAACTTTCCTGATGTCTTTCTAGAGGAGCTTCCAAGAATCCCTCCAGAACGTCAGGTCGAATTTCGCATTGACCTAATTCCTGGAGCTACCCCCGTAGCCAAGTCTCCATATCGCCTAGCTCCAGCAGAAATGCAGGAGTTATCCAGCCAACTCAATGAGTTACTCAGTAAAGGGTTCATCAGAATGAGTTCCTCAACCTGGGGAGCTCCGGTTTTATTTGTAAAGAAGAAAGATGGATCCTTCCGAATGTGTATCGACTACCGCGAGCTGAACAAGTTGACCGTCAAGAACCGATATCCTCTTCCGCGAATAGATGACCTCTTCGATCAACTTCAGGGAGCCAGATACTTTTCAAAGATAGACCTTCATTCAGGGTACCATCAGCTACGAGTTCATGAGAGCGATGTTTCCAAAACAGCTTTCAGGACTCGGTATGGACACTACGAGTTCGTAGTGATGCCCTTTAGTCTAACGAATGCACCGGCTGTGTTCATGGACCTGATGAACCGGGTATGCCATCCCTTCTTAGAAAAGTTCATCATCGTGTTCATAGATGACATACTTGTCTACTCCAGAAGTGAAAAAGACCACAAACAACTCTTGAGATAAGTGTTGGAAACCCTTAGATCCGAGAAATTGTACGCGAAATTTTACAAGTGTGAATTCTGGATTCGGAAGGTAACTTTCCTTGGTCACGTAGTAAGCGAGGAGGGAATTCATGTGGATCCTTCCAAGATTAAAGCTATAGAGAATTGGTTGGCACCAAAGACACATACAGAAATCCATCAATTCTTGGGTCTCGCCGGCTATTATCGAAGATTCATCCAGAACTTTTCCAAAATCACCAAACCCCTAACCACTCTAACACAGAAAGCTGTACCATTTTGTCGGAGTGAAAAACAAGAATCTGCGTTCCAAACGTTAAAGCAAGCCTTGTGTAGCGTACCTGTTCTGTCCCTAACCGAAGGGATAGAAGACTTCATTGTCTTTGGTGATGCGTCTAATCAGGGCTTAGGCTGTGTGCTTATGCAAAGAGGATAAGTGATTGCTTATGCCTCAATACAGCTGAAGGCACATGAGGTCAACTATACCACGTACGACTTGGAGTTAGGAGCCGTAGTCTTTGAACTGAAGATTTGGAGACATTATCTCCATAGAACCAAGTGTACGATCTTCACTGACCATAAGAGCCTGCAGCACATCCTCAATCAAAAAGACCTAAACATGAGGCAACATCGATGGGTAGAACTACACAGCGATTATGAGTGTGAAATCTGATACCATCCCGGCAAGGCCAATGTGGTAGCAGATGCCCTTAGCTGAAAGGAAAGTTGAAGCCGAAAAATGAAGACCCTGACGATGGCTATCCATTCCCATTTATCCATGCAAATCCGAGACACCCAGATAGAAGCCCTCAAACTCGAGAACAAATAAAGTGAAGCCCTAAGGGGAATGGATAAGAAACTTGAGATCAGAGGTGACGGAGTCTACTGTTTCATGGACCGAATCTGGATTCCAAAGTCCAGAGGATTTAGGGAGATTGTAATGGAAGAGGCACACAAGACCAGATACTCTGTTCACCAAGGTTCGGACAAGATGTACCTAGATCTCAAGAAACAATACTGGTGGCCGAACATGAAAGCCGAGATCGCTACATTCGTGGGCAAGTGCTTGACTTGCGCCAAGGTGAAAGTTGAGTACCAGAAACCCTCAGGTCTGCTCCAGCAACCCGAGATACCCGAATGGAAATGGGAGATGGTTACCATGGATTTCATCACCAAGTTACCCAATTTTCCCAGTGGGTACAATACCATTTGGGTAATTGTCGATCGTTTGACCAAATCCGCTCACTTCATCCCGATTAAAGAATCATTTAAGATGGAAAGACTCGCATGGATCTACATCCAAGAGGTAGTTCGGCTGCACGGTGTACCTGCGTCCATTATCTCTGACCGAGATAGTAGGTTTACCTCAAGGTTTTGGAAGTCTCTTCAGAAGTCTCTTGGAACCAAACTAGACATGAGCACGACTTATTTCCCTCAGACCGACGGTCAGAGTGAGAGAACTATCCAAACCCTGGAAGACATGCTTAGGGTCGCAAGTGCAGATCCCCTCGGCAAATCGTGGGACACACATTTTCCATTGATCGAATTCTCGTACAACAACAGTTACCATACCAGCATCAAGGCTGCCCCGTTCGAAGCCCTCTACGGTCGCAAGTGCAGATCCCCTCTGTGATGGGCCGAGGTAGGGACACGCAGCTAGCCAAAAGTTGATTCCTCGACAGTGCTCTCACTGGTCCTAAAATCATCCGCGAAACCACCGAGAAGATCATCCAAATCCAGGAAAGATTGAAAGCTTCACGAGATCGCCAAAAGAGTTACGCTGACATACGACAGAAACCTCAGGAGTTCCAGGTTGGAGACCGTGTCCTGCTGAAGGTCTCGCCGTGGAAAGGCATGGTACGCTTTGGAAAGCGTGGGAAACTTAATTCGAGGTACATTGGACCCTTCGAGATCCTCGCCAGGATCGGTCCGGTAGCCTATAAACTTCGATTACCTCACGAACTCAGTAACATCCATCCCATCTTCCATGTCTCAAATCTCAAGAAGTGCCTATTCGATAAAACCCTAGTGATTCCTGTAGACGAGATCAAGATCAAAAAAAACTTGAACTTCATGGAGGAACCAATCGAAATCATGGATCGAGAGGTCAAACGTACAAAGCAATGTCGCATCCCGATGGTGAAGGTTCGCTGGAATGCCAAGCGGGGACCGGAGTTCACATGTGAGCGTGAAGACTCAATGAAATAGAAGTATCCACATCTCTTTCTAGATCCATGATTTGTATCTTAATTATGAATTTCGGGATGAAATTCCCTCTAACGGGGGGATAATGTGACAACCTGAAGTTCATTTCATCAACTGTAACCGTTTTCGTTAATATATTTGTCGTTTTCGATTCGTTTCCGTTACATCATTTAATTAGGTCATAATTGTGGGAATTCTATTACGACTTAATGAGTATCTAAACATGTTTAGAACTCACATTAACACTTCATATTAGTAATCGGAAACATTTTAGAATCGACCATATCGGGTTACGGTAACTCAATCGGGTGCGACCAAAATCATCTTATAACGCCGGTATTGGGTAGAATTCCACCGTACCCAAATCTTAAATACTATTTAAAGAAGTTTAAGCTTCCATTTGAAGCTTTTGCTCTGTCTCACTACTCTCTCTCTCTAACCTCTCTCTTCAATCCAAATTCAAGGACCAAAAACATTGATTTAAGGCTTCAAATCCATAAGTTAACTTCCCTAACTCATTGTATAGCACCATTAGCCTTCAAATCCAAGTTCAAACAATCAATTAGGACCATTTTCATGTGTTTAAAACCCTGGAGCATGCTTGGGGCTGTAAACACACATTTAAGGGGTTTTTGAGCCTTTAAACCATTCCAAACCAACTTTGGGACTTAAATATGACTTTATGGCTTACCAATTCGGACTTAGAACACCTTAAACTTGGTTTTTGAGGAATAAACATGAGTTTACTGCTCAAGAAGAAGCATGGGCTGTAAAATCCTCATTCATGGAAAGTAAACTCAAAACCAAGTGTTTAAAAGCCATTTAAACACACCATTAGCCTTGGAATAAATCCTAGAATCAACCACAACCAGTTTGGGGACCTTAAACATAATAAAACCCTTCATTTGAGAGTTTACGACCATAACCCCCCAAGGAAAGGTTCCAGGGACGTAAAATCATTTAGATGAGTCAAATGGTGCCCAAAATTCATCCTAAGGCTTGTATAAATTGTTAGAATCACATATGATTAGTCTAAGGCCATTAAATCAAAAATTCAAGGGGGTATAGGAGCCTACAGCCATAAAATCATTGTTTAGATCCGTAAGCTTCCTTTGATGGTCCATTTGGTGGTAAAACTTATTCCTATGCCTTAGATTAATTCATAACAACCCTTCCCATGTGTTAATTGACCATTTGGAACTATAAAATCCCATATTCATGAGTTCACGGACGTGAACTCATATGGGCATGGTCTTAGGGCCGTAAACTCCCTAAAGAGCTTACTCTTGAAGTCCCAACTCATTTTCCAAGCCATACACGTCCGTAGATGTCACCCGGGTCACTCCAAACACTTGATTTGAAGTGTTTTCGTGTATTGGAGTGTATAATCTTATCTAATTAGTGATTTAAAGTCTAATTAGATACATTTGTATACCATTTCATATTACATAGGAACCTCGCATGTAATCAAGCCCCGAACCAATGCCTAGCATTCAATTCGTCATGTTTTCTCGTCTGGTAAGTTCATATCCCTACCCATTTTCAATGTTTTCACTGTTTTCAGGGGGAATACAAGCAAAGTACAAGTGATACTTGTACTCAAAACTTGTTTTATATACATTGTGTTTCACATTACATATGCTTTTAACACTAACAGTCGTAACAAGTAAACAATTGAACCTACAGAATACATTATCATAGTATTTGTGAAATACATCATACATTGTTGTATTTATATTATCAAAAATGTTTTCCCACATTATAACAGTTAAAAGCATAACAATTGAACATTGTTTTTTCCCCGGTAACACTCTACAGAGATACACGAGTGGAGGATAGTCATTTGAACACTCCACAGAGATACGCGAGTGGAGGACCGCCTCTGTAACCAGAATCTCTTAGATAAGGAGCGTGACTTGAGTGTATAGATCTATATGGGGCTGACTACCCCACACCTGGCTGCTAGCTACAGCCGAATCGAAAGGTTCAAGGGTGACGAAAGTCATAGAGTGAAATGGACTACTTATTGCCATAATTAGTCTTTAGTATGGTTATGCAACTCGCAATTTTGGATAACAGAGATTTACTTTATAGTAATAATGGGTCTAGTAACTAGTTTACTTGGTATATGTAAGTTTTATAAACATGTTAAAACTAATACATTTTCAGAGTACATCTTTTACATTACAATTTGGGTTGGTGAACTAACACACACTTTACAAGGATAACCAGGTTTTCAGTATACATCTTTCACATTAGGAAAATATGGGATTTTCCTGGGATCACAGTCGAACATAACCAGAACAGTGTAACCTAACAGTTAACCAAACATTACTTTTAAGAAAATATGGGATTTTCCTGGGTCGTAACAGTTTTAGAAACCAAAAGGAAACTCGTACATGTTCACAAAACAAAACCACTTATGAACTCACCAGCTTTATGCTGATTTTCAAACTGCTTGTATTCTCAGGTCCGCATTAGACAGGTACCCGATGATCCATTTTGGCGAAGACGGAGTGCGAAGAAGTCACGTCTTGCTTTTGTTTATATTTACATATGTATAACACTGTACAACTTTACTTTTGGAACGAATGTAAATTTCTATATGTAATTTAATGGTTGTTTACTTTACTTACTATGTGCATTGGATTTGATACTCAACGTGGAGTCCGCCCTAAAAATATTTCCGCCTTCGGTTTTCGGGGTGTAACAGCGAGATAGAAATTAACATAAACATGGAAGTATTGCACAAACATCATATATTTTTATCAACACCATGATTTCACCGATAGGGATAAGTTACCCATTCACAAACTTCCAATTCTAGGAACATCTATTTTCTGCATAGTTGGTTTTTCTCCATTCTACCGATATATATTTTATAATTTAATCCTCACCCCAAAGAAATCGTCATCACAATAAAACAAGACAATTTTCTAAAGGGAAAATCCGTTGGCAATGCTGATATCTTTCCACAAACAAAGGTGTTGGGTTTTGAGCATTCTAACACTCCTAATTGTACATGCAACCCTAAATACCTTGGATCTATGTTTTCTCTATTACACATTCAAATATGAACTTTCCCAGTTATACATCCTAACTAGCATAATAACATTGATTCATATGAATATATCAAGTTAGAACTACATACCTCTTTGATGTAGAATGCCTTTATGAAGCTTGAGTTCCTAGCGCCCCAAGTGTGACACATCAAATGGTTCACACAACACCAAATAGACATAGAATTACTTGAGAGGAATTCACACTTCATGAAAATCGGCTAGCCCTTTCTATCACTCATAGTCGCCAATTTCTTGAGCCATGAGATTCTTTTATATGGTGGCTATTAGGGTTGCACCATGTAACTCATAAATTTACACATTCCTTATGCTCCATGGATGTTAACCTCCATGGAGTATCCATGGGTCACCCCATGGATTTAGTCCAACATAAGGAGTCTTGGATCACAAGCCCACATATATAAGAATGAATGATTTACAGAATCAACCCATATATTTAGTTGGTCTACTTTTGATCACTTAATTAATTCCAAATTAATTCTTGATCAATACTAATTCAATAACCTTATTAATATATTAGAACTTGTAATATATTACCAAACCTTAAGTGTTATTTCTCTAATTATAGTCTATCCAAATGCATAATGCCATGCAACCCAAATGGACCATACCGGGTCGAGTCAAGTCTCACCAATTATAGTTATGGACTTAGACATTAATCAAATAGTCTCCCACTTGGATAAATCTAAAACTATTATTGCGTATGACTTCAAGAACCGACTGGCAATCGTACCTCTTAAAAGCTTCTGTCGAACTCTGATCTTGTAGATGAACTTTGACCTTTGTCAATGACTTGTCCATTGGATAAGGGATCATATGTTCCTCCATTCTAGATATCATATAGACTGAGACATGGATTATAATCATTATCTTTGTCCATTTGTTGTTTCCAGATTTCCGATTTATGATGACTGACTAATTGAACAAATCAAATCAGTCCTGGCCTGGTCGAGCACTTACATGTGTCATCACCACATCATCGAGGGGCCCACGGATATCGCTTTTATCTCGAAAGTTAAAGGAATGTATAAAGTTCAACTCATATGGCTTGTTCTACTACTTGTTGAATCATACACAAAGGCACATTTTATAACATCGAGTTACTGAATGCGTTTTCGTGCAATCAATGTACAACCAACTCATAGTAACAACTTATATCTCTAGGTTTGAAGAATATAAGATATTATCGTCTCATGATCACTCGTGATAAAATCCATTAAGTGATTCCAATGAGCACAGGTTGAATCCAATACTCAGAACTTATGAGCACTCATGAGTGTTGTAGTCCTTTGTCCAAAATCTTAGACCTCTACAAGCCAACCCATGACAGTCTTGATTCATATCTACTTGCAACATATGATTGACTGTGGATGGTTTGAATAACTTAGTCATTTAGGAAGAACAACCTAGTTATTCTGGAAGTCAAAACATGCAAAATGAAACACAAGAATAATTGAATCTAATATGGTATCAAAACCTATGAACATAAATAAAACACCTTTTATTTATCACTATATGATTACACATTATTCATTGTATACTGTTTCAGCTATCAATTTTATTCTTGAATTAAAACACTAGTTGTCCCATGCTCCGAGCATGTACACTATGTTTTCTAAACACTAGTCATGCCATACACCAAGTATGCATACTATATTTGTCTATGATCTTTACTTTGTGAATTAGATCAACTGAACATAACTCCAATGATCCTCTTTTCACAGTCCCAAATCCTTACTGTAAATGAAAGAATTCCAAATTCACGCCATTTACTGAAATCTGTTAGATTCTAAACTTATATGCATTGATCCTCTTGTAATGATTATGCACAAAGTCAGAAAGACTTGACAACAACCATTACAGAGCATTCAAAAGGAGATTAGCTCCTTGGAAACATCCTTCTTGCATTAAGTTTCCTAACCTTACACAGATTTTGAATAATTTCTAACTTTGAAACATTTCCAGATTCCATTTTGACTATCACTTCTGAACAAGAGTAGCCTCCTTACAGATTGTATCAATATGGTCCTTCTAGAATTATCACTATACTTCCAACTATCCTTGAGCAACCAATATTTGGTAAACCTTAGATTGTCCTCGACAATTGTTTAATCCTTTTATTCATATCCAACTCTAGACCTTTCCCTTCTTAATGCCCCAGACATTTGGAATTTTTTTGAAAGGATGAATATAGCACATGTAATTAATCCTATATCCGAAGCATATGGGACACGGTTCATGATGTATCACATAAAGACTAAACCAGTCTTTTGCTATAACATTTCCATTTCTATTTGCCAAGTTCTCATAATTCAGATTATGAAAAGGGATGTCGTAATCATAATAAAATTTTAGAACGCAAATAATGGACCCATATACAAAATTTCCTTATGTTGAGCCATTCCAACATGAAATTCATATATATATATATATATATATATATATATATATATATATATATATATCAATTCTTTATTGACTTTCTTACCAAAGTTTAGATTTCTTATACTAGATTGCTTTGATAAGACTTTATCAATATCATACACCTTATCTTAGATAGCTTACATGTATGTATAAACAATTTTAAGAACTATGAAAAGGGATACCATAATCATAGTCTCGATTGTTTAGACCTTTGCCACTTCTCACAAGTCCATGTTAGTGTGCCGGTAAACCACATACACTCCACTAACGACTTTGAGAATGCAAATATCACAATTGCTATCTAGCTAAAATCTACTTAGTGAAATTGTTTTCTCACCATCATTTTCATGAATCAGAGAGAAACCTTATGACACTTAGATTTAATGGTTTATGTGTTCTTATCCATGTGAATTGTCAAAACCATAGTCACAAGACAAGGATAATGACCAATCCTAACTCATATGGACTGAACTCAATCTTCATTTCTTGCCACCTGGCAGCTCAAGGGCCTGCCATTGCTTCAAAGTTGTTGTGCAGCCAATTGAGAACTCTAAGAACTCATATGTAAAGCCAACTTTAATTGGAATGGGCACAAAATATGTCAACACGATAGGTTATGAACCTCAAGTTGTGTGCTAGTGAAGAACTTTAGGTTTTATTCTTCATTAGTTCTTGAGACTTTCAAGACCTTTAAGACTCCCACTATTCTCTTGACATATAAGACTTTCTTGTCAGATATTCAAGAGATAGTGTGGATTCTAATCAAGACAAACACTTCACACAATTACCCTTATTTGTTCTTTGTTTTATTCAAAACATCACAACTTACCAATTTCAAATGTACAAGAGTAGAAAACTTTTACTCTTACATTTGACATGTGTTTTAAACCTTCTCTAAGACATGTCACTCAAGTTACAATCTTGGAGTATGACTCTTAGACTTGTATTGGAACAAAGTATGACTCATCTTCTTGATTTAACCATTTCAACAATTCAAGATTCCTCTTTTTAGTCATAAGAATGCACTAAGATTTCCTTAGAGAACTAATTGTGCTATGGTTTCTTAATCATTAAAAATGATCACAAAAACTGATACTACAGTACTCTCCTATCTTTTCAGATTTGTGAAAATTTTATCTTTCTGCCTAATTTGACTCTTCTTATTTGTTCTGCTTTACATTGAAACTTTTCCAATGTTTTAGAAGTATACTTAAACTTGTAAGTATAACCATACTTAAGTAAATCATGATGAATACTCTTATCGACCTTTTGTGGTGGACTTAATCAGTGCACAAGAATATGTACTCGATGCCTTAGTCCATTACTTGACTCACACATCCATGTGAACAAGTAGTTAGTCTTAATTTTTACCAATGCTTGAAAGTTCTCATTCATCATGCTATACAATTTGCATGATTCCATGTTTCGGTCCAATTGAAACTTCGGTGATGAGGATCTTTCCTTATTTGGTAAATTTAGACATTACCACAAATGAAAGAATCAATTTCATATTTCCACTCTTGCTATTAATGGAATCATATAAGCAACAATTTTTTCACAAACGCCATTGTAAGGATAAATAAAATAAATAAAATCAAAAAATTTCCTTTTATTTTTTTAAAACTTTGCGGAAAAACTTATCCTTACAATCCATATGAAAACTTGTTGTTATCTATTCCTAAGCAATATCTCATGACTCCTAAGAAGTAGCTCAAGAATCCGATCTTTAAACTATGCGATAGAAATCCATCTACGCGATGAGATTCAACATATTCTTTCTTTATGTTTGTTCACTTTTTCTTTGATTCTTAAAACATCACCAAGTGACCCAGTCACATCATTTGGGAAGATCATAGATGTCTAAACCAGACATCTTTTGGGAGATATTCAAGATAGTTGATTTAAAGTCCTTAATATAATACCCAATATGAAATACTAAGTCTAGGATCCAACACGATACTTTTATAACTTGGAAGAGGGATGCCGTAATCCAAGCTACAAAATATTTGAAGGTAGGTGAATGACGATTCACCAATTTCCACCAAGATAAATGAAATGTATTATTAGGTTTTAATTGGTTTTGAAACTCCTAGATCTTTAAGATTCATTGAACTTTTCAATGGCATGTTTCAATCCCGAGTGTGCCCTTCAGGTTTTGTGACTGGGATGCCGAGGATCACAAAACAAGGTGTGAAGTAACCATTCAAATTACTTCGTACCTTAAGTGTTTACCTCTTAATCTATGTGTCGGTTAACCACACATGCTCCATCGATACTATGATAAACATTAAGTTACCCTTTGCCTACCTTGTTAAATACGAGGTAGTGTGCCGGTTAACCACACACGCTCCACTAACCGACTTAAACAAAGTGCAAAGTGTAATTTCATGGATTAGCACCTTATTCACTTTTTCCTAAGTAACTAAGATTGGGTATTTATAAAAGGTTTAGTTACTTAGTATTTATCCTTAATACTTTTAATGAATGGAGAATTATATTTCGTGTCCTACCTATTCGGCTAACGACCCTCCACCAATCAAGAAAGCGGTGGGTGAGAGTGGAAACCCATTAAATTGTCATTTTATAGGTAGTAATCGTGTACCCCCTTATAGACCGGGTTCGTGAATGAGGCCTACTAACGGTAAGACTGACTTTACTGTTATACATATATATATATATATATATATATATATATATATATATATATATATATATATATATATATATATATTATTAACTTATAATATTATAAGTATAAGGGTTGAATTTGAACTTTTAAAATTCTAAGGGCTAACTTGGAATTAAAGTATTCATAAGTGAAAACTTTTTCAAATTCCAAAACTTGAGGGCAAGTTTTGAAACTATTCAAAACTAATTAATTCCATAACTTATGTGTTTAAAATAGTTTTAATTAAAAGACCCTTCAAGTTCCATAACTTGAGGACAAGTTATGGAAGACTTTAAACTAATAAAAGAATGTAACTTTTCTTTATTTTGTAACTTATGGAATTAATTAAGGTTACACATTTTATTACTTAATGAAGTGACTCTTGAACCTCCATAACTATAGGACAAGACTCTTCATTTTTGTAACCATTGCCAACTTTTATGAGTTTTATGAAACTTAAATGTGACTTTTCATATAACTTGAGGACAAGTTACAAGAACACATTTTAGAATCAAGTCTTAGATTAAAATGGATTGAAAACACATAATCAATTAACTTATTTATTAATCTAAGCAACTCATATGAACAAAGATAATTCACATCAAACTTTTTCATGTAGTTAGCATAACTTTTAAACTAATACAAAACATGAATCTATTGACAATTATCTTTGAAATTGGATTAGTATGAACATTACCACATCAAAAACAAGTTTATAAGTCCAAAAACACCTTTGGGTAATGTTCATAGTCCATTTCTAGCCAAAAGAATCAAATATATGCTGTCAGGGGGTGTGTCACACCCCGAAAACCAAAGGCGGAAACATTTCCGGGGTTGACTCCACGTTGAGTATCAAATCCAATGCACATAGTAAGTAAAGTAAAGCAACCATTACATTACATAATAAAAGTTTTACAGTTGTTTCAAAAGTAAAGTTTGTACAGTTGTGATACATAGTATATATAGACAAAATGAACGGGTCTTCATGTACTCCATCTTCTGATCAAAAGAAATCTTCATGTACCTGTTCTAACACTGACCTGAGAACACAAGCGGTTTGAAAATCAGCATAAAGCTGGTGAGTTCATAAGCGGTTTTTGTTTGTGAAAATGTTTCGAGTTTCCTTTCTGTTTCTGAATGTTATATGCACCAAGAAAATCCCATTTTCTTAATAGTTGGTTATTGTTTCACAAATGTAAAGTATAGTAAGTTTGTACACTGAAAACATGTCTACTCATGTGAAAATGTATAGTTGGTTATCTGACTGGTTAAACTGTTCTGTTTACTTATCATGTATTACCAGGAAAGTCCCATACTTTCCTTATTATATGTTACAAATTGTAAATGATGTAATGTTATCCAGTTTGTTACTCTTTCTAGTTATGTAAGAGTTACCCAGGAAAGCCCCATGCTTTCTTGCATGTTGATTTCTAATGTAAACGATGTTAAAGATGCAAAAGATGTAATCCTGATTATGTTCCATGTTTTCCCCAGGAAAGTCCCGTACTTTCCCGATTAATAGTTACTGTAAGTGAAAGATGTAAAAGATGTAAAAGATGGTTCATTATTACTATAAGTAAATCTCTGTTATCCTAATTGCGAGTTCCATAACCATACAATAGACTGAAACCTGTGGCAATAAGTAGTCCACATGTGGCAATAAGTCATCCACATACTTATGACTTTCGTCACCCTTGAACCATTTCGGTTCGGCTGTAGCTAGCAGCCAGGTGTGGGGTAGTCAGCCCCGTATAGATCTATACACTCAAGTCACGCTCTTTAAATACCAGAGATTCTAGTTATGGGTGTAGTCCTCCACTCGCGTATCTCGGTGGACTGTTCTCCGAGGACGTGTCTCCAATTATACAGGAATAACTAATTTACTAGTAATAATATGATAGTCCTCCACTCGTGTTTGTGTGTAGAGTGTTACCGAGGACAAAACAGTGTACAAGTATTATGTTCAAATGTTTTAATGTCATGCTTTTAACTGATAAATGTGGAAAACCATTTGTGAAATACATGTAAAACATAACAATTTAAAGACCTATTTCACAAATATATGTTACGTGATCTGCATGATCAAATGATTATCAATTGTGGTAATCAGTTATAAAAGCATATGTAATATGAAACACACATTTGAAAACATGTTTTTGAGTACAAGAATTTCCTTGTACTTTGCTTGTGTTCCCCCTGAAAACAGTGAAAACAGTGAAAAAGGGTAGGGGTATGAACTCACCGGACTCGGAAACGTGTCGGTTTTGAATGCTAGACGTTGGTTCGGGGTTTGATTACTCGTGATGTCCCTATGTAAAATAAAATAATGTCCACATATATACAATTAGGGATACATTCACTAATCATATGGAACATTACACTCCAATGAGGTTAAACACCTCAAAACGAACGTTTGGAGTGACCCGGGTGACATCTTCGGACGTGTAATGGCACTAGGGACTTGGGACTTGAGTTTACTCCCCAAGAGTAAACATTTTAGAGAGTTTACAACTATGGAACACACACATACATGAGTTTACGGCCGTAAACTCATGTGGGTGTGGTTTTGATGGTTTAAGGGCTCAAATGGACATAGGGATTGCTAGAATGGATTATCTAAAATGCCTTGGAACACTTGGAATGGATTCACATCATTTAAAACATGAGTTTACGGCCACACTCATAGAGTTTATGGCCGTAAACTCACCCATGGTTAAGAATGGTTAATTTGAACTATTTAGGGCAATCACATGTGATTCTAACTAATTTTCTAAGCATTGTTATGAATTTAGATTACCATTTCACAAACGTTTAGGAGTTTATGGCCTAGGAGGAGTTCTTTGGCCGTAAAATCACACATGTAGGGCATATGTTGTGTTTAAGGTCTCCAAATCATTTTTAGATGAATCTAGGATTTACCACAAGGCCATTGGTTGAGTTTGAAAACATTTTGACATGTTTTAAGGCACTAATTCACCATTTAAGAGGAGTTTTCGGCCCAAGGGTATGCCTTGGCCGTAAACTCACTTTTATTATCCAAAAATCATGTTTAAAGTGTTCCAAGTCTAGATTAGCAAGCCCAAAGGTCATATCTAAGTCCCAACTATGGTTTGGAAGAGTTAATTGGCTCAAAAACCCTTTGAATATGAGTTTACGGCCCAAGAATGTGTCTTGGCCGTAAAGTCACTTGTGTCCCTTAAAATGAATGTTTTAATTGTTGTAAGTCCCTTCCATTAAGTCATTAAGCCATTACTAATGTCTAACATTGCTTAGGAGGGGTTTTAGGGCTTAAAAACCCTTGATATATGAGTTTACGGCCCATGAAGGTTCCATGGCCGTAAAATCATGAATGTTGTCCTAAATCATGCTTTGAACTCGAATTTGAAGGCTAAGAAGGTTGCAATACGAGCTAGGGGAAGTACCTTAGAGATTTGAAGCCTTAAATTTGAGTTTTGATCCCTTAAACTTGGATGAGGAGAGAGGTTGGTAGTGCTTAATGGTAAATTGACCAAAGGCTTCAAATGGAGTCTTAAACACGTTTATATAGTGTTTAAGTTTCGGACACGGTGGAATTCTACCCGATACCGACTTTAGTCGAGGTTTTTGGTTGTACCCGATTGATTTACCATAACCCGATACGGTAATTTCTAGAAATATTCCGATCACTAAAGTTGAGTGTTAAAATGATTTCTAAATGTATTAAGATACCCATTAAGTCATTTTAAATGTGTACCAGATAATGACTTAATTAAATGGAAGATCGGAAATCGAAATCGGAAACGACAATCTGTTGCGCGAATTGCACTACGAAGGAGTTAAAATAAATGATACGGAAATTTCGGGTTGTTACATTATCCCCCCGTTAAAGGGAATTTTGTCCCGAAATTCAAATTTTAGAACATAAGACAACATACAAATCATGGATAAGAAAAGAGTTGCGGATATTTATGTTTCATTGAATCTTCCCGTTCCCAAGTGAATTCCGGTCCCCGCTTGGCATTCCAGCGAACCTTCACTAACGGGATGCAACTTTGTTTTGTACGTTTGACTTCTCGATCCATGATTTCGATCGGCTCCTCCACAAAGTTGAGTTTTTCATTGATCTCGATCTCGTCTAAGGGAATTCTTAGGGTTTCATCG
Organism: Lactuca saligna; assembly: GCF_052625555.1. Classification (NCBI taxonomy): domain Eukaryota; kingdom Viridiplantae; phylum Streptophyta; class Magnoliopsida; order Asterales; family Asteraceae; genus Lactuca; species Lactuca saligna. The sequence goes on from NC_136418.1 coordinate 75,374,525, forward strand.
GATAGGCACTTTTTGAGATTTGAAACATGGAAGACAGGATGAATGTTACTGAGTTCGTGAGGTAATTGAAGTTTATAGGCAACTGGACCGATCCTGGAGAGGATCTCAAAGGGTCCAATGTACCTTGGATTAAGTTTCCCATGCTTACCAAAGTGTACAATGCCTTTCCAGGGCGAGACTTTTAACAGAACACAGTCTCCAATCTGGAATTCTAGTGGTTTCCGACGATTATCAGCGTAACTCTTTTGACGATCGCGCGAGGCTTTCAGTCGGTTACGGATTTGAATGATCTTTTCGGTGGTTTCACGGATGATTTCAGGACCAATAAGAGCACTGTTGGGGACTCGACTCCTGGCTAACTGAGTATCCCCCACCTCTGCCCAGCATAGAGGGGATCTGCACTTACAATCGTATAGGGCTTCGAACGGAGCAGCCCTAATGCTGGTGTGGTAACTGTTGTTGTACGAGAACTCGATCAAGGATAGATGTGTATCCCACGACTTTCCAAAGTCAATGACACATCCCCGAAGCATGTCCTCTAGGGTTTGGATTGTTCTCTCACTCTGTCCATCGGTCTGAGGATGATACGCCGTGCTCATATCTAGTTTGGTTCCAAGGGCTTTCTGGAGGGATTGCCAGAATCTGGAGGTAAACCTACTATCTCGATCAGAGATAATGGATACAGGTACACCGTGTAGACGTACTACCTCCTGGATGTAGATTCGCGCGCGTCTTTCCATCTTGTATGATTCTTTAATTGGAATGAAGTGAGCGGATTTTGTCAAACGATCGACAATTACCCAAATGGTATCGTACCCACTAGAACACTTGGGTAGTTTGGTGATGAAGTCCATGGTAATCATCTCCCATTTCCACTCGGGAATCTCGGGTTGTTGGAGCAGACCTGAAGGCTTCTGATGTTCGACTTTGACTTTGGCGCAAGTCAGACACTTGCCCACAAATGTAGCTATCTCAGCTTTCATGTTTGGCCACCAGTATTGTTTCTTGAGATCCAGGTACATCTTGTCCGAACCCGGGTGAACAGAGTATTTGCTTCTGTCTGCTTCCTCCATGACTATTTCCCTGAATCCACCGGATTTGGGAATCCAGATTCGATTCATAAAACAGTGAACTCCGTCACCTCTGATCTCAAGTTTCTTTTCCATTCCTCTCAAGACTTCATTAGACATGTTCTTGGATTTGAGGGCTGTATACTGAGCTTCTCGGATTTGCATGGGTAGATTGGAATGGATGGTCATCGTCTGGTTCTTCACTTTGTGGCTTGCACTATCCTTTCGGCTAAGGGCATCTGCTACCACATTGGCTTTACCGGGGTGGTAACGGATTTCACACTCATAATCACTAAGTAATTCTACCCATCGCCGTTGCCTCATGTTTAAGTCTTTCTGATTAAAGATATGTTGCAGACTCTTGTGATCAGTGAAGATTGTGCACTTGGTTTCGTAGAGATAATGTCTCCAAATCTTCAATGCAAAGACTACGGCTCCTAGTTCCAAGTCATGTGTGGTATAGTTGACCTCGTGGGCTTTCAACTGTCTTGAGGCATAGGCAATCACCTTTCCTCTTTGCATAAGCACACAACCTAAACCTTGATTAGACGCATCGCAGTAGACAACGAAGTCCTCTGTCCCTTCAGGCAGAGATAGAACAGGCGCGCTGCATAAGGCTTTCTTCAACGTTTGGAATGCAGTTTCTTGTTTATCACTCCAACAAAAGGGTACACCTTTCTGTGTTAGAGTGGTTAAAGGTTTGATGATTTTGGAAAAGTTCTGAATGAATCGTCGATAGTAGCCGGCAAGACCCAAGAACTGACGAATTTCTGTGGGTGTTTTTGTTGGATAAGGTGTCTAAGTCCATAACTATTTCTGGTATGTACTTGACCCGACCCGGCATGGTCCATTTGGGTTGCATGGCACCATGCAATTGGATAGACTAAATGAGAGAAATAACGCTTGGAGATTATTAATATATTATAAGTTCTAATATATTAATAATATTATTTGATTAGTTTGATCAAGAATTAATTTAGAATTAATTAAGTGATCAAAAGATAACTAATTAAATATATGGGTTGATTAAGTAAATCATCCATATCTTGTATAGTGGGCTAAAAGGCTCCATGGATCATCAAGTTGGGTTCCACCCATAGGATGCTCCATGGATGCTCCATGGGAGTTACAAACCCATGGGTCATGGAAATGAAGAGTCATGACACATTAGGGTTTAACCCTAGATGTGTCAACACTATATAAGTAATATAATCTCCACCAAAATCGGTTGCAACAAAGAAAAGAGGGCTTGGCCGATTTTGAAGAGTGTGTATTCTCTCATAAGTTCTTCCAAGAGCATTTGGTGTTGTGTGAAGCATTTGAGGCATCACACTTGGGGTGCTAGGCTCAGAAGGTTTCAAGGAACACAAGCAACAACAAGGTAAGTTATTCTATCTATACTTTATGTTAAAATTGTTCCCCATGTATGCTAGATAGGAATATAACCTTGGAATTCAACTTTGCATGGCAAATTAGACAAACATAGATCCAAGGTTATTAGGGTTGCATGTACACTTAGGAAGTGTTAGAATGCTCAAAACCCATCAGTGGTATCAGAGCCTAGGCTTGTTTGTTCTTATTTGTGCTTAAAAGTTGAAAACAGAATCGAAAATTTGTTGTCTGCGATCGGACTCGTCGAGTCTATTGGGGGGACTCGTCGAGTCCATGTGTATCTTCAACCAACTCGGCGAGTCATGTTCTTGCACTCGGCGAGTAGGGTCGATTGAGTGCAGAATTTCGATTCAGTTGCTGGAAAATGAATTAGAAACATTACCCTAAACTGTTTTAGTAAATGTAAACTTGTTTTTGGTGGTGTAATGTTTTGCTAATTCATTTACAACAACTAGTTATCAAAATTACAAAGTTTTATGTAATTTTTGATTATGTTCATATTCATGTTCTTGTTCTTATGATGTTTTAGATGATCATAGGAATTATTTGTAACCTATTTGGTAGTTTAATTCTTGATCATAATGTGTTTTAATGGAGTCCATAACTTATCCTTAAGTTATGGAAAACCAAGAGTCACACTTGAGTTAAAACCATTAAGAAAACACAAGAGTTATAAAAATGAAGAGTCTTCATTTTATGACTCTATTAAACTCATAAGTTACAAGAAATGAAAAGTTTTGAAAGTTACAAAACTTGCCCTCAAGTTTTGGAACAAGTAAAGTTAAGTTAAAACTTTAGTTCCAACCCCTAGAATTTTAAAAGTTAAAATTCAACCCTTATACTTATATTATGATGATTTAATAATTATATATATATATATATATATATATATATATATATATATATATATATATGTATAAGAACAAGTCGTCTTACCGCTAGTACGCCTCATTCACGAAGCCGGTCTATAAGGTGGGTATAAGGTTGTTGCCTATAAAATGGTGACTTAATGGGTGTATATTCTCACCCACCGCTTGCTTGACTGGTGGAGGGTCGTTAGCCGAACGGGTAAGACAAGGACTTATAAATTCTCATTCAAAGTATGATGAATATATAAAGTAACTAAATGTTTATTAAATTCCCAATCTTAGTTACTTTAGGAAAAATGTGAATAAGGTGCTAATCCATGAAATTACACTTTACACTTTGTCTGAGTCGTTGGTGGAGCGTGTGTTGTTAACCGGCACACTAACTTGGACTTAACAAGGTAGGTAAAGGGTGACTTAAAGTTTATTATAGTATCGGTGGAGCGTGTGTGGTTTACCGGCACATCGATTGAGTGATAAACTTTAAAGGTACCAAGTGATTTGCATGGTTACTTCACACCTCGTTTTGTGATCCTCGGCATCCCAGTCACAAAACCTGGAGGGCACTCCCGAGATTGAAACATGCCTTTGAAAAGTTCATTGGATCTCAAAGAATCTAGGAATTTCTAAAACCAATAAAAACTAAATATTTAATATTTCGGTTTTCGTGGTGGAAGTTGGTGAATCGTCATTCACCTACCTTTCAAATATGGTATAGCTTAGATTACGGCATACCTCTTCTAAGTTATATTATATTGTGATTGGATCGTAGCCTTAATATTACATTTGGGTGTTTTATTAAGGACTCTCTTAAATCTAAACTAAACTTGTTCTTCTTTTTCAGATGTCTTCAACTAATGCTTCTGGCTCGAATCCTAATGGCTCCTTTACTCTTATGAGTCTATGTGGGAAAGTCACCTTTGATGGATCCAACTTCAATAAGTGGATCAGAAACATCAGGATGATTACCCGCTACGAGGACAAAGAATATGTCCTTGACAAGGAGCTTAAGGAAATTGACGAGTCCACTGCAACTCCCCAGGAGATCGCTGACTTTCATACTCATGAAAGAGATGCAACCAAGGTGGCTTGCATCATGTTAGCCACCATGACAGCTGAACTCCAAAAGTCTTACGAAGACTTCTACCCTTATGAAATGCACCAAGATTTGATGGAAAGATACCATCAAAGTGCACGACAAGAGAGGTACGAAGTCATCTGCTCCATGATAACAACCATGATGAAGGACGGAGAGTCCGTCACGAGCCACATGCAGAAAATTCAAAGGTATGTGGATCGGTTGCTGAAGCTCAATGTGAACTTCCCTGAGGAGCTTGCAATAGATATCATTTTTCACTCCTTACCATCGTGCTATGATCAATTCCGCATGACATATCACATGAACAAGGAAGAGGTCACCCTCAGCAAACTTCAGGGACTTCTCAAGACCGCAGAAACAGGTCTTAAGGGGAAGTCGGTTGCTATCACTCCTACTCCAGACACAACTCCGGTCTTGGCAATCGGGCAGAGTCGAGGGAGGAAGAGAAAGAGATCTTCAAAGGGTACCAAGGCTCGGACCCTTGATGGCTCTTCTTCAAGTGGAACCAAGAAAGGTTTCATTACTCCTTCTTCTGACCCAAAAGAGGCTGAATGCTTCTATTGCCATAAAAAAGCTCATTGAAAGCGGAACTGCCCAAAGTACCAGCAAGATGTAAAGGATGGGAAAGTCAAACCCAACCATGCAGGTATTTACACTATCATTTCTAATAACTCACCCCATTCGAAATCTTGGGTCCTTGATACAGGTTGCGGAATTCATATTTGTTGTGACTTGCAGGGACTAGGAAGAAGTGAGAATGTGGAGCAAGGAAGAATAAACTTAATCATGGGGAATAGGAAAGTTACACCTGTCACCAAGATTGGAGTTTATACTTTATCGCTAAGTAGTGGGTTAAATTTAGATTTGAATAAATGTTGTTATTCGCCAGAAATGGCAAGAAATATTATTTCCTTTCATGCATTGTACAAACAAGGTTTCACCTTTTCGTTTGATAACGAAGTTGGTTCGATTAATGCTTTCTTTAATAATGTACTTTATTTTAAAGCATTACCTTGTGATGGTGTGTATGAAGCTGTATCTATTGTAGATAACTTAGGAAATAATGTTTTGTGTATTGATTCTACTAATAATAATAACCTGGATAAAGCATCATTATGGCATTGTCGTCTTGGACATATAAGCAAGAAACGCATAGGCCAACTCCAAAAGGATGGAGTCTTGGAGTCGTTTGACCTAAAGTCAAATGATAGTTGCGAATCATGCTTACTTGGAAAAATGACAAAGTCACCCTTCACAGGCTCATGTGAAAGGGGTGAAGGTTTGTTGGACCTTATACACACGGATGTGTGTGGACCATTCAAACATGCCACAAGGGATGCTAATCGTTATTATTTGACTTTTACCAATGATTACAATAGATATGGATATGTCTACTTAATCAAGCATAAGTCAGAGACTTTCGAGAAGTTTAAGGAATTTAAACAGGAAGTCGAGAATCAATTGGTCAGGAACATTAAGATGCTTCGATCCGATCGAGGTGGTGAGTATCTTAGTTCAGAGTTCCTCGACTATCTAAAGGAATGTGGGATTGTCTCACAATTGACACCTCCCAGGACACCGCAGTTGAATGGTGTGGCTGAGAGGCGTAATCGAACCTTGTTGGACATGGTTCGTTCCATGATGAGTCGAGCTTCGCTACCAATCTCATTCTGGGGGTATGCCTTAGAGACTGCCGCCCATATCCTTAATGTAGTCCCTACAAAGAAAGTTGCCAAAACTCCTCACGAGATGTGGACTAGTAAAGTACCTAAACTAGACCACATCAAGATTTGGGGATGCGAGGCTTTCGTGAGACGCGAGACTCATGATAAGCTCGAACCCCGAAGCGAGAGGTGTATTTTCATCGGCTACCCACAACAATCCTTTGGTTACCTCTTCTACAGACCTAGTGACAATGTGGTCTTTGTAGCAAGAAGAGGAGTCTTTCGAGAAAGAGAGTTTATAAGCCAAGGAGACAGTGGGAGGCAAGTTGATCTTGAAGAAATTCAAGAGTCAAGTGGTGAAGGAACTTCAAACTCTAGCCCTCAACTTGAGGAGGAAACTCCTGTTGAGCCAATTGACGAATCTGTACCTCTGAGGCGTTCCACGAGAGTTAGGAGTGCACCTAAGAATTACTATGGATTCCATATTACTGCAGAAGGTGAGACACTTATTAGTGATGAGACACTAGTAAGTCAAGATGACCCTAACAGCTACGAGGAAGCCATGGCAGGCCCCGAGTCTGCTAAATGGAAAGAGGCTATGGATAGCGAGATACAATCCATGTATGAAAATCAAGTTTGGAACTTGGTTGAGAATGTACCAGGTCGAAAGACTGTAGGGTGCAAATGGGTCTTCAAGAAGAAGACCGACATGGATGGTAAAGTACACACTTATAAGGCTAGACTGGTTGCAAAGGGCTTCTCTCAAATTCCTGGAGTGGACTATGATGAGACCTTTTCTCCGGTAGCCAAGATTAAGTCTATTCGGGTTCTGTTAGCCATAGCCGCATTTCATGACTATGAAATTTGGCAAATGGATGTCAAAACCGCTTTCCTTAATGGGAAGTTGGCTGAAGATGTTTACATGAGTTAGCCAGAGGGTTTTGTCAGTAACGAGTACCCTAATAGAGTGTGTAAGCTTGAGAAATCCATTTATGGATTAAAGCAAGCACCTCGCAGATGGAATCTTTGCTTTGATGAAAAGGTCAAGGAATTTGGCTTTTCTAGGAGTGAAGATGAATCTTGTGTATATGTCAAGGCTAGTGGGAGTATAGTTAGCTTTTTGGTATTGTATGTGGATGACATACTACTCATAGGAAACGACATTCCAACCTTGCAGGAAGTAAAGTCCTGGCTTGGAAAGTGTTTCGCTATGAAGGACCTTGGTGAAGCTGCCTATATTTTGGGGATAAGGATCTTGAGAGATCGGAGTAAAAGACTAATTGGACTTAGTCAAAGTACCTACTTGGAGAAGATTCTAAAGAGATTCAGAATGCAAGACTCCAAGAAAGGAGAGTTGCCCATCCAGAGTAGCGCCAAGCTAAGTAAGACACAAAGCCCTAGCACTGAGGCTGAGATAGCAGAAATGAGTCGAATACCTTATGCTTCGGCTGTAGGTTCGATCATGTATGCTATGACGTGTACTCGACCTGATGTAGCCTTTGCCTTGAGCATGGTTAGCAGGTTTCAGGGGAACCCTGGCAAGGCACACTGGATTGCGGTAAAGAATATTCTCAAGTACCTACGAAGGACTAAGGACTGGGTCCTTACCCTCGGTGGGAGTGATGACTTGAGAGTTGTAGGGTATAGTGATGCTAGCTTCCAGACTGATAGGGATAACTTCCGCTCTCAGTCGGGCTGGGTCTTTACCCTAAATGGAGGAGCAATTTCTTGGAAGAGTTCCAAGCAAGAGACAGTGGCAGATTCTACTTGTGAATCAGAGTATATTGCAGCTAGCGAAGCGGCAAAGGAGGCGTTATGGCTGAGGAACTTCATTGGAGACCTTGGAGTTGTACCAGCTATTAAAGAGCCGATGGAAATTTTCTGTGATAGTGAAAGTGCTGTTGCCTTAGCCAAGGAACCAAGGGATCACGGGAGATCCAGACACATCGACAGAAAATACCATTTCATCAGACATCGGATCGAAGAAGGACTCCTCGTGGCAAAGAGGGTATCATCAGATGAGAATCCGGCAGATCCCCTCACGAAGGGACTGACTCGGGTTAAGCATCTCCAGCATGCTCGGAGCATAGGGCTGAAGGATGATATTAGATTAGATAATCTCGAAATTTGTAAAGTGTAATTGACATTTGATGATGAATAAAAGTGATTTATTTATGAGTAAAGTGTTGCTATCTCTTGTCAATCGTTTACTATATTTCTTTTGCATGTTTTGACTTCCAGAATAATTTTGTTTGGTATAACATATTATTCAAACCTCCACAGTCGGTCATATGTCGGAAGTAGGTATGAATCAAGACTGTCATGTTTGATTGTAGAGGTCTGGGACAAGGCTACAACAATCATTAGTGCTCATAATTTCTGAGCATTGGACTCAACCCACGCTCACTGGAATCACTTCATGGAATTCTATCTCGAGTGATCGTGAGACGGTAATATCATATAAGTCTTTAAACCTAGAGATATGATTTGTTACTTACAAGTTGGTTATGCATTGATTGTACGAAAAACGCATTGGTAACTCGATGTTATAAAATCGTGCTCTTATGTGTAATTCAATGAGTAGTAGAACAAACATATGAGTCGAAGTTTATCTGTTCCTTCTTGGATTAGAAGCTGATATCTGGGCCCCTCGATGATTTTGTTTTGACCTATGTACCGGGCCCGGTCAGAACTAGATTGATGTGTTCAATAAAGTTCTTTGTCAAACAAATAGGAAATCGGGAAACAAATGTTGGACAATAAGTAAGACATTGTTCCATGTATTTGTCCGACTGATATCTAGAACAGAGGATTATATGATCACTTATCTTAAATGGCGTACCATCATCTTCTCAAGTTTCGAGAAACCTTGTAAAGAGCTACGATTGCCGATCGGTTCCTGAAGTCATACTTGCAGTAATAGTTACTAGACTTATCCAAGTGGGAGACTGTTGGATAAGGTGTCTAAGTCCATAACTATTTCTGGTATGTACTTGACCTGACCCGGCATGGTCCATTTGGATTGCATGGCACCATGCAATTGGATAGACTAAATCAGAGAAATAACGCTTGGAGATTATTAATATATTATAAGTTCTAATATATTAATAATATTATTTGATTAGTTTGATCAAGAATTAATTTAGAATTAATTAAGTGATCAAAAGATAACTAATTAAATATATGGGTTGATTAAGTAAATCATCCATATCTTGTATAGTGGGCTAAAAGGCTCCATGGATCATCAAGTTGGGTTCCACCCATAGGATGCTCCATGGATGCTCCATGGGAGTTACAAACCCATGGGTCATGGAAATGAAGAGTCATGACACATTAGGGTTTAACCCTAGATGTGTCAACACTATATAAGTAATATAATCTCCACCAAAATCGGTTGCAACAAAGAAAAGAGGGCTTGGCCGATTTTGAAGAGTGTGTATTCTCTCCTAAGTTCTTCCAAGAGCATTTGGTGTTGTGTGAAGCATTTGAGGCATCACACTTGGGGTGCTAGGCTCACAAGGTTTCAAGGAACACAAGCAACAACAAGGTAAGTTATTCTATCTATACTTTATGTTAAAATTGTTCCCCATGTATGCTAGATAGGAATATAACCTTGGAATTCAACTTTGCATGACAAATTAGACAAACATAGATCCAAGGTTATTAGGGTTGCATGTACACTTAGGAAGTGTTAGAATGCTCAAAACCCATCAGTTTTCGGTGCCGACCAATTCTCTATTGCTTTAATCTTGGAAGGATCTACATGAATACCCTCCTCTCTTACCACATGACCGAGGAAAGTTACTTTCCGTATCCAGAATTCACATTTGGAAAATTTCGCGTATAGCTTTTCGGATCTAAGGGTCTCCAACACTATACTCAAGTGTTGCTTGTGGTCTTCTTCGCTTCGGGAGTATACGAGGATGTCGTTAATGAACACGATAATGAATTTGTCTAAGAAGGGACGACACACCCGGTTCATCAGGTCCATGAACACAGCCGGTGCATTGGTTAGACCAAAGGGCATCACTACGAACTCGTAGTGTCCATACCGAGTCCTAAAAGCTGTCTTGGGAACATCATTTTCCTGGACTCGTAACTGATGGTACCCTGACCGAAGGTCTATCTTAGAAAAGTAGCTGGCTCCTTGGAGTTGATCGAAGAGGTCGTCTATTCTTGGAAGAGGATATCGGTTCTTAACGGTTAACTTGTTCAGTTCATGATAATCGATACACGTCCGAAAGGATCCATCTTTCTTTTTGACAAACAGAACCGGAGCTCCCCAGGGTGAGGAACTCGGTCTAATGAATCCTTTACTGAGCAACTCATTGAGTTGACTGGATAACTCCTGCATTTCTGCCGGAGCTAAGCGATACGAAGATTTTGCTACGGGAATAGCTCCAGGAATTAGGTCAATACGGAACTCGACCTGACGTTCGGGAGTAATTCCTGGAAGTTCTTCGGGAAACACATCGGGAAAGTTATAGACTTCGGGGATGCTCACGAGGTCTCTAACTTCTTGTTTCTCGTTGATCACATGAGCTAAGAATGCAACGCACTCCTTTCGAAGGAGCTTTCGAGCTTTGATGCAAGAAATGATATGAAGGTTGGAACTGGGTTTATCGCCATAGATTACGAGAGTTTGATCCAAAGGAAGATTGAGACGGATAGCTTTTTCGTAACAAAGAATGTCAGCATGATTGGGACTCAACCAATCCATGCCAATGATAACATCAAAGCTCTTAATGGAAACGGGCATGAGATCTATAGGAAATGAGTGATCGTTTAAGGTAAGCGTACAGCCTATGAATACATCGTTAGCGCTTTCTTTCTCACTGTTAGCCATCTCGATGGTAAACGTTTCAGTTAGTGGTTGAGGATTTGGTTTTAGATTATGTTTGAATGCATGACTAACAAAACTCCTTTCAGCACCCAAATAGAAAAGAATACTAGCATATGAGTTGTCGAGAAGGAACGTACCCGAAACAACAGTGGGATCAGCAACTGCTTCCTCCCGTCCCATGGTTAGAACAATTCCAGTGTTATCGGAAGTTGACTTCTTGGGACAGTTCCTTTTAAAGTGCCCAACTTCTCCACAATTGTAGCAGGCTTGACTAACACCTGCTCCCGATGATTGGTTGGCTGATTGGGTAGGAGTTCTACAGTATCGAACTGTGTGCCCTTTCTTACCACAGTTGGTGCAAGACAATTCTCGACAGGGACCAGGATGATGATGGTATTTACACTTGTCACACAGAGGGAGGTTACCAGCATATTTACTGGTAGGAGTTGAGGCTGTGGATCCCATGACAGAAACAGTAGCAACAGGGGTAGTAGTAGCAGCATGGACTGCTACAGTCTGCTGTTTCTTGGAAGACCCTTGAGAAGATTGACCCTTCTTCTTCTTCCAGAATTTCCTCTTTTCACCACTCCTTTGAGTCAGCTCAGAAGTGGTAGTGATTTCCTTAACATTGTCGCTGTGATCAATCAGAATTTGAGCTAAGGTCTTGGCACTATCGTAGGTATCCGGACGAGCAGCCAAAACATGACTCTTTGTTGGTTGAGATATCCCCCAAACGAACCTTTCGATCTTTTTGTTTTCAGGAGTGACTAGTCCCGGGCAAATAAGTGCGAGATCATCAAATCGGGAAGTATATGCAGCAATATCGGAACCTTTCATCTTCAGGTTCCAGAACTCGTGCTCTAATTTCTGCATTTCACCATGGGGGCAGTACTCGGCAATGAGAAGTTCTTTCATGGCCTCCCAGCCCATGGCATTGGCTACGGGTAAGGTCAGAGATTTGACTCGGCCATTCCACCAAGTCAAGGCTTTATCCACGAACGTACAGGCTGCGAACTTGACTTTATCGGACTCCGCACAAGCACAGATTTCAAAGATGGACTCGATGTTCTCGAACCATCAAGATAAGGAAATGACACCTCCAGCGCCATTAAAGGATGTTGGTTTTGCGCTCATGAAATCCTTGTAGGAACCCCCTCTTTGGTGTCCCTGGCTACCTTCAGGGTTTTGAGATTGAGGACCACCACCTGAACCACTAGGGTTCATTTGTGACATAGTTGCTACCATCGCAGCTGTCATCATCGTCTGGAGTGATGCTAGGTCAAACACATTGTCCCTGGCGGCGAAGAAGGATTGTTGTCGTTCTTTGAGCTAGGTCTCTTTCGGGGAGGCATCTTGATCTAATAAGATCAAGAAAGAGAGGATGGTAAGTCCTCTACATTGAATCGATAGATATGGAAGTTATATGATTCGAGTAAGCGATAAAGCAGGAAAAAGTTATCGAACAGATAATTTATCGCTAAGAGTAATCATAGAAAGTCACTCGAATAAGGATTACTACAGAGGATCGGGATCGAGAAATACTCCTATAGTATTTCATGAATTGTTTACGACAATGATTCGATGATGTTTGGGGATATTAGGGTAAGTTTTAGGCATGCCACATACCACAGTCACTCCCAAGTATATGTTGGCCGTGTCTCGAATGAATATAGTTGGCCAGGCCATATTGACCCTAGACACGACTACATAACTGCCCAGGTTTAACCATAGTACACAAAACCCAATTACTTATGTTCGGTTCTACTTGTGGTTACGGATGACGACGGTTCGGTATACTTGTATACTTTTGAAAATACTTGTAGTTTGAAGATACTTTTAATTCAGAGCACTTAGGCCCTTTAGTGTTTATAGTTTTATACCATGTAAGGTTTGGTATACTTCATTCACTATAAACAAGGGCTCTGATACCAATCTGTCACACCCCGAAAACCGAAGGCGGAAACATTTTCGGGGTTGACTCCATGTTGAGTATCAAATCCAATGCACATAGTAAGTAAAGTAAAGCAACCATTACATTACATAATAAAAGTTTTACAGTTGTTTTAAAAGTAAAGTTTGTACAGTTGTGATACATAGTATATATAGACAAAATGAACGGGTCTTCATGTACTCCATCTTCTGATCAAAAGAAATCTTCAAGTACCTGTTCTAACGCTGACCTGAGAACACAAGCGGTTTGAAAATCAGCATAAAGCTGGTGAGTTCATAAGCGGTTTTTGTTTGTGAAAATGTTTCGAGTTTCCTTTCTGTTTCTGAATGTTATATGCACCAAGAAAATCCCATATTTTCTTAATAGTTGGTTATTGTTTCACAAATGTAAAGTATAGTAAGTTTGTACACTGAAAACATGTCTACTCATGTGAAAATGTATAGTTGGTTATCTGACTGGTTAAACTGTTCTGTTTACTTATCATGTATTACCAGGAAAGTCCCATACTTTCCTTATTATATGTTACAAATTGTAAAAGATGTAATGTTATCCAGTTTGTTACTCTTTCTAGTTATGTAAGTGTTACCCAGGAAAGGCCCATGCTTTCCTGCATGTTGATTTCTAATGTAAACGATGTTAAAGATGCAAAAGATGTAATCATGTTTATGTTCCATGTTTTCCCCAGGAAAGTCCCGTACTTTCCTGATTAATAGTTACTGTAAGTGAAAGATGTAAAAGATGTAAAAGATGGTTCATTATTACTATAAGTAAATCTATGTTATCCTAATTGCGAGTTCCATAACCATACAATAGACTGAAACCTGTGGTAATAAGTAGTCCACATGTGGCAATAAGTCGTCCACATACTTATGACTTTCGTCACCCTTGAACCATTTCGGTTCGGCTGTAGCTAGCAGCCAGGTGTGGGGTAGTCAGCCCCGTATAGATCTATACACTCAAGTCACGCTCTTTAAATACCAGAGATTCTAGTTATGGGTGTAGTCCTCCACTCGCGTATCTCGGTGGACTGTTCTCCGAGGACGTGTCTCCAATTATACAGGAATAACTAATTTACTAGTAATAATATGATAGTCCTCCACTCGTGTATGTGTGTGGAGTGTTACCGAGGACAAAGCAGTGTACAGGTATTATGTTCAAATGTTTTAATGTCCTGCTTTTAACTGATAAATGTGGAAAACCATTTGTGAAATACATGTAAAACATAACAGTTTAAAGACCTATTTCACAAATATATGTTACGTGATCTGCATGATCAAATGATTATCAATTGTGGTAATCAGTTATAAAAGCATATGTAATATGAAACACACATTTGAAAAAATGTTTTTGAGTACAAGAATTTCCTTGTACTTTGCTTGTGTTCCCCCTAAAAACAGTGAAAACAGTGAAAAAGGGTAGGGGTATGAACTCACCGGACTCGGAAACGTGTCGGTTTTGAATGCTAGACGTTGGTTCGGGGTTTGATTACTCGCGATGTCCCTATGTAAAATGAAATAATGTCTACATATATACAATTAGGGATACATTCACTAATCATATGGAACATTACACTCCAATGAGGTTAAACACCTCAAAACGAATGTTTGGAGTGACCCGGGTGACATCTTCGGACGTGTAATGGCACTAGGGACTTGGGACTTGAGTTTACTCCCCAAGAGTAAACATTTTAGAGAGTTTACAACTATGGAACACACACATAGTTGAGTTTACGGCCGTAAACTCATGTGGGTGTGGTTTTGATGGTTTAAGGGCTCAAATGGACATAGGGATTGCTAGAATGGATTATTTAAATGCCTTGGAACACTTGGAATGGATTCACATCATTTAAAACATGAGTTTACGGCCACACTCATAGAGTTTACGGCCATAAACTCACCCATGGTTAAGAATAGTTAATTTGAACTATTTAGGGCAATCACATGTGATTCTAACTAATTTTCTAAGCATTGTTATGAATTTAGATTACCATTTCACAAACTTTTAGGAATTTACGGCCTAGGAGGAGTTCTTTGGCTGTAAACTCACACATGTAGGGCATATGTTGTGTTCAAGGTCTCCAACTCATTTTTAGATGAATCTAGGATTTACCACAAGGCCATTGGTTGAGTTTGAAAGCATTTTGACATGTTTTAAGGCACTAATTCACCATTTAAGAGGAGTTTACGGCCCAAGGGTATTCCTTGGCCGTAAACTCACTTTTATTATCCAAAAATCATGTTTAAAGTGTTCCAAGTCTAGATTAGCAAGCCCAAAGGTCATATCTAAGTCCCAACTATGGTTTGGAAGGGTTAATTGGCTCAAAAACCCTTTGAATATGAGTTTACGGCCCAAGAATGTGTCTTGGCCGTAAACTCACTTTTTTCCCTTAAAATGAATGTTTTAATTGTTGTAAGTCCCTTCCATTAAGTCATTAAGCCATTACTAATGTCTAACATTGCTTAGGAGGGGTTTTAGGGCTTAAAAACCCTTGATATATGAGTTTACGGCCCATGAAGGTTCCATGGCTGTAAACTCATGAATGTTGTCCTAAATCATGCTTTGAACTCGAATTTGAAGGCTAAGAAGGTTGCAATACGAGCTAGGGGAAGTACGTTAGAGATTTGAAGCCTTAAATTTGAGTTTTGATCCCTTAAACTTGGATGAGGAGAGAGGTTGGTAGTGTTTAATGGTAAATGGACCAAAGGCTTCAAATGGAGTCTTAAACACGTTTATATAGTGTTTAAGTTTCGGACACGGTGGAATTCTACCCGATACCGGCTTTAGTCGAGGTTTTTGGTCGTACCCGATTGATTTACCATAACCCGATACGGTAATTTCTAGAAATATTCCGATCACTAAAGTTGAGTGTTAAAATGATTTCTAAATGTATTAAGACACCCATTAATTCATTTTAAATGTGTACCAGATAATGACTTAATTAAACGGAAGATCGGAAATCGAAATCGGAAACGACAATCTGTTGCGTGAATTGCACTACGAAGGAGTTACAATAAATGATACGGAAATTTCGGGTTGTTACAGGGTGCAACTCGTCGAGTTCATGAACCAACTTGGCAAGTTGAATGCTTTTTTCCTTGGACTCGTTGAGTCCCTTCATGGACTCGGCGAGTCTGCTGTGCAGACTGCTCCAAACTTCGATTTTTCAGCCAATTTTGCAAATATAACAAGAAGACAAGCCTAGTCTCTGATACCACTATTGGGTTTTGAGAATTCTAACACTCCTAAGTGTACATGCAACCCTAAATACCTTGGATCTATGTTTTCTTTATTATACATGCAAATATGATCTTTCCAAGGTATACATCCTAACTAGCATAATAACATTGATTCATATGAATATATCAAGTTAGAACTACATACCTCTTTGATGTAGAATGTCTTCATGAAGCTTGAGTTCCTAGCGACCCAAGTGTGACACATCAAATGGTTCACACAACACCAAATAGACATAGAATGACTTGAGAGGAATTCACACTTCATGAAAATCGGCTAGCCCTTTCTATCACTCATAGTCATCGATTTCTTGAGCCATGAGATTCTTTTATATGGTGGCTATTAGGGTTACACCATGTAACTCATAGATTTACCCATTCCTTATGCTCCATGGATTTTAACCTCCATGGAGTATCCATGGGTCACCCCATGGACTTAGTCCAACATAAGGAATCTTGGATCACAAGCCTACGTATATAAGAATGAATGATTTACACAATAAACCCATATATTTAATTAGTCTCCTTTTGATCGCTTAATTAATTCCAAATTAATTCTGGATCAATACTAATTAAATAACCTTATTAATATATTAGAACTTATAATATATTAACAAACCTTAAGTGTTATTTCTCTCATTATAGTCTATCCAAATGCATGATGCCATGCAACCCAAATGGACCATGCTGGGTCGGGTCAAGTCTCAGTAATATAGTTATGGACTTAGACATTAATCCAACAAAAGGAACCCTATTTTTAGAGGTTATGTGATGATTTTCAGATAACTTTGCAATATATACAAATCATTTAGTAATCCAATGTAAATTTACCGACTACTGGCAATGGATTTTATATGTATATGTATATTGGTGTAATTGTATGTATGTATGTATGTTTGTATATGTGCATGGGTGTGTGTATATAAGTGATGTGTAAAATATAGTCATAAATCTATAAAACAATTTCACTAATTGTATTACACAACTAAGCAAGTGTATCTAATTGTATTACAAATAGTTTCAGTAATTCCAGAATATCGAACTCAGGAGGACCATGGATGATTCAGTTTAGAAATTAAATTGTTGCATAAACTAAAGACAATAATTCAATTGGGGGAATTTTAATTTCACTCTAAACTAAGAAACTATCTAAAACAAAACAAAACCGACAAATTGGACTTAGAGACGATGAATAATAAGTATGCTTTCCACATAGATTTGATTACAACTTTTAGTTATGATTGATTTCTATGAAGTGCAAAGGATATTAGTTGTCATCAGTCGATTCCTAGTATCGTTAAATATCTTACTCCGATTCTAACCCTCATGATTAACTCATTAACTTAATGGTCGTGTATAACATCCCAAAACTCAGGGTAAAGTTTTCATTTTCAAAACTATTCAAAAACCATAAGTGTTGATAAAGCATAGTTTCCAAATTGTCAAAACATGAATAAGAGTATCCCAAAATCATAAACTCATAAAACATCTAGGATGATGTTCACGATCAAGCCTTCGCCTTGCCACTATCCTCTGAAGTATCGAAAACCATCACAATCATCAGTAAGCTAAAGCTTAGAGAGTTTCCCAAAATTACCACACACAACCATACAGATAACATGATGCATATATGAGCCTTCAGCCTTACTGGACCACCTCACAAGGCCTATGTAACGCCTGGTTCTTGGTGCACATTTAATTTATAAATTATTCTTGTTTACAGAACAAATCGACGAGTTAGTAGCCCCAAACTCGTCGAGTATAGATTATCAGGATCGTGTGATTTAAGTAATCTACTAGATGAGTTGAGAGGCCTCAACTTGACAAGTAGATCGGCTGGGATGAAACCCTAATTTCTAGGGTTTTGCACCCTATTTAATGGACTTAATATCTTCCCACCAACCCTCATCAGCCTCCCTAAAACCCTAAATCATATTGTGAGCTCCTTGGTGTGAAACTTGAGGTTTTGAGTGGAGTTTTGTGTGTTTTTGTGCTTGGTGAAGGACTTGGAAGAACTAGAAAGCCATTGAGCTTGGAGGGGAGCACTAGATCTGGGATCTCATCATATTTGGCATCTTTCTAAGATAAAAGTCCAAAACTTGATGATTCATAGCTTGGATCTCTCTTAGTCTTGTTTTATGGGCCTTTTGACCCCATTGTTAGAAGCATGATAACCTTCATAGTCCTGAAGTTACAAACTCCCTTTCTTAGTGTTATTTGGCCCTTAGATTTGTGAAAACGGTCCTAAACTCGTTCTTGTCCATGAAAAGACCATGTCTATAGAAGTAGGTTGTTATATCTCGAGATTGGGTACATTTGAGGCATGCACAACCATCAAGTTGTCGACTTTACAAAAATATGACATGGAAACAATCTAGAACAATATTTGGGAACCTTAGAGCTGAGGAAAAGGCTAAATAGATTGGAAATGCGAGGAACTCAGTGAGTTCATAGGGGAACTCGACGATTTGGGTTGAACATTCCCGATTTTGTTAATGGAACTCGGCGAGTCCACAAGGGAATTCGACAAGTTATACTGGGCCAGTCTCATTTCTATTGAGAAGGGGGAACTCGGCGAGTTGGAGGAAAACTCGACGTGTTAGATAGTGATTTTGTGATTCTGTGATTCATGAGACTCGACGATTTGAGTCAACTCAGAGCATTGAATTTGACTTGACCAGAGTTGACCCTTAAGGGTTATGAGTATGGAATGATATCTGAGGGGTTGTTTTGGTTCAGGGAGTGAGTAGAACTGATTCCGAGTAGAGGCATTTCAACTATCATCCAACAATGAGGTGAGTTTCCTCCTGGTTTGAACGAGTCGAAGGAACCAATGTCGGTCTGTGTATGTTTTGTGTATTGATTAGTAGCAGAGTATGGGCGAGACCCGTATCTCCTAGTTAGCCGAGTGTGGGCGGGGCCTGTATCTTATAGATAGTGTAGGGTGGGCGAGGCCCGTATCTCATAGGATTATTAGAGTATGAATATAGGACTGAATGATAGATTTGGCTATACTTGTTGTTTGTGTGATACATGTATGTATGCTTAGTAGCTGAGTGTGGGCGGGGCCCGTATCTCATAGTTATCAGAGTGTGGGCGAGGCCCATATCTCCTAGTTAACAGAATGTGGGTGGAGCCCGAATCTCATAGTTAGCTGAGTGTACGCGGGGACCGTATCTCCTTAAGTGTGGGCGGGGCCCATATCCCTTAGTAGTACGATTATGTGTATGGTATGTGGTAGTTTGGGGAAAATTCACTGACCTTCGTACTTATAGTTTCAGTTTTGGTTTCAAGTACTTCTGGTAGCAAAGGGAAAAGATCCAGATGACTGCATTGCACACACCATGATGTGACAACCCGAAATTTCCATTCTGTACAAACTATATCACTTCAATAGAAGTTGTAGCAGTCACAGTTAATTTTCAGACTTTTCACGTAAGTTTGAGAAATTCAGGGTTTACACTTCAGGAAATATCAGGAGAGTGTGTGCACCTAGGGTTTGGTGCAACCCTGTTGTTCCAACACTCTAATTTATTAGGGATCATTTCAGGAATAAAAATATTTTCTGCCAAAATATTTCAGGACTATAAATAGTTTTCTGAACTAAATTAATTCATTATTCACATTTCTGACTAGAGAAAAGCCATTTTCTCTCTGATGGATCTCCGGGCTTTTATACCAAAACGTGAGTCACTCTTTCTAGTAGTGTTATAATACATATTAGATGCTCATAACATGATTTAGATGGCTAAATCATGAGATCTAGGAGTTTACTCCCCAAGGTGTTCTTGGGCGGTAAACTCCCGAAACAAGGCCAAAACAGACATTGATGCTTGAATAAGGCCTTAGGACATTAGGTAAACACATTAGGGACATGAAATCACACACAAAACCACCCAATATTAGGAGTTTACGGCCAGAACTCTCTTAGGCCGTAAACTCCATTTCAAAGGCCTAAATGGTGGTTTTTGGACTAAAGGACTTTAAGGCTTGCATCTAGGTTAATTCCCCAAGTAGCTTAAGGTCTTAAACACTTCAAATGACACAAAAGAAAGTGAGTTTACGGCCCAGAACTCTCCTAGGCCGTAAACTCCATGTAAATGGTCCCAAATGATGTTTTCATGACACCTAAGGTCCTAGCCCTTCACAAGAAATTGTACCCACTAAATGGAAGGACCAAACCACACCAAAATCACATGAACAAGTGAGTTTATGGCCAAGGCATAGTTCTTGGGCCGTAAACTCCTATAAAGGGCACTAAGTGGTGCCTAATGCCTTCATATGCTAGGATTAAAAGTCTAGAACACATCCCACTAGCACAAGAGGCTTGAAATCAACCAAGGAATCACCCCAATGGAGTTTACGGCCGTAAACTCCAAAGGGAAATGTCCTTTAGGCCGTGAACCCCTATTTGGAGTACTTCTAGGCCTTAAACCCTTCCAAGAACATAGTCACAAGGTTAGAATAATTCTAGAAAGCATATTGGACTTCAAAACACACCAAACACACATGTTTGGGAGTTTACGACCGTAAACTCCATAGTTTACAACCATAAACTCCATGTGTGATGGTTTAGAGAGAGTACACTCTCATATGGGGTCCTTTGGAAACCCTAAACTCAAGTACCCTGTCCCACAATAGCTTAGATGAAGTCCTTACGGCTTAAAACACTTACATAAAGTGTTATCTATATCTAAGATGTACTAAACTTTATCAATTAGCCTTTGGTGTCTAATTGAGTGCATATATGTGTGATTATATGTTCATTAGGATCGTAGTGTGTGCACAAGTCCTCGCTTGACACCTAGCCATCCGGTACCGTTCAGTTCATTCCAATCACCCACTACAGGTGAGTTCAAACCCCGTAATCAATGTTTTAAGGATTTTAAATGCTTTAATGGGGGGGGGAATACAAGTAGAAACAAACATGTTATTAAATCAGTTTTATGTATTTTATAACTATGTTTTCACTCAGTAGATTTCACATATTTCAAAGGAAGTCACGTGAAAGGGTTTTCTATCTTAAAATACTTAGACAACAGAAGTATTAGTTTTGAATTGTATAATGACTTTAAGTCACTTTACATTATTGTTCAAAGCTCCTAGATACCTTGCATAAACCTACTTGAACAACAATATACTTTCTAGGTTAACTATCATAGGGATAGTCAGAGAATATCAAACAAGAGTCAGTTCATTCATGAGTCTATACTAATGCCTTACATGATACATGATTACACGTACTTAGGGTTCTATGATACATGAATATGTTTACATATACTTACCTGTTACATGAACACACTTACATGAATTCTAGACAGGGACACTTATTAATAAGTACATTATTTGTACTTACTTACCTTGGATACTTGAACTAGATCTAAGAGGATGATCTATTAGTAGTTACTGTATAAATTGTCTTTCCTATTCTCGTTCGAGGGGATGTTTTCAGCGGGACTTACCATTCCGAATCTCACTGGTTAGCGCCAGTGAGAGATGGCGTCTACGGATGTCTAAGGTAGTCACTTGATTTGTGGTCAGTGACGGGACTAACTATCCCTCCGCCCGTTGTTGCAACAGTGGACGAGATGTGAATCTTCGGAGGATCATTAAGTTGACGATCTACGTCAAGAGATCGATGCAGGGACTAACCCTCCTTCCATCCTGCTGCTGCTACAGGGGATGAGGGGACACTCTTCGGATGTTCCTCATGGTCTAACTTTCGCTTCATGCGATGTAGTGTTGGTCTTAGTACCCAGTGACAATACTTACCATATCATATTTTTCCTGTTTACTTTATTTTGTGATATCTTTCACATAAACGATGAGTTAGACTAAGCACTTGTAGTACTAGTATACACAAAGGAAAAATACTTCATACATACAAAACATTCGAGTCTTGGTAGAAGACTGCACTTCATACATACAAAACATTCGAGTCTTGTAGAAGACTGCACTTCATACATACAAAACATTCGAGTCTTGGTAGAAGACTGCATTTCACACATACAAAACATTCGAATCTTGGTAGAAGACTACACTTCATTTATATAAATCATTTGGGTCTTGGTAGAAGACTACACTTCATACTTATAGAAAATAAGGGTTTTTTTTTCTAGGGATTTCATACTTACCTCAACATTTTCACGTAAAGGTTTTTCATGGCATTCATAGCAGGTTTTCACAAACAAAGCAATGACACTTATATACTTATGAACTCACCAGCTTTAAAGCTGATACTCTTTTTCAAAATAACTTGTATTCTCAGGTCGCCAGTAGACAGGTACGGAGGACAGGTTGTGAGAAGACGCAGCAGACAAGTCTCGTCTTTTATTTTGATTGTACATTTTTGGTGTCTTATTACAATGAAAGAACACACATGTATAAAACTTTACTTATAATGCAATGGATGATGTTGTTGCTTGTTTATTATATTACACTATTGTGATACTGTACATGACGTCCTCCACCCCTGAACGTTTCCGCCGTTCGTGGTTTTGGGGTGTGACAGATTGGTATCAGAGCATTGTTTATAGTGAATTAAGTATATCAACCCATAAAAGATATACTAACTATAAATACATGGGATTAAAACACTCTGTTTAAGAGTTATACTTTTAAATAATAAAATATTTAACAAAGTATACGTGCCTGCATTCATACTAAAACCAGTGTCACAACGACAAGAACAAAAGTATTACGATTGTTGAACATCACAAGTGAGCCTGGGGATATATAGTCAGTCTTGGGAATAGAATAACCTGATCAACTATGCTAGTCCGAAGAGTGAATAGCATATGCCCAAGAATGGTTGTGAAGTGGCAATAAGTCTAAAAACTTACCAACACAACCATCAAGAAATACCATATGGGTATTTGATCTTACTGTAATTATCTTAGTTAGTTCGTCTATTTAAGCTATTTCTTATATCCCTTTTCTCGCGTAGATTAAGATGGCTGGATTTCACCATGGTGATCCGTACTTCCCAAACCCCGGCAATGCTGGTTGGCTAGAGGCAGAACCAGATGATGATCACCCAATTCCTTTGGATGATCACCATGCTGAGGGCTTTTCCGATAATTCCGACTCGGAGCCGGAAGTCAACAACCTACCCCCAGCTGCTCAAAACCCAAACCAAAATCCTCGCCCTGTGTTTCAAGGACCCACACCCTTGTGGGCCATTAACTTGATTGAATGGAGTCAGGAACAAGGTCAACCCATTCCCTACAATGGAGACCGAAGTTTCTACAACCTCACTGAGGGAGGTTCTGCTGATAGAGTACTACCAATCATGGTGCGTAGGATTTCTCGGAATGCGATCATGACTCAAGCGGCTATTAATCAAGTCTTGGAAGTTGACGCTAACTCTGGTGTTAACACTGTCCATATTCGCCAACTAGAGTCGGCTCATGAAAGGACTCTGGCCCGGAATGCAAATCTACAAAGAGAACTTGCTGAAACCCGAGCTGAAGTTAGAGAACTTCGTGCTCAACAAGCAAGGTCGGACAGGCGTATAAGGGACATCGAAAGTCTACTGTCGGGATCAAGGACTCATGCTAGTAGTTCTCGTCGCCGATAGAGTATCGTTATCTCATCTTTTGGATATAACCTAGTTTATGTAAAGCTTTGGTCTAATTTCCTACCTGTATAAATCTTAGACCTGTTAGGTCATGGTCGAGTCTTAAGTCTGTCAAAGTTTTCCAGCTTGGTTGATGTAAGGCCTACTTTTAGGCCATTTTTCCCGAACTTATTACATCTGTAATTCCAGTATTCTTGACAGATATCTAATCATATGGAAATTATTATCCAAATGCTGTCACTTTCAGTTAGTTATTCTATTCATTCTGTTGTTGGACTATGGGGAGTTAGTCCATGGGACACATTCATAAATCGTTTATTCTTATCCTTGTCGTCATCTTTTAAACGTATAGTTAAAGATGCCTCCACGCAGAAGTACAAGGCGTAATCCAATCAACGAAACACCGATAC
Source organism: Lactuca saligna (assembly GCF_052625555.1). Taxonomy (NCBI): domain Eukaryota; kingdom Viridiplantae; phylum Streptophyta; class Magnoliopsida; order Asterales; family Asteraceae; genus Lactuca; species Lactuca saligna. The sequence goes on from NC_136418.1 coordinate 75,398,632, forward strand.
CATCGCCTCCTCCACCACCACAACCACAAACTCAACCTCCTCTACCACCTAACCCCTTTGATGCCAACATGTTCCAGGCAGCTTTCACAGCAGCAGTTGCAGCTGCTGTGTCAGCAATCAACACTCCTGCCCCTAGTGGATCAGGAACAAGTGCACCACCCTCAAACCATGGCGAAAGCCATGGACACCCTCGGGAATGCACCTACAAAGACTTCACGAACGCCAAACCCCGCAGCTTCAATGGTACCGGTGGGGTTATGGTGTTAAGGCAGTGGATCGAAAAGATGGAATCTGTCTTTGAAATCTATGCGTGCCAGGAAAACAACAAGGTCAAGTTTGCAGCTTGTACCTTCGCCGATATGGCACTAACATGGTGGAACGGCCATGTTAAATCCCTAACCCTGGTGGTGGCGTATTCCATCAACTGGGAACACTTGAAGGACATGCTGATGAGGGAGTATTGCCCTCGGGGAGAAGTACAAAAACTCGAGCAGGAACTCTGGAACCTGCAAATGGTTGGATCCGACATAGGAACCTACACGAATAGGTTCTGTGATCTGGCAAACTTATGCCCCGACATGGTTGCTTCCCAGAGAAAAAAGATAGAAAGATATATTTGGGGAATGTCGCCCCAGATCCAGTCAAGTGTGATCGCTTCCAGGCCTATTACCTTCGATAGCGCCAAGGAACTAGCACAATCCCTCATCGATCACAGGAAACCCCAGATCACGTCAATCCCTACACCTTTACCACAAAAGTCCAACCCCGACTACAACAAGAAGGGGGTGGAATAAGAGGAAAAGAGGAGCTCCGCAAGGATCCTCCAATAAGCAACAACTTGTGGCGATCAATGCTGCCACAGTTACTCCTGTTGCCCCTGCCAACCCGTTACCAGCAAGGACATATTCTGGAACCCTCCCGAAGTGCACCAAGTGCAACTTCCATCACCTCGGACCTTGCAGAGAGATGCATTGCTCTAACTGCAACAAGAAGGGACATACCGTCCGCTTCTGCAAAATTCCAACCGCTCAAGCTGCTCAAGTTCCTAACGCCGGTATGGGCCAAGATTGCTACGGATGTGGCGAGGTGGGCCATTACAAGAGGAACTGCCCTAAAGCGGGGATGACTGGGGGAGTGGGAAGAGTTATGGCTCTAGGCCACGAGGAAGCAGTAGCTGATCCTACGATAGTTACTGGTACGTTCCTCCTCGATAACTCATATGCTTGCATACTTTTCGATAGTGGAGCCGAGAAAATTTTTGTAAGTCACAAATTTGCACACCTGCTTAAACAAAAACCATGCGCATTAGAAAATTCGCTCACGGTAGAAATGGCTAACGGGAAGACAGAGAGTACAAACTGCGTATACGTAGGTTGTACCTTAACTTTACATGGCCATACTTTCAAGATAGATCTCATGCCAGTCACAATTAAATGTTTCGACGTTATCATCGGTATGGATTGGTTGAGTCTTCTTCGCGCCGATATCCTGTGCTTTGAAAAAGTAGTTCATCTTAACCTTCCTAACAACGAAACCTTAACTATCTACGGTGACAAACCTAGTACGAACCTTCGTATCATTTCGTGCGTTCAAGCCCAGAAGTGCTTGCGAAAGGAATATCATGCTTTCCTAGCACACGTCGTCGATACCAGTCAAGAACTGAAGGACATCCAGAAAATTCCAGAAGTACGCGACTTTCCCGACATATTCCCAGAAGAACTTCCCAGTTTGCCACCACAACACCAAGTCGAGTTCAGAATCGACTTAGCGCCAGGAGCTACACCAGTAGCCAAATCTCCTTATCGTTTAGCACCGGCCGAGATGCAGGAACTTTCCAGTCAACTTAACGAACTTCTCAAGAAGGGATTCATTCGACCAAGTTTCTCACCATGGGGAGCACCGGTCTTGTTCGTCAAGAAGAAAGATGGATCGTTTCGCATGTGCATCGACTATAGAGAACTCAACAAACTTACCATTAAAAATCGTTACCCCTTGCCCCGCATTGACGATTTGTTTGATCAACTTTAAGGAGACAACTACTTCTCAAAGATTGATCTGCGATCCGGATATCACCAACTACGAGTGTTAGAGGAGGATGTTCCCAAGACAGCCTTCCGAACTCGTTATGGGCATTACGAGTTTGTAGTGATGCCATTCGGATTAACTAACGCGCCCGCAGTATTCATGGATCTGATGAATAGGGTGTGTCGTCCTTACTTGGATCAGTTCGTCATCGTCTTCATTGATGACATACTCATCTACTCTCGAAGTAAGGAGGAACATAGTCAACATCTCCATAAAATCCTAGAAACACTACGAGCAGAGAAGCTCTATGCAAAGTTCTTGAAGTGCGAATTTTGGATTCGACGAGTCGAATTTTTGGGCCATGTGGTTAGCGAAGAAGGTATACATGTGGACCCCTCCAAGATTAAGGCCATTGAGAACTGGTCAGCACCAAAGACACCTACCGAAATTTGTCAATTTCTAGGTCTAGCTGGCTACTATCGCATGTTCATTCAGAATTTCTCCAGCATAGCGAAACCTCTTACAATCCTGACCCAGAAAGGCGTGGCCTTCAACTGGGAGGAGAAACAGGAAAGAGCGTTCCAAACACTCAAACGAGCCTTGTGCACCGCCCCGATACTATCCCTTCCCGAAGGAATAGAAGACTTCATTGTATATTGCGATGCATCAAACCAAGGACTCGGATGTGTTCTGATGCAGCGAGGTAAGGTTATAGCCTATGCCTCGAGACAGCTGAAGACACATGAGGTTAACTACACAACCCACGATCTCGAGCTAGGAGCGGTTGTGTTTGCTCTGAAGATCTGGCGACACTACCTATACGGTACCAAAAGCACGATCTTTACAGACCATAAGAGTCTACAGCACATCTTCGACCAGAAAGAGCTCAACATGAGACAACGACGGTGGGTCGAGCTACTTAGTGATTACGAATGCGAAATTCGTTATCATCCGGGTAAAGCCAATGTAGTAGCCGACGCCCTAAGTCGGAAAGAATATACTGGTCATAGGGTCAAATCTTTGACTCTAACCATCCATTCGCACTTGTCCACACAAATAAAGGAGGCTCAGCTCGACGCTTTGAAACCTGAAAATGTGGCGGGTGAATCCCTAAGAGGGATGGATAAGAACTTGGAAGCCAAGGGTGGCGGAGCCTTATACCTCATGGATCGGATCTGGACACCGAAACACGGTGGCTTCAGAGACTTGGTCATGACCGAAGCTCACAACACTCGTTATTCCGTCCACCCGGGTTCAGATAAGATGTATCTGGATCTTAAAAAGCTATACTGGTGGCCTAACATGAAAGCAGATATTGCTACCTTCGTGAGTAAATGCCTTACTTGCGCAAAGGTCAAGGTCGACTACCAGAAACCCTCCGGTCTTCTACAACAACCGAAGATACCAGAATGGAAGTGGGAGCGAATCACTATGGACTTCATAACCAAGTTACCCAAGACGACGGGTGGACTTGATTCCATATGGGTCATTGTCGATAGACTGACCAAGTCTGCACACTTCCTACCGATCAAAGAAACAGACAAGATGGAGAAACTTACCAGAACTTACATTAGGGAGATTGTAAGACTGCACGGTGTTCCTTTATCTATCATCTCAGACCGAGATAGCAGATTCACTTCGAGGTTCTGGCAGTCATTACAAAGTTCCCTAGGAACTAGGCTGGACATGAGTACAGCCTACCATCCACAGACCGACGGGCAAAGTGAGAGAACTATCCAAACCTTAGAAGATATGTTGCGCGCCTGTGTGATAGACTTTAGAAAAGCTTGGGATACTCACTTACCCCTTGTTGAATTTTCCTACAACAATAGTTATCACACGAGCATCAAGGCAGCTCCATTCGAGGCCCTCTATGGCCGAAAGTGCAGATCCCCTCTGTGCTGGGCTGAAGTGGGTGATACCCAGTTAGCTAAGGGACGAGTTCCCGAAAGCACTCTCACAGGTCCGGAGATCATTCGGGAAACGATAGAGAAGATCCTTCAAATTCGTGAACGACTAAAAGCCTCTAGAGACCGACAGAAAAGCTACGCCGACAAGCGTAGGAAACCATTGGAGTTCCAGGTGGGCGATCGAGTCCTACTGAAAGTCTCACCCTGGAAGGGCTTGATACGCTTCGGAAAGCGTGGGAAGCTCAATCCAAGATACATAGGGCCTTTCGAGATTCTTGCGAGAATCGGCCCTGTAGCTTACAAACTCAATCTACCGCAAGAACTCAGTAACGTACATCCTACCTTCCACGTCTCGAACTTGAAAAAGTGTCTATCTGACGAGACTCTTGTTATTCCACTCGATGAGATCGAGATCAACGAGAGCCTCAGTTTCGTGGAGGAACCAGTAGAGATCATGGACCGAGAGGTCAAGCAAACAAAACAGAGCCGTATCCCGATAGTGAAGGTGCGCTGGAATGCAAAGCGTGGACCGGAATTCACTTGGGAACGTGAGGATCAGATGAAACTGAAATACCCTCACCTTTTTGCTTAGTTATTTGTAATTTCCTATATGCTTACATCCTAATTTCGGGACAAAATTCCTTCTAACGGGGGGATGATGTGACAACCCGAAATTTCCATTCTGTACAAACTATATCACTTCAATAGAAGTTGTAGCAGTCACAGTTAATTTTCAGACTTTTCACGTAAGTTTGAGAAATTCAGGGTTTACACTTCAGGAAATATCAGGAGAGTGTGTGCACCTAGGGTTTGGTGCAACCCTGTTATTCCAACACTCTAATTTATTAGGGATCATTTCAGGAATAAAAATATTTTCTGCCAAAATATTTCAGGACTATAAATAGTTTTCTGAACTAAATTAATTCATTATTCACATTTCTGACTAGAGAAAAGCCATTTTCTCTCTGACGGATCTTCGGGCTTTTATACCAAAACGTGAGTCACTCTTTCTAGTAGTGTTATAATACATATTAGATGCTCATAACATGATTTAGATGGCTAAATCATGAGATCTAGGAGTTTACTCCCCAAGCTGTTCTTGGGCGGTAAACTCCCGAAACAAGGCCAAAACCGACATTGATGCTTATATAAGGCCTTAGGACATTAGGTAAACACATTAGGGACATGAAATCACACACAAAACCACCCAATATTGGGAGTTTACGGCCAAAACTCTCTTAGGCCGTAAACTCCATTTCAAAGGCCTAAATGGTGGTTTTTGGACTAAAGGACTTTAAGGCTTGCATCTAGGTTAATTCCCCAAGTAGCTTAAGGTCTTAAACACTTCAAATGACACAAAATAAAGTGAGTTTATGGCCCAGAACTCTCCTAGGCCGTAAACTCCATGTAAATGGTCCCAAATGATGTTTTCATGACACCTAAGGTCCTAGCCCTTCACAAGAAATTGTACCCACTAAATGGAAGGACCAAACCACACCAAAATCACATGAACAAGTGAGTTTATGGCCAAGGCATAGTTCTTGGGCCGTAAACTCCTATAAAGGGCACTAAGTGGTGCCTAATGCCTTCATATGCTAGGATTAAAAGTCTAGAACACATCCCACTAGTACAAGAGGCTTGAAATCAACCAAGGAATCACCCCAAGGGAGTTTGAGGCCGTAAACTCCAAAGGGAAATGTCCTTTAGGACGTGAACCCCTATTTGGAGTACTTCTAGGCCTTAAACCCTTCCAAGAACATAGTCACAAGGTTAGAATAATTCTAGAAAGCATATTGGACTTCAAAACACACCAAACACACATGTTTGGGAGTTTACGGCCGTAAACTCCATAGTTTACAACCGTAAACTCCATGTGTGATGGTTTAGAGAGAGTATACTCTCATATGGGGTCCTCTGGAAACCCTAAACTCAAGTACCCTGTCCCACAATAGCTTAGATGAAGTCCTTACGGCTTAAAACACTTACATAAAGTGTTATCTATATCTAAGATGTACTAAACTTTATCAATTAGCCTTTGGTGTCTAATTGAGTGCATATATGTGTGATTATATGTTCATTAGGATCGTAGTGTGTGCACAAGTCCTCGCTTGACACCTAGCCATCCGGTACCGTTCAGTGCATTCCAATCACCCACTACAGGTGAGTTCATACCCCGTAATCAATGTTTTAAGGATTTTAAATGCTTTAATGGGGGGGGGGGGGAGGAATACAAGTAGAAACAAACATGTTATTAAATCAGTTTTATGTATTTTATAACTATGTTTTCACTCAGTAGATTTCACATATTTCAAAGGAAGTCACGTGAAAGGGTTTTCTATCTTAAAATACATAGACAACAGAAGTATTAGTTTTGAATTGTATAATGACTTTAAGTCACTTTACATTATTGTTCAAAGCTCCTAGATACCTTGCATAAACCTACTTGAACAACAATATACTTTCTAGGTTAACTATCATAGGGATAGTAAGAGAATATCAAACAAGAGTCAGTTCATTCATGAGTCTATACTAATGCCTTACATGATACATGATTACACGTACTTAGGGTTCTATGATACATGAATATGTTTACATATACTTACCTGTTACATGAACACACTTACATGAATTCTAGACAGGGACACTTATTAATAAGTACATTATTTGTACTTACTTACCTTGGATACTTGAACTAGATCTAAGAGGATGATCTATTAGTAGTTACTGTATAAATTGTCTTTCCTATTCCCGTTCGAGGGGATGTTTTCAGTGGGACTTACCATTCCGAATCTCACTGGTTAGCGCCAGTGAGAGATGGCGTCTACGGATGTCTAAGGTAGTCACTTGATTTGTGGTCAGTGACGGGACTAACTATCCCTTCGCCCGCTGTTGCAACAGTGGACGAGATGTGAATCTTCGGAGGATCATTAAGTTGACGATCTACGTCAAGAGATCGATGTATGGGACTAACCCTCCTTCCATCCTGCTGCTGCTACAGGGGATGAGGGGACACTCTTCGGATGTTCCTCAGGGTCTAACTTTCGCTTCATGTGATGTAGTGTTGGTCTTAGTACCCAGTGACAATACTTACCATATCATATTTTTCCTGTTTACTTTATTTTGTGATATCTTTCACATAAACGATGAGTTAGACTAAGCACTTTTAGTACTAGTCAACACAAAGGAAAAATACTTCATACATACAAAACATTTGAGTCTTAGTAGAAGACTACACTTCATACATACAAAACATTCGAGTCTTGGTAGAAGACTGCACTTCATACATACAAAACATTCGAGTCTTGGTAGAAGACTGCATTTCACACATACAAAACATTCGAGTCTTGGTAGAAGACTACACTTCATTTATATAAATCATTTGGGTCTTGGTAGAAGACTACACTTCATACTTATAGAAAATAAGGGTTTTTTTTCTAGGGATTTCATACTTACCTCAACATTTTCACGTAAAGGTTTTTCATGGCATTCATAGCAGGTTTTCACAAACAAAGCAATGACACTTATATGCTTATGAACTCACCAGCTTTAAAGCTGATACTCTCTTTCAAAATAACTTGTATTCTCAGGTCGCCAGTAGACAGGTACGGAGGACAAGTTGTGAGAAGACGCAGCAGACAAGTCTCGTCTTTTATTTTTATTGTACATTTTTGGTGTCTTAGTACAATGAAAGAACACACATGTATAAAACTTTACTTATAATGCAATGGATGATGTTGTTGCTTGTTTATGATATTACACTGTTGTGATACTGTACATGACGTCCTCCACCCCTGAACGTTTCCGCCGTTCGTGGTTTTGGGGTGTGACACATGATGTTTAGCCCAGGATGTTTACTATGATGTTTTGATATGATAATCTAATTTGATACTATGACTTATGTTTTTTGGATGGAATGATTATGATAACTATGGTTGTTTAATAAATAAAAATGAAATTTTTGGTTCTAAATTTTTAGATGTTACAGCCTACAACTTATTTGGACTGCTCTTAGGGCCTTCAGCCTGATTAGACAGCCTATTGGGCCTTCAGCCTATTCAGGCCGCCACTGGTATCTTGACCTTCAAAACAAAGCAGCACCGCCTCAACCCAACTAACCATAACATGTCTACTTATACAATAACAATGAATAACCAACAGATACATGTAATCATACAGATCTACCATTCTAACACATATCAATGAACACATGTAATCATACAAATCTACCAGCATAACATCAATCCAATATAACAGGATACATAACCTAGTTGGCCGGTGTTGGTGCATTCAACCCACAAGCACAGTGAGGAAAACTCACCTAACAAATGATGATCAATTGCTACAGCTCCTACTGTCGCGAACACAGATGCTATGACCCACCTATACAACCATACATAGTACACCCTTAGTTTTCCTTCGTAACTAGGGGTTCAACCAAAAGTTAACGAAAGTCAAAAGTCAAAGTCAATGGCCAAAGTTGAATCTCCACATCGTGGCCATCCCTGGCCACGCCGTGGCCCTCAAACGACAAAGCAAATGCGTTTTCCCCAGTCGCCACGTCGTGCCAACCTATGCCATGTCGTGGGCACTAGGTTCAGAGTGTCTTAATGGGTTAAGCTAAATCATCCAATCCTAGTGGTTCCAAAGTCCAAATCTAATGATTATTACTTTCTAAATGGATAAAGTTTCCAACTTTATCCCTTGAGATCCACCAATAGGTCTAGATCTCAAGTCGTAAGTGCATAAAGCATGTTCATTACATGAGCTTAACCAAGAAGCACTTAATCACTTAAGTCTAAAACCCATTTGCTCCAGAAGATGTTGAAACACAAAGACCCTCGTAAAGATTGGTGCTTTTTATACATGCATGTCCAATGCATGTCTTGGACTCAACTTATGTCAAACTGGGGTTTATGACCAAAATCTTATACATGGCTCCAACAACCAACCGAACTTCAGATCCAAACCATGAACTACTCTAAATGATCCAGAGATTCATAAGGTTACAATGTTTATGAAATCTCTCCATCCCAACTAACAAGATTATAAATAAAATGGGACCAAATCCAAGATCTATTAACCTATTATAAAAAAAGGTGGAGCCTTGAACACTTACAAGGGTCCAAAATTGAGCTAGGAAGGAATATAGGGACTTTTTTGTTGATACTCGGCTTACTCCTCCTTGTGTCTTCCTCCAAGATCCCTAAAAGTACTTAAGAATGCTTCAAGAATGTAGGAAAAAGGAATTAAGGTTTTTTTTTAGTAAAAGAGGGTGGTGGAGGTTGAGGGTTAGAAAACCCAACTTTCCTTATTCCTTTAAATAGGGTGCAATACCCAAGAAATTAGGGTTTGAAACATCAGTAGTGGCCACACTGTGTCCTTCTTTGTCATGTTATGGAGAGTAAAAGGAGACTCATGACCAAAAATGCATCGCCACACCGTGGCGAACACCCCCCACACCATGGCGACCCTTAAAACTCATTTATAAGTTAAAATAAAATGTACATAAAAAATTGGATGTTACAGTTCTTTCCCACCTTAATCGGAATTCGTCCTCGAAGTCCGATGTTGCGAATAATTCGGGGTACTACTCCCATATCTCAGCCTCGGGTTCCTAAGTTTCACTAAACGTTTACTAATAAAACCTCCTTGTTGCGCAAGGCCTTTGTCTTCTTATCCAAAATCGCCATTGGCCTCTCAACATAATTCAGGCGATCATCAACCTAAACATCGTCCAAAGGAACCACTATTGAATCATCTGAATCTTAGAAACATGGAAGGTGTTGTGAATATGATTGAGCTCCTTAGGCCGATCCAGTGGATAGGTCATGTTGCCTACCCTATAAACTACTTGAAACAACACAATGAATCAGGGACACAACTCACCCCTCTTCCTAAAGCGTATTACACCCTTCCAGGGTGATACCTTCAGTAAGACCATATCACCGACCTAGAACTCCAACTCAGGTCAACGTCTATCAACATAACTCTTCTACCGACTCTAACATATCTGTAACCTCTGCTTGATTTGCTAGATAAGATTTATCTACTGATGGACTACCTATGTGATCCCCATAATCCTATCACTAACTTCTCCCCAACAAACTGAGGTATGACACTTCTGCCCATAAAGAAGCTCAAAAGGTGGCACACTGATACTATAGTGATAACTATTGTGGTAAGAGAACTCAACCAAAGGAAGTGTGGAGTCCCAACTCCCATTGAAATCTATAACACATGCTCTCAACATATCTTCGAGCGTCTGGATGGTAGACTCAGTCTGGTCGTCAGTATGTGAATGATTAGTGGTGCTAAAGAGAAGTCCCGTACCTAGTTCCTCGTGGAACTATTGTCAAAATCGAGAAGTGAACCGAAAATATCGATCTGATATAATGGAAACTGGAACACCATGACGAGCAAGAATCTCGCGCACATACAGATCGGCCAATTTCTCGGCGGATGAGCTCTCTCGAATAGCTAAAAAGTAAGCACTCTTGGTCAGATGGTCCATAATGACCCATTTCGCATCAAAATCCTTAGCAGTCCTGGGTAACTTGTTTATAAAACCCATGATGATCTCTTCCTATTTCCACATGGGAACCTCTAAGGGCTGTAGCTTGTCGTTCGATCTCTGTTGTTCAGCCTTGACCATCGGACAGGTCAAGCACCTATCTACATACTAGACTATCTCCCTCTTCATGCACGACCACCAGTAACTAAGTATCAAATCCTAATACATCTTTGTGGCTCCAGGGTGCATTGAAAATATAGACTTATGTGCCTCCTCCATCACAATCTGCCTGATCCCACCAAAATCAAGTATCTAAATGCGACCGCATCGGGTCAACAATCTGCGACTATCGGTAGAAAACCTCTTAATCTCACCCTTGATTCTCTCCTGCTTCCAATTTTCCTTCATGACTCCCTCGATCCGAGCCTCCCAAATCAAATCCAGAAGCGGTGAATCGATATAAATCATCATACACAAGCTCGCAACATAAGTACTAGCTGACTTGCGCCTCAAACCATCAACAACCACATTCATCTTCATTGGATGATAAAGAATTTCACAATCATAATCCTTGACCACGTAAAGCCATCTACATTGTACCATATTCAGATTCAGCTAATCCATGAGAAGCCTCAAACTCTTGTGATTCGTGTAGATGGTACAACGGACACCGTATAGATAGTGTCGCAAATAGTTTCTCCAAATCCTGAGGGCAAACATCACTACCCCTTAGTCCAGATCATGCCTCAAATATCGAACCTCATGTGACATCAATTGCCTTGAAGTATATGTAATAACTCTCCCTCGCTGCATGAGTACTGCCCCGAAACCGATGATGGAAGCATCAAAATAGAAAAAAAAGATCCTACACACCCTCCGGGAGGTTCAACACTGGAGCCTCACATAATTTCTATATCAACATCTCAAACGCAACCCGCTGCTCAGGTCCCCAACGATAATCCACATCCTTCCTCATCAAACAAGTAAGAGGTCAGAAAACCTAGGAGAAATCATGAATAAATCTCCGATAATACCCTGCTAAACCCAGAAAACTTCTGATCTCTGAAGGAAACTTCTAAACCTTCCACTACAAAATTGCCTTAATTTTGGCCACATCGTCCAAATCTCGTTTTGGTTAATGAGGTGTCCCAAGAACAGGACCTTCCGTAGTAAAAAATCACATTTCAAGAACTTGGTGTAAAGTCTCTCCCCCCTCAACCCCCCCAATATCTCTTGAAGGTGCTCTTCATGCTGCTCCCTGGTATTAGAATAAACCAGAATGTCATCGATGAAAACAATAACTGATCGATCGAGCATCGGCCTGCATACTCGATTCATCAAATCCATAAATTTCGTCCAAAAGAAATTGTAATAAACATAATGAGTTCAGAACCCTATCTTCTCCACATCCTCCTCTCTAACTCTCATCTGATGATACTGCGACATCCCAAAATTTAGGTCACAGACCATGAACAATTAATTCATAATAAATATCTTTGTAATTTGACTCATTAGTTTTAGTGCATCTCAATTAAAATAAATGAGTTCATTTCAACTACTATAAGATACCATATGATATCTTACTTCCAAATGTGTAAACTTGCAAACGAATCAAACAGCTCAAACTGCAACCCTAAGTAACATGTCTGAAAAACTAAAAATTTGTATTAACCATTTGTGAACGAATAAAACATTCTTATCTCATACTACATGTTCCCCTGTTTCCAAAAATATAAAACATCCAAAACAAAGTTCGTATGCAAAGGATATGACAGTTATAAGAAAAAAAACGAGTAAAATATTAATTTTCTTTAAACTACCAAAATTGAATCAATCAGTTGAGGCAATTGCACACTTCAAATGGAAATTTGGGAGTATTTTTGGATTCAGACTATGGTCTAATATTTAATTTCATACTCGGAATATTTTTAGCGAAAATATTTGCAAAAGTCGAAAAATCGAGCGTTTAAGCCATTTAGACGTGAAACTTTAAATGCAATTTCTTTGAGTTCTACAACTCAAAAAATTAATCCGTTCTAGTTTTTGGAATCCTTGTACTTGGCTTTATCTAATGACACTTTCGGAAAACTTATTCAGCATCAAGATCTTGATACACCAAATTAGGATTACTTGAGCAATTATAGGGATTTTGTGGGGCCCACCTAACCATGCTAGAAAAAAAAATCAGAATTTTTTCCCTTTTCTTACCCTTGCCCACATGGGATAGCTATCCCCATCATTTGGTTGTTTGGAGATCTCATCTACAAGGTATAAATCATGGGTGTTGGAAGTATGTCATTACAAGGCTTGCGTGTTTCCCTTCCAATTATAAATAGAAGGCCTTGAGAGACTTATTTGTCACTCCATTCATCAGCTCTGTTCCCCGCTAAGATTCATTCTCTCGATCTCACTAAACCTCTCTCTTTCTCTCTCTCTCTCTCTTTCTCTCTCTCTCTCTCTCTCTCTCTCTCTCTCTCTCTCTTTCTCTCTCTCTCTCTCTCTCTCTCTCTCTCTCTCTATATATATATATATATATATATATATATATATATATATATATATATATATATCTCGGTTAATATATCACCACCATCCACCACCATCAAACCACCTTATTCCACCACCATTGCAACCTCTTTTGATTAGAAATCACCACCCAAACACCACCTCACCTCCTCTCCACACTCGCCTCTCTCCCTCTCTTCGATGTACTGCTGAAGAGAACCATAAATTGTGCAGCAAAGGTGCTTCCGTAAATCCACTACCACCGTCGAGCAACCCCACCACCATTATTTTTTGAGTAAATTACACGAATGGTCCCTATGGTTTAGGGTAATTTGCGCATTTGGTCCCTAATTTAGATTTTTAACTCGGAAGGTCCCTATTGTTTCTTTTTGTTACGCACTTGGTCCCTGTCATACATAAAAAGACTATTTTACCCTTGACTTTTTAATCTATTTAAATAAACAGACCCCCAACCCCACCCCTTTCACCTTACCTTACCCGCCCTATTATTTTTTCCTATTTAAATAATAGTCGTTTTGGGTAAGACAGGGACCAAACGTGTAACAAAAACAAACAATAGGGACCAAACGCATAACAAAAACAAACAGTAGGAACCTTCCGAGTTAAAAAAATAAGTTAGGGACCAAACATGCAAATTACTCAAAACCATAGGGACCATTCATGTAATTTACTCTTATTTTTTTGTTTTTTCAATTGCATATAAGCTAAGAAGAAAACCTTATTCTTTTATTTTTGGTTTGTATGACATCACCGAACACAGGAGGTAATCACCTCCTGTTCCAAACCTCATTTTCAAATGCTTAAAACTCACCCCCACCCTCGAAATTCTTTACAAATAGGCCCAAAAATCTTTCAAGCTTCATTTCCAAAATAATTCCAAATTCCTTCTTTAGAAATCTGTTACAAATCAAGTCCTAACCACTAAAACTTCATTTTAAATTATTTAAATCCCACCCTCATTTAAATTTTCTTTACAAATGAGTCAAAAGTCTTCAAACTTTCATTTTATGTGAATACAAATCACCTCCCTCGAAAAATTCTTTACAAAATAAATCCAAATCTCAAACTTGGAATTTAAATAAACCATTTTAGTCCCTTTCTTGCAATATGATTACAATATAAGTCCCAATTATTGATTATTTTATGAAACCAACCCATACTTAGTAATTAATACCAAATATATCCTTTGGTTAAATAGGTAACTAAATTAGTCTCGCCGGTTCGTTTTAGAAGCGTCACGTGTTGGTTTCGCGTGGCAAAATCTCAAAACAAACCAACAATCACATGTTAAGGTAAGTGTTACGACCATCTTTTATATTTTTATATGCATTGGGGGAGAATACATGTTCTAAATAGTACAAGTTTATACAAAAATACACATAGCATATTATTATTTTATGTAAAAGCTAAAACTAGTTTGAAAATGTAGGTTTAACATTTATATGTTATAAACAAATAAACTAGTTATAAACCTTAATATTCACATATGTTATGTTGTTAAAATGATACAATTACTACAAATAACATATTCCTTTTTACTAGAAAACTCTATGAGTTTATGTGACATTGTATGTCATAAATAGCATATCAGAAAGCTTTGTAGTAGTTATAAGGATTTAAGCTATACATGTATATGTACAAAGTTTATACATGAAACATACTTTATTATAAAAGCTAGTGCCTTATACATACATGCATACCTATCATGGTCGACTTTTATAAACTCTATACAATTCATTATGTCGAGTAACTTATCCACATATAAGTTAGGGTTGAGAGCCATTCATATACCTTAGTTAAGGGCTTTTTAGTGAGAGTATATTCATTAGCTAAGTGTAAACACTTAACATACCCACACTACTAACCCCGTTAATCTTCAGAATGAGATACGTATGTATAGATCTATACGGGGTTGACATTCCCACCCGCGGTTGCTAGCTACAACCTCAACCAATGAATCGAAGCGGGTGATAAGTATCTACTATCATTATAACGACATACAATGAAGCGTTGTAGGGGGTACACTAAGTCACATAGCTCGGTTATAGGACTTACTATAAAGATTAATTAGAATCTCTCACTGTCACGACAAACCATAGGCTTGGTTGTTTTCAAAACTATTTGAAGTATGGATTTACTTATGTAAAAATACATTTTGATTTTCAAAACTCACTTACAAACACTGTTTTAAGTATGGTTATACTTACAAAGGAAATACTTTTTAGACCTTTTTAAAAGTATCATATTGTTGTTAGCAGAAAACTTGTAACTCTTACCTAGCTTGTGTTGACCCTAACAACTACATGTATTCTCATGGAATCAGTAATTCAAGAGTTTACATGACAAATTATATAATGGATTTTAAGTAATCTAGTTTAGTAGCTTTTGTATTATTTTCCTACCTAATAAGGAAATTCATCTGCTATTATTGTTTGTAAGTACCCTATATTCAAAATTAATGATGGAATACAAATGTTGTTTTGTTTATTGCTATATATTCAATTTACCTATTATCCATGAACTTAGTCGCACAGCCCGACATGTTCTGCCGCCTCATCTTAGGATGCGATAGATTGGTATCATAGCAAAATTGGCTATAGTGAACTTGTATCCTCGAACGAGGAATACAACTATAGCAACAAGCTCGTAACAAAAGCATTATTTTTAATTACACTACTTCTAGGCTACTTACGGTATAGGGAATTTGGTTTGAAGGGTTGCATGGAGTTGTTGGATTTCAGAACAACTTAGTTACCAAAATGGTCCTGCCCTATAGTGTTTCTTGTATGGCCCTCATTTGTAAATAGTAGTGTTAGAGTCCAAAATAAAATCTAATAAAACTACAAGCCCACTAAAACTAATATATATGTAACCTCTCAAAAATCACAAAAAAATATATAAGCTTTTCAAAACAACCCATTTTCTAAAAAGAAGTGTTTGCATAACCATTGTTTTCAAAAAATTATTAAAAATAAGTCTCCTAAGATCTAATAAACATAAACCAAGGATATGTACGGTCATGCATTTACCTTACCACGGTCCTCAGAAGCTCCTGAAACAAAACTAAAATTGTAAGTCAACGCTTAGTGAGTTTCCACAAAGTACCACCACATAAACATAACAAACAACAACATGCATACAGAACCTTCAACATGACTGGAGCACCTCACTGGGCCTTCATCCTATCCGGACCACTCTTCGGGCCTTCGACCTGACTGCTTCGCCTTGCAGGCCTCCAGTCAATCCGAACCTCCTTGGGTATCATGGCGTTCAACGCAAAACACGATTGTCTCAACCCAACAAACCATCACATATCAACATATACCATAACAATCAATAGGTAGAAATTGTCACACCCCGAAAACCGAAGGCGGAAACATTTCCGGGGTTGACTCCACGTAGAGTATCAAATCTAATGTACATAGTAAGTAAAGTAAATCAACCATTACATTACATATATGAAAGTTTTACATTTGTTTCAAAAGCATAAGTTATACAAGTGATACATAGTATATATGAACAATACAAAATGAGACTTCTGAGAACTCCGTCTTCACACAAAAGGATCTTCGGGTACGTGTCTAACATGGACCTGAGAATACAAGCGGTTTGAAAATCAGCATAAAGCTGGTGAGTTCATAAGCGGTTAGTGTTTCTGAAAATGTACGAGTTCCTTTGTTTTCCTGAAAAGTGGTTATCCAAGAAAATCCCATATTTTCTTATGTAAAGTTAGTTTCCAAATCCGAAAGTAAAGTAAACGATGTTTAATTAAAACATGATTGTTCTTGTGAAATGTAATTCAATTGTTTAACTTATTACACTTCTCTAATTTCATACTACTATTACTCAGGAAGAACCCCATGTTCTCCTGACTGTGTATGTGTGAACTGTTACTAGTTTCTGACTATGTTCGGTGTCCTTCCCAGGAAAACCCCATGTTTCCCTAACTGTGTGTATGTCTTTACCGGTTTTGTTTATGTTCAGTGTTCTCCCCAGGAAAACCCCATGTTTCCCTGACTGTGTGTGTGTCTTTACTGGTTATGGTTATGTTCAGTGTTCTTCCCAGGAAAACCCCATGTTTTCCTGACTGTGTGTGTATCTGCAATCCCTAAATGTACATTATCTTTACTACGTATATAAAGCTAGTAAATGAGTCTGAAACGTTAATAATCTAGATTGCGAGTCCTTAACCATACTTAGACTGGATATGACTCGGACCATGGTCAGTATCCTTTTTATGACTTTTGTCACCCTTGAACCATTCGGTTCGGCTGTAGCTAGCAGCCAGGTGTGGGATTGTCAGTCCCGTATAGATCTATACACTCAAGCCACGCTCTCCTACGAACGGAGATTCTGGTTACATGGCTAGTCCCCCACTATCTCATGCCATGGAAGTGTTACAAGGACGTGTCTCCAATCATTAAGATTACTCTTTACTTTTCGACTAGGAAAGTAGTATTTACAACTGACTATATTCTACGTACCTGTCCTTTACACTCGAGCCTAGGTGTTTTATTAAGGACATTACACTCGAGCCTAGGTGTTATTTAATGATGGCTGTCCTTTTACACTCGACCCTAGGTGTATTATTAAGGACATTACACTCGAACCTAGGTGTTATTTAATGATTATGGTCCTTTACACTCGATCCTAGGTGTATTATTAAGGACATTACAGTGATTTGTATGTTATGATGGTATTTATCTAGCACACTCGAGCCTAGGTGTATTGTTAAGGACATATAGATGTTTTATGTTTTCTAATGGAGTCTGTCTTTTACACTCGAACCTTAGTGTTTTATTACAGACATTACAATGGTTTATGTATTCTATCAGTTTAAATGTGAACAATCAAATGCAAAGTACACAATATAACAGTGTATAATAAGAATTGAAAATCGGGTTAAAAACAAACAACTCTGCAAGTTAAAACAGTTTGTTTAAAAAGGTTTTCAATTCTTAGAGTGTACAAATATGAAACCATTTAACTAAAATCATGTGATTGAGTACAAGATATTCTTGTACTTTTGCTTGTATTCCCCCCTGAAAACATTGGAAAACCATTGAAAAAGGGTAGGGGTATGAACTCACCGGATGCGGAAATGTGTCGATTTCGGATACTAAACGTCGAATCGGGGCCTGATAACACGCGAGGTTCCTATGTAAAATGAAATCGCATACAAATATATCTAATTAGATTTACAAACTCTAATTAGATATGAAGTTACACTCCAACGAACGAAAACACCTCAAAACGGGTGTTTGGAGTGACCCGGGTGACATCTACGGACGGGAATTGAAGCGTGGGACTTGGGATTTGAGTTTACTCCCCAAGAGTAAACTTCCTAATTGATTTTACGGCCTAAACACCCATTCCCCATGAGTTTACGGCCGTAAACTCATAGAGGGGTGGTTTATGTTGTTTAATGGCTCACAAATGGGTATGGACACTTGGAAATGCTTGGAATAATTTTAACTAAGTCTTGGATTGAATTAAAATCATCAAATGCAACACTTAAAGGAGTTTACGGCCTAAGCATGGGTTCTATGGCCGTAAACTCACATATCTCATAGAATAAGTGTTGTTAAGGTCCCAAAATTAATCACATGTGATTCTAAAAATTCTAACAAGCCTAGAAATCAATTTTGGGCATCATATGACATCCATTTAGGAGTTTACAGCCATGGGGCATGTTCTATGGCCGTAAACTCTCAAATGTGGGATTTTGATGTGTTAAAGCCCTTAAACTATTTTTGGTTGATTCTATGATTTATTCCAAGGCTTTTGGTGGTGTTGGATGGCTTTCTAACACCTTAGAATTGAATTTATACCCCTTTTTGAGGATTTTACGGCCCAAGCACATGCATTGGCCGTAAAATCATATAAACCTCTAAAAATTTATGTTTGAAGTGTTCTAAGTCCAATTCCAATATTCTAAAAATCATATCTAAGTCTTGTTTGTGTTTTGGAATGGTTAAATGGCTTAAAAACCCTCATAATATGTGTTTACGGCCTAGGCACCTTCCAAGGCCGTAAACTCATATACAAGGCTTCAAATCTTGGTTTGAGGCATTCTAATTCCATTTCATAAAGTCCTTTAGCCATATACAAGGTCCCATTGAGGTTTGTGTAACGTCATGAAATTTCCAACCAAAAATTTTCATTTTTACAACCATTAAGACATGAGTAATTAGTTTAGATTTCCAAATATAACGTCGTAGTCTCAAACGATTACATAACAAAAGATAAAATAGTTTCCCCGAGTGTGTGTACGATCACGCTGGCGCCTTCCCACGGTCCTCACTCGTACCTGAAACACATAAGCAACAACTGTAAGCATAAAGCTTAGTGAGTTCCCAAAATACAACATACGCACATACGCCTTTCCAGGCCTTGACCTTCTGGTCCATGCGTTTCAGGGGACTTTCGTCCCGACTGGGTAAACCTTCCGGTCCTACCCACATCAACCTTTACAGTCCATATGACCACGCCTTCCGGCCCATATTAAACATATCATACATGACACATATAGCAAATAACTTTAACACACATAAAGCATATATTCCATATCATATTCGACCTTCCGGTCACATAGTCAAAACCCTTCCGGGTACAGTATAGTGAGAAGACTCACCTCGTATGCCTCGCTAAATTGCTAATCGTAAATCCTGAAATCACTCGGGCTCGAACCCTCGAGCTGCAAACCTCCTACGATATTAAAAATCTATAAATATTACTTGCACCACTAAGGTGGACCATCCAAATCAAGTCAACACAGGTTGACCTGGTCAACAGTCTTTAGTCAATTTGGACTAGACTCGGCGAGTGGACAATAGTGACTCGGTGAGTCTACGCGTTTTTACCAACTCTCAAGAATTTTCCCTTTGACTCGTCGAGTACTCCCCCGACTCGACGAGTTCCACCTGGGCCTGAATCACAGGGCCACCGCGACTCAACTCGCCGAGTCGAAGGTCAACTCAGCGAGTCCCATCCTGACTCGGTCCACCTGTCAAAACCTTTCCAACTCTCTGCGACTCACTGAGTCGCCCACAAGATGGTCTCAAGGACAATCTTCAAGTGACTCGTCGAGTCTGTTCTTCAGACTCGGCGAGTCCATGCCATGCACCAGCTAAAACTGGCTTTTGCGGTCAGATCCGTTCCATAAATACATAGATCTGGCCTTCCCAAGCTTATTTGTCACGTAAAGTCTCAGTCTTGGTTGCCATGCAATGCATACAAGGCTTATTTTGAAGAAACAACCTTTAATATGGCAAGTTTAACTTCTAACTCAAAAGGATGGGCATAAAGCTTGTCATAAGGGGTCTCCTGGACCTGCTAAAGTCCAGATCTAGGTTCCATGTCTCCATAGGACCTCTCATACTTCTTATTCAAGCCAAGAAAGGCAAGAAGAAACCCTAGATTTGGCCCATCAACACAAAACACGAAGATTGGCTCAGAAAGTTACCTCAAGAAGACCCCCTTGATGAAATAGCAACAGAGCTAAGCTCCCCAACACTTCAAGCTTGCTCCTCTCCCTCCTTTCCTTGCACTATCACACAAAATGAAGAACAAAAGGCCTTCAAACACACACACAAGGGCTTACAGACGTATGGAGGCTCTTAGGGTTCAAGGAGGCCGCATATGAGGGCCATAAGGTCCTTTAAATAGAGCTTAGGACCGGGGAATTAGGGTTTCATTAAACAGTGCGGACTCGTCGAGTCCA
Source organism: Lactuca saligna (assembly GCF_052625555.1). Taxonomy (NCBI): domain Eukaryota; kingdom Viridiplantae; phylum Streptophyta; class Magnoliopsida; order Asterales; family Asteraceae; genus Lactuca; species Lactuca saligna. Next base: position 75,419,327 of record NC_136418.1, read on the forward strand.
TCCCTTGGACTCGTCGAGTTCGGACGCGAACCCCCGCTAAAAACTGCGGCCCGACTCGGCGAGTTCAACCACCGACTCGCCGAGTCCCCTCATAGAATGCCAAAAATATAAAAGGAATGAAGATACCTGGGAATCCGGGCTGTTACAAATCTCCCCCACTAGAATAAGACTTCGCCCTCGAAGTCCGCTTAGGCAAAAAGCTCCGGATGCTGCTCCCGCATCTCCCGTTCCGGCTCCCAGGTCATTTCTGATCCCTTCCGATGCTGCCACTGAACCAATACCAGTGGCACCTCCTTGTTTCTCAAAACCTTGATCTTCCGATCCTTGACGGCTACAGGTCTTTCAGCATAATTCAGACTTGCATCCACCTGAATATCCCCTAATGGAACCACCGCTGATTCGTCGGCTATACATTTCCGCAGTTGCGACACATGGAAGGTGTCGTGAATCTGTCCCAACTCTGCTGGCAAGTCTAAACGGTAGGCTACCCGACCTACCCTTGCGATCACACGGAAAGGACCAATATACCGGGGCCCCAACTTGCCCCTCTTCCTGAACCGAATCACTCCTTTCCAAGGAGAGACCTTCAGGAGCACGAGATCACCAACCTGGAACTCAAGCTCGGACTGTCGCCTGTCTGCATAACTCTTCTGCCCGCTCTGAGCGGTCAGCAACCTTTGCCTGACCATCTGAATTTGCTCGGTCGTCTGAAGCACGATCTCCGTGCTACCCATAACCTGCTGTCCCACCTCACCCCAACAGATGGGGGTGCGACACCTCCGCCCATACAACAACTCAAAGGGCGGCATACCAATGCTCGAATGATGGCTGTTGTTATACGAGAACTCTGCTAAAGGTAGATAGGTATCCCAGCACCCTCTGAAATCCAGCACACATGCCCGAAGCATGTCCTCGAGTGTCTGAATGGTCCGCTCACTCTGGCCGTCTGTTTTAGGATGATATGCCGTACTGAAATGTAACCTAGTACCCAACTCTTCATGGAATTTCTTCCAGAACCTGGAAGTGAAACGCACGTCGCGGTCCGAAATAATCGAGATTGGCACCCCGTGCCGAGATACTACTTCCCTCACATATAACTCAGCCAACTTCTCCGCAGAAGAGCTCTCACTAATAGCTAGAAAATGAGCGCTCTTTGTTAGTCGATCCACAATTACCCAAATCGCATCGTCTCCTCTCGCCGTTCACGGTAACTTGGTAATGAAATCCATAGAGATTTGTTCCCACTTCCATTCGGGAATCTCTAGCGGTTGCAGCTTACCGTGCGGTCGCTGGTGTTTGGCCTTGACCTGCCGACAAGTCAAGCACCTCTCAACGAACCAAGCGACATCCCTTTTCATACATGGCCACCAGTACTCCTTCTTGAGATCCAAATACATTTTCGTAGCACCAGGGTGAATCGAGAATTTCGATCGATGTGCTTCCTCCATCAAAATAGTGCGCGCACCGCCCAAAAACGGCACCCAAATCCGCCCCTGAAAAGTCATAAGCCCCCGACCATCCGTAACAAATCCTGATACCTGACCTACCACCCGTTCCTTCTTCTGGTGTTCCGGCTTTGCAGCCTCCATCTGAGCCCCTCGAATAATGTCCAGAATCGGGGTCAAAACCGTCAACCTCATACAAATGTCTCGGATCGGGGCGCTATCCGCCCTACGGCTGAATGCATCGGCTACCACATTAGCCTTGCCCGGGTGGTACAGGATCTCACAATCGTAATCCTTCACCACATCCAACCACCTCCTCTGACGCATATTCAGATTTGGCTGATCCATCAAGTATTTCAAGCTCTTATGGTCCGTGTAAATCGTACACCGAACCCCGTACAAATAGTGTCGCCAGATTTTGAGGGCAAACACCACCGCCCCCAATTCCAGGTCGTGCGTGGGGTATCTCGACTCATGAGGCTTCAACTGCCTCGAAGCGTACGCTATCACATGACCCCTCTGCATAAGTACCGCCCCCAAACCCGATATAGAGGCAACACAATATACCACAAAGTCCTCCATCCCTTCCGGGAGTGCAAGCACTGGAGCCTCGCACAATTTCTAACGAAGCGTCTCAAACGAAGACTGCTGCTCCGGTCCCCATGAAAACGCAACACCCTTCCGGGTCATCCTAGTAAGTGGCACAGCGATCATGGAGAAATCCTTGATAAATCTGCGGTAATATCCAGCCAAACCCAGAAAACTCCTGATTTCGATGGGCGATCTCGGCACCTCCCACCTCAACACCGCCTCAATCTTGGCCGGGTCGACCAATATCCCCTTCTGGTTCACAAGATGCCCGAGGAATTGGACCTCTCGCAACCAGAAATCACACTTGGAGAACTTGGCATACAACCTCTCCGATCTCAAAACCCGAAGAATCTCCCGCAAATGCTCCTCATGCTGGTCCCTAGTCGTCGAATACACCAAAATATCATCGATGAATACGATCACCGACCGATCCAGCATCGGTCGGCACACCCTGTTCATGAGATCCATGAATGCAGCCAGGGCATTGGTGAGCCCAAAAGGCATCACTACAAACTCATAATGCCCATAACGAGTCCTGAAGGCAGTCTTTTGGATATCCTCCTCGCAAACCCTCATCTGATGATATCCCGACCTCAAATCAATCTTGGAAAACCAAGATGCCCCCTGCAACTGATCGAACAGATCGTCGATCCTAGGTAACGGGTATCGGTTCTTAATCGTCAACTTGTTTAACTCCCGATAATCGATACACATCCGATGTGAACCATCCTTCTTTTTGACAAACAAAATCGGCGCTCCCCAAGGCGAGCTACTGGGTCGAATGAATCCCTTCCCCAACAGCTCCTGAAGCTGCGAAGATAATTCCTGCATTTCCGGTGGAGCGAGACGGTAAGGCGCCTTGGCGATGGGCGCCGGCCCCGGAACCAAATCGATACGAAACTCCACTTGCCTCTCCGGAGGCACGCCTGGTAACTCCTCGGGGAACACATCCGCAAACTCGCATACAACCGGAACGTCATCAATCGAATTGGGCCTCTCCGTGGTCACACGAGTATCCATCACATAAGCTATGAATCCATCACAACCCTGCTGCAGACTCTGCCTTGCCCTTGCCGCTGAACGAAACGCTGACCCACACCGGGTCCCTTCGCCATACACCGTGAGCACTCCCCCACTAGGGTCTCGAATCATCACCAGCTGTCTCTCGCAGTCAATGACTGCTCCAAACTTACTCAACCAATCCATGCCCACGATAATGCAAACATCCCCCATAGCTATAGGGACCAAGTCTATAGGAAACTCGACCCCAAAAATCTCGAGCACACATCCTCGAATCACCTCGGTGGTGTATACTGCTCTCTCGTTTGCTATAGCAACTCGCAGGGGACGACTCATCGTCTCCCGATCGATATCGATGTACTGGCTAAAAGCCAGCGAAACAAAGGACCGACTCGCACCTGAGTCGAATAATACCAAAGCAGGCACATGATTCACAAGAAAAGTACCTACGCATATAGGAACATAAGCATAATGTTTCAGCATAAATGTAAATACGTGAAAGAATACATACCGGCCACTACATCAGGCGCCGCGCGGACCTCCTCCGCAGTCAACTGGAAAGCTCTCCCATGAGCCTTCGGGGCCTCGGTCTTCACTGGCCGAACCTCAGGAACCCTGGTAGCAGGCGAAGATCCCTGGCGAAGCTGGGGGCACTCGGCCTTCCAATGGCCAATCTGGTTGCAATGGAAGCAGACCATAAATCCCTTGGGGCAATCCCTCACAATGTGCCCCTCCTTGCCACACTTGTAGCAAGCACCCGATCGACATGCCCCCTCGTGACCCTTGCCGCACTTCCCACAAGTACGGCTCTTCTGTCCTCCGGATCTCAAATCAGCGGACTTGGTCCGCTTGGCTGCCGGCTGCGACTGAGCTGACCGCCGATCCCTCCGTTGAGACTCGGCCTCCTCCCTGGCCTGGGTCTCCAACTCGATCTCCCGCTTCCTGGCATTCGCCTGAAGCTCAGCAAAAGTCTGATATGACGAGTTCGATACGAACTCCCGGATGTCTCTCCTCAGCACTCCCAAATACCGGATCATCCGAGCCTGCTCCGTGGACACCTGCTCGGGGCAGAACATCGCCCTCTCATGAAACTTCCGCATGATCACTGCAACCGAATCATTACCCTGCTTGAGGGTCAAGAACTCCTGAACCAACCGTTCCCTCTCTACCGGGGGAACATACTCGTCTCTGAACATAGCAGTAAATCTCTCCCAAGTCAAGGCTGAAACCTCCGCGAGAGTGAAGTTCGCCGTCACGAACTTCCACCAATCCTTCGCTCCCAGGCGGAGCTGGTTCAGGGACCTTGCCGCACACATGCCCACGAACGACCAAGGCAACAAGGCACCTTGCCACACACATGCCCACGAACGACCAAGGCAACAAGGCACCTTGCCGCACACATGCCCATGGGGGACTACCACCACTTGGTGCCCAGAAGCGTGTATGACGAACAAGGCATGGTGTTGGGAATTATACATCTTCGGGCTAATCAATGTCTGTTCCTGTCACCAAGCTCTTTGTGCATTATGTATATATAGGGGGTACATGGGGACTAATACCACCCTTGGTGCCCGACAGGTGTGTTGGGAAACCTAAGCAAGCGAGGCTGGCAAGGCAAGCCACCCAAGGGAACAAGGCACCTTGCCACACACAAACCCATCCACGAACGACCAAGGGAACAAGGCAACCTTGCCGCACACATGCCCATGAACGACCAAGGGAACAAGGCACCTTGCCGCACACATGCCCATGAACGACCAAGGGAACAAGGCACCTTGCCACACACATGCCCATTAACGACCAAGGGAACAAGGCAACCTTGCCACACACAGACCCTTGCATGAACGACCAAGGGAACAATGGATGTGAGGCTGGCAAGGCTAGGTCACGGCAAGCCAAGCAGTCAGGCTACACAATTGATGTGAGGCTGGCAAGGCTAGGTCATGTCAAGCCAAGCAGTCAGGCTACACAAGGGAACAAGGCACCTTGCCACACACAAACCCATGAACGAACGACCAAGGGAACAACGCCTCTTCCCACACACAGACCCATGAACGACCAAGGGAACAAGGGTATGAACGACCAAGGAACAATGCGTATTGCCACACACATTCCCATGAACGACCAAGGGAACAAGGCTACCTCCCAAACAAACACACATGAACGACCAAGGGAACAAGGCTTCTTCCCACACACAACCCCATGAACGACCAAGGGAACAAGGCACCTTGCCACACACATGCCCATGAACGACCAAGTGAACAATGGATGTGAGGCTGGCAAGGCTAGGTCATGTCAAGCCAAGCAGTCAGGCCACACAAGGGAACAAGGCACCATGCCACACACAAACCCATCCACTAACGACCAAGGGAACAATGCATATGGGGCTGGCAAGGCAAGCAGGCTACCCAAGTGAACAACGCCTCTTCCCACACACAGACCCATGAACGACCAAGGGAACAAGGGTATGAACGACCAAGGAACAATGCGTATTGCCACACACATTCCCATGAACGACCAAGGGAACAAGGCTACCTCCCAAACAAACACACATGAACGACCAAGTGAAGAAGGCTTCTTCCCACACACAACCCCATGAACGACCAAGGGAACAAGTTTACTTCGTACACGAACACCCATGAACGACCAATGGAACAAGGCATCTTGCCACACACATGCCCATGAGCAACCCAATCCCATCCTCATCGGTCTAAGGAACAAGGGGCCTTGACAAACCATGAGCAGATTTCTAAGCAAGTCAAACGATGAAGGGAGCAAAGTGTAGTTCCTACTTAGTACATAGTAAATTGAATATATGAGTTCCAATCCGATCAACTCGTGTTCTTTCGAGTTCATCTAAGCCACCTATGAATACCTAAAAGCCTTATCTGCCTGCCTATCACCAGGCGACAGGGACAAAAACCCAAATATGATATATTTTCATTTCAAGTCCATTCGTCTATGTTAACAATGACCCACACAATGTTTCAATGGCATTCCTACTTGATTTGAGCGACATTCCAACAAGTAGGGAACCAACGCTTCAAGGCGTGACCAAGGATAGGACACAAACATTTACGCCTCAAACATGACATTTTGTTTTTTTTTTTCATTTCAAAGCTTTTCATTTATAATAAAAAGCATCCCTACAAAATTTTGTGTCAATCCGAATTAATTCGAGCGAGTTATGGACGATTTCGCACAATTATGCATCCCTGGGCAAATCAATATCTGTTCCTGTCACCAAGCTCTTTGTGCAATATGTATATATAGGGGAACCATGGGACTGCTGCCCATTGGCGCCCCAAGGATGTCCAGCGCCCAAGGCTCTCGAGGCTGGCACGCTCGAGGCATGGCCAAGACGCCCGCTCTTGACGAAAATGGGGCCAAAACGCCCCCCATTGGCGCCCCACTCCCGTGTCCCCTCGCCCCCAAGTCGTGTGTGTCCAAAAATTATGCATCATCAGGGAAATCAATGTCTGTTCCTGTCACCAAGCTCTTTGTGCAATATGTATATATAGGGGGTACCATGGGGTCTCATTCTCATAGGTGCCCGGCATGGTTGATGGGCAAATAAGAATCGTGAGGCTGTATCGAGCACACACGAGGCAAGCCAAGCCAAACCCCACGACCCATGAAAGAGGCCATCCCCCCCAACACGTTGCCTTGATTTCTCGAACGGTGACCTGAAAAATAGCCCCATCTCCTTGAGTCTCCTCGACGTTGTGCCCATACACTAGCCCGTTGCCTTGATTTTCCTCGACATAGGGCGCAGAAACTAGCGCCGTTGGCTTCACCTGTGCCTCGACGCCGTGCGCATACTAAGAAATATACATCCTCAGGGAAAGCAATGGGTGTTGCTGTCACCAAGCTCCTTGTGCAATATGTATATATAGGGGGGGAGCAGTGGGTGAGCATGGCAAGGGATGAAGGTGCCAGACTGCCTTTGAGCGCGAGCTTGGGTGACTGTTGCTTGATTCCTAGTCGGTGGCATAATACCCCTCCGAGTGGGGGCCTTGGCGTGGTGTGGGGATGCCTCGTTAGGTCTCTGCGACACCGATCCAGGGTTGTGGTCTAGCTTTGGAAGTTTGGGATGGTGCTGTTTGTGTGGCAATTCGATGATGATGTGCTTGCTGATCTATGTTTGACGTGCTACTGGTGCTAGCCAGCATTTGATTTGTGCTGATGATT